>NC_139717.1:5019769-5167269 GCF_964188405.1 Protomyctophum parallelum
GGGAGTCGACGCTAGTGTCGCCACTCTGGCACGTGTCGCCACTCTGGCACTATATGGCACGTGCAGCGCATCTTCCAGAAATGCCTGTAAATCTTTTCAACTCCCGTTCATGATTTTTCGTTTAAAAAAAAATAATATATATATACATGTGTTTTCAAATTAATGATTAGTTATAATATTGTGGTCGGTTCATTATTGCTACTTAATACTAGGTAGGCTACACGAGTACACGTCACGTGCAGTGTTTATTTGTGGTTTCACACTGTGACGCTGCATACATTTCCACACAAGAGGGAGCTACAGTCCAAACTAAATAGTACCAATGGATCATGATGCAAAACAGGGCTTTAAATTAATGTTGTTATTCTCTTGCGCAAACAATACATGATTACATCACTGGTTCCCAAACTTTTTCATGTCAAGGACCCCCAAATTGACACTAATTGGTCCGCGGACCCCCATTAGAGAATATTTGTACTGCTCTGGCAGTGACTTTCACCGAATTTCATTTCAAGGACCCCCACTTTGGCCTGAATTAGGCTACATACCCCCCATTTAATGGCATTTCTATCTCTGCCACCCCAATGGATATTACAGTAAAATCAATGTTAATTTAGATTCAGATTCAAGATTCAAGACTTTATTGCCATGTCAACAGAGTTGATTGGAATTTGTTTCAGTGCACTAAAAAACATACACGATACATACACATTTAACTCTGAGACAGGTCCATTTGGTTCCATTTGTACACTCTCTGAGTTACAGGCCCATATAAGGGTCCATTTGCTTCCTAATTATCATTTAGCTGGAGGCCCCCTGGAACTCTCTCAAGGACCCCTAGGGGTCCCCGGACCCCACTTTGGGGAACCACTGCATTACATAATATAAGGTCTTTATCTTATGGTCTTTATGTTACAACACATTTTGGGCTAATGTTTGCTATTTCTTGGTGGAACATCTGATACTTCAGTCTCAGTTGCCAAGAACAGATCTGTAAGCTATTATTATATTATATGATCTGTTTATTTTTCTCAAGCGACAACATCTGACTTTACTACGCCGAAGTAGTCTACAAATACACTATTATGCAGTTGTAACCACGAGGCGTGACGATTGGCTACTTCCCATGAATATTAATGCAACTGTTATGCAATCTATCCTATCGTGAGGGGGTGTGTGTGTGGGTAGTAAAGCAAAGTTACCATGTTTACCCAGGGTAACTGGACTAAGCTCAAGAACTTGTTTACAGCCAGGCCCTGCTCATAGAACATTTCATGGTAGAGGTTCAATGCCTTGCTCAAGGGCACTTCAACGGTGGTAATTTTAACGTGCCGGTCCGGGGATACGAACTAGCGACCTTCCGATATCAAGACCGCTCGGCCACCACTGCCCCGGGAAACATGTGTACTGGTCAACAGATGTCAGGCCAGCACCACAGCCACCATTCAGACCCTATTTTGAAGTGCAAAATGCTGAGCAAATGTTATTTATTGAGTCAAATACAGAAGTCTTGAAGCCTTTGGGAATAGGAACATAATATTTACCAAGCCTGGATATCGCTATTGACTGATAATGAAGTCTGTGTTTACAGTTCTTACATATTATTTGAACATACATATCCTTGGGGAAAGCTCCTGGCATAGTTAAAGAAAGAAAGAAAGAAAGAAGGAAATCTTACTTAGCTCAACAGTATTGTCATGCATAGGCTATATGAAAAAGTTCCTGGCACCAATAAATGGGAAAGCATAGGCCTACTTAACTGAGTTGTTTTGTAAATCTCAAGCCAAGGTGTCTAGTAAACACATGTTCATGTTCCGACTTGTTATCAACGTCAGAGGTAAATAAATTAATATAAAAAGGACATACAATGAGTGCTGGCATTTTCTTTATTTCAACGTATTTATTCAATAAGGACACACAATGTTTGTGTACATTGGACTTCTGACGAAGTCTTGGACTGAATGCCATACAGAGACAATTTAGCCAATTGTTCTGTGTAATTTTGGCATAATAGAAAATCAAGTGAGGCCAATTTCCATAAGAACAACCAGACGATTCAGAAGTTTCATATGGGGTCATTTTAATGATGTATAGTTAAAAAGTCATGTTGATTTTCAATTCTTGGAAATCCAAGACTGCCACAACGATGTCCATCTTTCGGACAGTAATTTGAGTTGGGAATATGTCATTTGAGGATTGCGAAAAAGTCATTGATGGGGACCAAATACCTAATACCGTAATTAAATAATGTGCGCCTAAACACAAATGACACACCACCCCAAAACAAACAATTAAGACAGATATATGCAGACTGTGTAGCCAATGCACGCATACATACATACATTAGGCAATGCATTCTATACACAGTATAACGTTACATATTATACAACAATATGTACAGTGCACAGCCTACAGGGTGTGTCAGCTGTTCAGCAACCTGACCGTGGGAAGGAACTATGACTGAGGTGGTGGTGTAAATGTTATGAAGTTGTGGTGGTATAAATGGTAAACGGTGCATTTATATAGCGCCTTCATCCAAGGCAATTTACAGAGATTACAAGTGCATTACATTCACACACCGATGCCGGAGGAAACCAAGGCACCAACCTGCACATCGGGAGCAATTAGGGGTTCAGAGTCTTGCTCAAGGACACTATCGACACTAACTCTGGGGGAGCCCGGGTTCGAACTGGGAACCTTGCGGTTGCCGTCCGGGCACTCTACCCCCGAGCCACTAAACGGCTGGGTTTCCGAGGCTACTGAGCCACTAAACGGCAAATGATTTTGGCTGTACAGTCCTGTGTTCTCGCCATTTCAACACCCCTTGATAGAAATACAAATGATTCGTTATTTCATCCCATCTTGCTGACGTCAACAATCATTTATTTTATATCAACATCATGTAGAGAGCCTGTTGTCATGGTACCATATGGATAGATCTTCCACTTCATTTCTATCCAAACGCCCTTGAATGATGGAATTTGATTAGCTCTGGTCCACAGCTCTAATGCCTTGCAAAGGCATGCCTTGCAAAGGCATTAGAGCTAGAATATGATTAAGGATTACTGTGATTATGGTATGCTCACATATTGCACGTATCCCATAATTCACTAGCAAAAAAGAAAGAAGAAGAAAAAAAAGCAAAGACGTCCGGACCCCACTTTGGGAACCGTACGTGGTGTCTACCGTGGGGACTAAATAAGACAGACGTGTTTGTATATGGTGTACTGTACTGTACTTTATGGTGTACTGTATACGGTCTTTTACTCCTCTTACCCAGACTCTGCCATGCAGTCCATCTTTGACCTCTAGAACCAGACCACAATGCAATCTAGTCCGATTAACATAATAATCATATTCAGTTTTCACTTCCAACATGGCATCACTCTATCACGCTATAGCCAACATGGCTATAGCTGTCTTATATAGTTATTCCAGACAATGCTGCATGCCGTTCTACATTGAGTGAAGGAACACCATCCTGGCATTTACAACAAACAATGGAGATACAGATATAGAGCTGGCGTTTGTGTTAACCCTATAACCCTGAGGGATTAAAACTACTGAACCATCTGCATGTCTTTTCATCAATTGTAGAGGCGACAGGATCAAAACCGATATGCAATATTAGCAGTTACATTAGAACAGGCAGGGTTTTAAACAGGTGCTTCATGAAGGTATTGCATGTGGTTCCTGACAATGCATCTAGTAAATTAGTAATGTGTTTTTATTTTTTATTTGTATTTCCACAAGTTGGAGGTCAAGAAATTCAACAGAAAAAGGGAGTTAGAATCTCAAGAGGAGGAAGTGCACCGGGTTGTCTGGTCATTATTATTAGGAAATTGTTAGTAGTCATCAATGGACCATATTGGTTGAGAAACAGTGGGATGTTGTATACACATGGGATGCATATCAAGTGTTATGAAAACACTATATAGCCTAATCTTAGCCCATGTATCCCCACCCAACACAACAGTGGTCCCCAGGTTGATTCTTAGCCATGGTGGTGGTCCCTGGTTCGCAATCACAATCAGTTGAAAACCCCTGCATTAGAACAAAAGGCTGACGTGAGAATAATTATGGTCAGTGAAAGTCAACATAAATAATTCAAAGGCAAGGTAAGGACAGATCCAGACGTGTCCCATGAGGTGCGTCTGTCTCATTTACAAGATCCAGTGGATTAAAGAGAATATAAGGTTCCCTCTGCTTGTCGAGTTGCTTTGCTGTGAGTCCTATCTGACCCTAAATCAGCGGTTAAAGCTTTTTGTAACCCAGACAATGGATTAAGTTGCGTAAGGTGGCGGAAGCTTGAGGCGGATCAGTGACAGTCACAGGGAATGCTGCCAACTTGATGTGACTAGACTGGTTGTTAAAGACACTGCAACTAAGTCAGCATGCCTCGTACTGCAGAGCCTGTTTGTATCAGATTAGCAATGTCTGTATTTTTAGTAGTTTTTCTTAAAAGGCTGTACCTCTATCCTCTTAAGGGGATTTAATTTGTGACATTTATTTAAAAAAAATAGGTTTTCTGAGCTCAATTGCACCCAAAGAAACCCTGAACTTTTAACATTCAGTACATTTTCTGTGGTCTTGGGTTTTCTGGCTCAAACTAGTGCTCTGATTTTCCTGTGGAGTGTGATGTAAGAGCCAGCAAATCCCATATAGGACACTGGGATTTGCCAGCAGATGTGACTGTTTTGCCTGTTTTCATTGCAGCTCAAAAGGCTTCACAGACACAGAGGAAATCCCAAGCAACAGAAAATCCACTGAATGATCAAAGTTCAGATTGTTTGGGTGTAATTGAGGTCATATAGAACGATAAAACTAAATTAATATGAATGTCATCAAACCTTTTATTGACCAGAATCTGTTCAGAGCCCGGAATTCAGAGGGTGGGGATTCTGGGGAAAGTAATTGCTGACACCAATAGTTCCTCGGCCCTCCATCACCTCCGGTCGGCTCTTCAGATCAATAAGAAGCTAAAAACAGCCAGGCAGGCACTGGAACAGATCTTTCCACTCTCTGTCGCACTCACAAACCAAATCTGTTTAACTCCATACACCATCCTATATTCTGGACATGTGAAAATAAAGGCCAACATTTGGCGCAAAGTGCATGCAGCTACTGTAGAAGCTAGAAGCTCACAATGTGTTGTGAGCTTAAAGGACCACTTCACCACTTTTCAACCTAGCTTCATTTAATAGGTCCTCACTAATAATCATAATAAAATGACAACATCCTTTTCTACTCAGTCTGTGTCTCATAGGAGGGCTGTGGGCAGTTCAGAAACCCGTCCACCAGTGACATCATCGTTAGGCAGATGTTTATTTAAACAAGATTTTTTTACAAAAACGTTTAGATTTTTATTATTGTGAGAACGATGGCTTCCATTTTCGCATTGCAACTTTTCAGGACTAGAAAGCCTGCAGTTTCTATTGATGATGTCAATGGTGGACGGGTTTCTGAACTGTCCACAGCCCTCCTATGAGACACAGACTGAGTAGAAAAAAAGGTGCCATTTTAACAGGATTATTAGTGAGGACCTATTATATGAAAAGTGGCCCTTTAAACGTTAAGGTATAAGTGGTATGTTGGGACAGAGTTCACAATCCCACTGCATTTCTAAATACATTTATTACAGAGTGCAGAGGCTGATTTCATAATACTGCTGAGAAATCCTTCCCACGTCATTGCACATACTCTTCAGCCCTAATGGGTGCTTTGATTTTTACAGTGCTGTGATGTAACTAAGGAGACAAGGACAGCACTCTAAATTGTCAATTTGGAGGCCTGTCATTGTCTTCTTAATTACTGTTTACTACTTCAATGATTCAACATACCCAGTTGTTAGAATCGTGAGTTGGACGCATTCGTTTCTACAGTTTCTACAGTGTGATGTAATAGAAACAACCAGAAGAGAACCTTACCCAGCTTGTGCATTGATGTGTTATAGATAAGTCATTTGATCCTATAGGACAAACCTTTAGCTGAATAGAACATAGTAAAATGGTAAACATCATATCGTTAAGTCCAGTAAAGGTCAAAGGCTTCATTGCTAATTTATGGTGCACTGTAGACCGACAGTAAGAGTCACTGAATCGTAAACCTCATAAATGTGAGACCGCTAACGAGGTAAAGAGAGATTGATTTACTGTCCTTTCCTCTGGTGAATGTGTGATCACTTTACTTAAAACAATGAATAATCATTATGTGCTTCAGTGAAGGGATTCCAATGAAGGTCTACTGACAACAAAACAACGTATAGATTGCTTGCTTCCCCCCCCCCCCCCCCCCAATCTAAACCATGCACCCACCAATAGGTCCTGGCTTGAGAGTTATATAATATAAACGGTAACCATGAGTAACCCTACAAACTAAGAACGGCTATAGGACAGAAAAGCCAAGATGTTTCACTGACCCGACAAACTGGAAGCCAAATGTGCACTAGTGTGACAGTCTGACAGATACTGTTAGGGGTCTTTGCATTGGTAACAACAAGAAGACTCACCCCGGTGCGTGCCCGTCTTTCCTCCCGGAATGTTCCCCAGTGAGGGGGATAACTTTGTAATATGCTATTGGCTGTTTGTATTCTTTCTAGAAAAATATAAAAAGATACTCCTGTGGAAAGGCTATATTATATTACTTATATTGACCCTATAAACAATTTAGTATTATTTAGTATATGTAAGGTTTTGCCCCCTCAAATGGTACCTCGTCAGATAATCCCCACATATCCTACAACAACTTCTGTGAACAGACTTCACTGTAGTAGCTTTTCATAAATTATATTTGTACTTAGGCTGTCTGCTGTCATGAAAGTTTATAGTTAGAGAAATTCAAAATCCAGCCGTCTGTTGTCCAGCCTCTCCCACCCCTCACTGGGGAAAATTCTGGGAGGAAAACAGAAACGGGGTGAGTCTTCTTGTATTCTTTGCATTTCCCTGGAGAAGGGAAGGGGGCGGTGGTAGAGGGAGGAGGAGGGAGTGAGGAGGAGGAGGAGGGAGGTGTGGTTGGCATGTATTATACGTACCATGGCAACAGGTTTCCATATTCATGAATAACAGCTGCTGTTTTGCACTTTCTTGCTCCCAGACTCTCTCTCTCTCTCACACACACACACACACACATGACCACCATTGATATGTTTACTGTATATCAATGGTTCCCTCAAGCATTTTGATGTCAAGGACCCTCCCCAAAAAATGGATATGTATTTAGCTGCAGGCCCACATTTGAAAATATTTTGTGCCAGGGACCCCCATATGATTTGTGATGTTCAAGATTAATCTAAATGTTTTTCCACAATTTTGGGAAAATAGCGGCTTTATTTGAACTCATCCACCGCTAAATGACAGTAGCAATAGTTCAGCACAGGCCACCATATAGATTTGTTCTATCTTTTTTTAGAACGAGAGTTGAAAGATTTGTCTTAAGTCATGATTATAATGTTATCAATTTAAGCCCCTTTAAAAAGAAGTTAAAAGCATCTTTGGCCTGGAGGCACTTTGTGAAAAAGAAGTCAAATCAGTACTTGGCCTTGTTAATAGCCACACTGATTTTGAATATGAATTAAATACGTTTGCTGGGGACCCCCTGGTACCCCCTCGAGGACCCCCTCTGTCTATGCCTTGGGCTACGCCTTCAATTCATGCCCATACGAAGCTCTTTAGACCCGCCCTCTGCCTGTCAATCTGATTAAGGACAAAACACTGGTCCTTGGGGCCCTACAGTATAGAAAGAAAGCTTTCTGATTGGCTACAGGAGCAGACAGGCAAGCTGACTGAGTACACTCGCACTGAAGTGTATGACATAACAGACCTGGCACATGGAGTGAAAATGAATGTCCTGTACTCCTGTTCCCAAGTGCATGCCCCCATGCTACTTAAATTACTTTTCTTTAAAAGCTTGACAGAGGAGGAGACAAATGACAATACCCAAATGTTCAATTGCACACACACAGTCACTGCACTCTCTTTTGGGGGGTTACTGTAGGTTGACTCTAAACACAACGGGGAAACGCTAATCTTCTCTGAGAGGGGTGGGAACAGCGCTGCATCTTATCACTAAGGCTGCATGTGTGAGTTAATGCAAGTTTACTGCAGCTAGGGGGCTGGGGGCACTGCAGCTAGGGGCTGAGGCACTGCAGCTAGTGGCTGGGGTACTGCAGCTAGTGGCTGGGGCTCTGCAGCTAGGGGGCTGGGGGGCTGCAGCTAGGGGCTGGGGCTCTGCAGCTAGGGGGCTGCAGCTAGGGGCTGGGGCTCTGCAGCTAGTGGCTGGGGGCACTGCAGCTAGGGGCTGGGGCTCTGCAGCTAGGGGCTGGGGTACTGCAGCTAGGGGCTGGGGTACTGCAGCTAGGGGCTGGGGCACTGCAGCTAAGGGCTGGGGTACTGCAGCTAGGGGCTGGGGCACTGCAGCTAAGGGCTGGGGCTCTGCAGCTAGGGGCTGGGGCACTGCAGCTAGTGGCTGGGGTACTGCAGCTAGGGGCTGGGGTACTGCAGCTAGGGGCTGGGGCACTGCAGCTAGTGGCTGGGGTACTGCAGCTAGGGGCTGGGGTACTGCAGCTAGTGGCTGGGGTACTGCAGCTAAGGGCTGGGGCGCTGCAGCTAGTGGCTGGGGCACTGCAGCTAGGGGCTGGGGGCACTGCAGCTAGGGGGCTGGGGCACTGCAGCTAGGGGGCTGGGGGCACTGCAGCTAGGGGGCTGGGGCACTGCAGCTAGGGGGCTGGGGCACTGCAGCTAGGGGGCTGGGGCACTGCAGCTAGGGGCTGGGGCACTGCAGCTAGGGGGCTGGGGCACTGCAGCTAGGGGGCTGGGGGCACTGCAGCTAGGGGCTGAGGCACTGCAGCTAGGGGGCTGGGGCACTGCAGCTAGGGGCTGGGGCACTGCAGCTAGGGGGCTGGGGCACTGCAGCTAGGGGGCTGGGGGCACTGCAGCTAGTGACTGGGGTACTGCAGCTAGTGGCTGGGGTACTGCAGCTAGGGGCTGGGGTACTGCAGCTAGTGGCTGGGGTACTGCAGCTAAGGGCTGGGGCTCTGCAGCTAGGGGCTGAGGTACTGCAGCTAGTGGCTGGGGCACTGCAGCTAGGGGCTGGGGGCACTGCAGCTAGGGGGCTGGGGGCACTGCAGCTAGGGGGCTGGGGCACTGCAGCTAGGGGGCTGGGGCACTGCAGCTAGGGGGCTGGGGCACTGCAGCTAGGGGCTGGGGCACTGCAGCTAGGGGGCTGGGGCACTGCAGCTAGGGGGCTGGGGGCACTGCAGCTAGGGGCTGAGGCACTGCAGCTAGGGGGCTGGGGCACTGCAGCTAGGGGCTGGGGCACTGCAGCTAGGGGGCTGGGGCACTGCAGCTAGGGGGCTGGGGGCACTGCAGCTAGGGGCTGAGGCACTGCAGCTAGGGGGCTGGGGCTCTGCAGCTAGGGGCTGGGGCACTGCAGCTAGGGGCTGGGGGCACTGCAGCTAGGGGGCTGGGGCTCTGCAGCTAGGGGCTGGGGGGCTGCAGCTAGGGGGCTGGGGCTCTGCAGCTAGTGGCTGGGGGACTGCAGCTAGGGGCTGGGGCTCTGCAGCTAGGGGGCTGGGGTACTGCAGCTAGGGGCTGGGGGACTGCAGCTATGGGGCTGGGGCTCTGCAGCTAGGGGGCTGGGGCTCTGCAGCTAAGGGCTGGGGCACTGCAGCTAAGGGCTGGGGCTCTGCAGCTAAGGGCTGGGGTACTGCAGCTAGGGGCTGGGGCACTGCAGCTAGGGGCTGGGGCACTGCAGCTAGGGGGCTGGGGGGCTGGGGGGCTGCAGCTAGGGGGCTGGGGTACTGCAGCTAGGGGCTGGGGCTCTGCAGCTAGGGGGCTGGGGTACTGCAGCTAAGGGCTGGGGTACTGCAGCTAGGGGCTGGGGCACTGCAGCTAGGGGGCTGGGGGGCTGGGGGGCTGCAGCTAGGGGGCTGGGGTACTGCAGCTAGGGGCTGGGGCTCTGCAGCTAGGGGGCTGGGGTACTGCAGCTAGTGGCTGGGGTACTGCAGCTAGTGGCTGGGGTACTGCAGCTAGGGGCTGGGGCACTGCAGCTAGGGGGCTGGGGCTCTGCAGCTAGGGGGCTGGGGGACTGCAGCTAGTGGCTGGGGCACTGCAGCTAGGGGCTGGGGGCACTGCAGCTAGGGGGCTGGGGCTCTGCAGCTAGGGGCTGGGGCACTGCAGCTAGGGGGCTGGGGTACTGCAGCTAGGGGGCTGGGGCTCTGCAGCTAGGGGGCTGGGGCACTGCAGCTAGGGGCTGGGGCACTGCAGCTAGGGGGCTGGGGCTCTGCAGCTAGGGGCTGGGGCACTGCAGCTAGGGGGCTGGGGCACTGCAGCTAGGGGGCTGGGGCTCTGCAGCTAGTGGCTGGGGGGCTGCAGCTAGGGGCTGGGGTACTGCAGCTAGGGGGCTGGGGTACTGCAGCTAGGGGCTGGGGCTCTGCAGCTAGTGGCTGGGGTACTGCAGCTAGGGGCTGGGGCTCTGCAGCTAGTGGCTGGGGTACTGCAGCTAAGGGCTGGGGCGCTGCAGCTAGTCTATATACGGCGGACCATTGGTTCGACGGAGCATTGGTCCGACTTGGGGTTAGGTTTAGGTGTGCTGCCCCGTGCTCACGGTTATGGTTAGGGTGAGGGTTGGGGGTTAGGTTTAGGTGTGCTGCCCCGTGCTCGTGGTTATGGTTAGGGTGAGGGTTTGGGGGTTAGGTTTAGGTGTGCTGCCCCGTGCTCACGGTTATGGTTAGGGTGAGGGGTTGGGGTTAGGTTTAGGTGTGCTGCCCCGTGCTCACGGTTATGGTTAGGGTGAGGGTTTGGGGGTTAGGTTTAGGTGTGCTGCCCCGTGCTCGCGGTTATGGTTAGGGTGAGGGTTTGGGGTTAGGTTTAGGTGTGCTGCCCCGTGCCCGCGGTTATGGTTAGGGTGAGGGTTTGGGGTTAGGTTTAGGTGTGCTGCCCCGTGCTCGCGGTTATGGTTAGGGTGAGGGTTTGGGGTTAGGTTTAGGTGTGCTGCCCCGTGCTCGCGGTTATGGTTAGGGTGAGGGTTTGGGGTTAGGTTTAGGTGTGCTGCCCCGTGCTCACGGTTATGGTTAGGGTGAGGGTTTGGGGTTAGGTTTAGGTGTGCTGCCCCGTGCCCGCGGTTATGGTTAGGGTGAGGGTTTGGGGTTAGGTTTAGGTGTGCTGCCCCGTGCTCGCGGTTATGGTTAGGGTGAGGGTTTGGGGTTAGGTTTAGGTGTGCTGCCCCGTGCTCGCGGTTATGGTTAGGGTGAGGGTTTGGGGGTTAGGTTTAGGTGTGCTGCCCCGTGCTCACGGTTATGGTTAGGGTGAGGGTTTGGGGTTAGGTTTAGGTGTGCTGCCCCGTGCTCGCGGTTATGGTTAGGGTGAGGGTTTGGGGTTAGGTTTAGGTGTGCTGCCCCGTGCTCACGGTTATGGTTAGGGTGAGGGTTTGGGGTTAGGTTTAGGTGTGCTGCCCCGTGCTCACGGTTATGGTTAGGGTGAGGGTTTGGGGTAGGTAGTCGATGGGACCAATGGATCGGACCTATGCCCCGTCGGACAAAAGGCATACCTGAAGAATATGTACTGCATGGTTGGAGCCAGATCGACAATCTGCCCCCTATCCACCACTATAAAGAACACCAGTGGTCCATGAACATGATGACAGTGCACTAAAATGACCTGGTGACCTAAGATGACACGTCGATGTTGTCATTAAGGTCGAAGGTCATCTAATTATGTCATGGACCACTATTATTTTGTCTGCTCACTTCTTTCTCTCCCCTCCTGATTGGATAAATGTCTACCGGTATCCGACCTTAAAATGCATGTAAAGAGCTGGGGAGACATGTACAGTACATGTTACTGATATGTTACTGAACAAACGCTCTATAGCAATGATTCCTAACAGAAAGAGCTATTTAACACTTACTGTATTTTAACAAATAAATAAATACTGCACTACTGATGACAATGACAATTGTCTCATATTCCTCTCTGCCATGCATCTGCAGAGTAAGCAGACATAAGGCTCAAACAGAGCATGACTCTGCTCTGCGGGTTCTCTTTGCGCCAAGCTCTCTCCCTACCTAACCTCGGCCTCCTTACTCTGCAGAACAGCACACATCCAGGTCACCCTGCCAGCCAGTAATTACTGACTTGCTGAAATTCAGTTTGGGACGTATCATCATCACCGACCTTGCACACTGATATGCATGCAGGGGTCATTCTCGTCATGGTTCACTTGGTAATGCATTAGTTTACAACGAGCTAATTATTTTGTAATTGCACGCGTTCATGAAGTCATTACAGACGTATACAATAATGTGGTTATTGGGGAAAGCAATAATGAAGCAGTAACACATTTGTATAGTAACTGTACATGGTTCTTGTAAAAAATAATAATAACACCTTTTCCATTGTGGGATTCTTACTGGGATAGAAAACAAATTCTGGACACAATATTGTAGTTATGGGGAACAGGGATATTTAGGTGTCTTCAAGTATCCAAATACACATTTTGCACTGCACAAATCTATTTCCACAAATCTCTTTTCTCCTGTTCTTTGCATAAAACAAATGGAAAACGCAAAACGGTATAATAATGCATGTACACAATTATATAAAAGGTCAAGTTGGCACGCACACAGATACAGTTCTAGCTAAACAAGCAGGCTACAGTATACGATTTGTTTTCATTACGTTCCAACTCCAAATTCCATGAATTGGAGTTAGGCTATTGGCTATATAGTCCACTTGCCAGAATGTTAGAAATGGGGTAGTATGGGTCCCCAGCATGTAGAAACTGCCGGATGCTAACTTGCATAATGTTGAGCAAATTTCATAGTACCACAGACGAAAAACAGTCTAAGTCCAAATTTCATTCTGACCCCTCCACGAAAAGGCCTCGTTGTCCTGACCCCTTATCTATCATTTATACATTATGGATAAATAGTGTGGACTTAGACAGTTTTTCGTCTGTGGCATTCATGGCATAATATGTGACCATACCATTAACAACCTATAGGCAAAAAAATAAGATCATCAATCATGCTTTATGTAGCATGTGATGTGTCAAACTAGGGGGGTTTCATGATGCTGAATCCATTCCAAGCATTGGTTTTGCAAAAAAAACACTCATTGGGCTTAAAACGGCCATAGCCGTCATCACAAATGTGATGGTGTCAGCACATTGTGGCTATACTCAACATTTCTAACATAAAACATTGGTGTACTCAACATGTCCGGGTTCACAATGGGGCTCTATGGGCTGGTAAGTACAGTAGATTACTAGCTTTAGCGGTATTGGCTCACACAGGCTATAGAGCGGCGCAGTCCCTCACCCTTTCAGAACAACGAACGGCCCAGGAAATGAAAACGCAATGCATTTCCCCATAAGCAGTTTTTATAAGACCTTTTAAGCGTTGTACGAATCCAACTCTTGTCGTGACAAATCATGACAACACACACAATATTTCGGGCCAAACAAAGAATTAGAAAGTAGAAAAAAACGGCAGGTTACAACACTTTTTTTGTTTTGTTTTTCTTCTTTGTAATTATTTGTTTGGTCCAAAATATTGTGTGGGTTGTCATGATTTGTCACGACAAGAGTTGGCTTCGTACGACGCTTAAAAGGTCTTTAAATAAATTAAATAAAAACTAACTATGGGGAAATGCTTTGCGTTTTCATTTCCTGGGCCGTTCGTTGATCTGAAAGGGGGAGGGACTACGCCGCTCTATAGTCTTGTGGTGTAGCGGCTAAATGACACAGCAATTACATCAATTGTGTTGTGAGGTTTTGCTTGCCACTTCAGATTAATTCTCTCTCCGTTGTGCCCTATACAAAGCCAAAGTGCATCAAGTAAGTTTTTTTAGGGACTTAAGAATTCAGAATCTCAACAAAAGACACTTTGGGCTGTATTTTGCTTGTCTTAAGTACCAGGTCTTAATACTTAACTTAAGACCTGGAGGCGTGATCAATGCCATTTGGCTATTCTGAGTGGCCAAAGAGCATTGACCACGCCTCCAGGTCTTAAGTTAAGTAATAAGACCTGGTACTTAAGACACGCAAAATACAGCCCTTTGTGTCTGTCTACATGACAAGAAAGAGACAGAGGAGAAAGTGGTACAGTCAGCTGGGGCATTAAGGCCACTGTGGCCTCGGGGCATGCCGTTCTTTGAGGGGGCACAAGGCCAAACTGAGGGGCAATGACGGCCATGGACTTCGTCTGACCTCCCTGACATTTCCTGGCTGAGTCTCTTCATGCATGGTGACCGTGTGACATCGCAGGAGCGTGCCTGTCTGCATCAGCACAAAACAGTCCATTGCTGGGGGGGATGTGTGTGTGCAGTGTGTGTGTGTGTGTGTGTGTGGGTGGGAGGGGGAGCCCTTGTGAGGGAGGAAGAATACGTAGAACCCAAGCACTCACATGCTTTACAATAATTATAATGACAACCGAGACAGAAATGGAGCACGTGAGTGTGCGAGTCCTGACCATATCTTCTTAATCCAGTATACACTGACAAGTTATGTGTGTATTCTATCAGCTTTGTATGGATTTAAAGCCGCCTTACATGTGCTGTATGTACATTATATAGACTAACTGTGAGCCCAGCATCTGTTTAAATAACATGCTATCTAAAATACATCCTCGACGAGTCACATTTCAAATGGCAGTCCACGGTGAAATGCATATCAACTTGAATGTCTGTGATGCAAAATATTTTTTAAACCACTGGTTTAAAAGTCAAGGTTGGCACACAGAGTATTTGCACATACAGTACAGTACTAGATATACCTAATTACAGGGTCTTATCACAAAAGGAATTACAGTAGGTAATATTAACGGTCGTCTCACCTTGCAGTGAGGTGACAAATATGACAGACATGCTTACAGGAATTGCGGGCGTTTCACAACAGTCAGTGGCATTTTGTTTCTAAAATGTGAGGCTGAGATGTTGTAGCTGTATTATTATGTCACATGATAAAATTTCAGTGAAGCCCTGTGACGTTAGGTTATGAGAACGTTAGCTGTCTGGTCCAACCTCAAATGCAAAGGTCTGCAACAACAGCAGACCTATACGCAACTTAATTTATTTGAGCAACTGCATCCTTCGCACGCTATAGTTTAAGGCCAAGCAATCTTCAAATACCATCTCTCTCTTTTATGTCTGCGCTTTGATACATGACACAACTGAGGCACAGTAGTCTAATCCTGGCGAAAAAAAAGGACACTGCTGGTTCCACCAGTCTGATTAATAAAGCAAGGTCAGCTTCGGTGTAAGTCTGACCCTTATGTTTAGAAGCATCTGATGAAGGAAATTAATATTCAGTGCTGAATGAAATCGCTCAGTCGCATCATGTCCATCATTATTCTTTACCACTGTTGTGTATTCCGGAACTTGAATGCATATTTGCTTTTGCTGCACATCTGATCGAATATCTGGGAATCCGAATTGTCTTCGCTCCAAATTATGTATCTGTTGGAGAACAAGACAAGGCACACCTCATTCCTTTTACACTATGCCATTGTATGGCAATGATGCCATTGAGTTTGCCTCCAGAACCATGAATCTTACCAGAATCCCTCCCGTCTAGTTTCTTGCGTCTATCCAAAGAAGAATCAGACAGAGGTTTTTGCTCTAAATCTACATTTTGAGTATGCAGCAAAATTAAACTTTTCACATGCCTGGGGTGGTTAGAACATTTTGTTCTGAAAACAAATTTCCAGCAGGTATTTGTTTTCAATTGCAGGTTTCTGAGATTACATTGTAACTTAGTGGCAGTAAGAATCTGACAACATAAGGAGGTGATGACGAATGAGGTATTTGAGGAAAAGGTTTTATTGATAAAGCGTTTTGTGACTTAAAAAAAAGACCTTTATGCTTTCACATAGAAAGTGACGGATTCTTGTAATGGCTTGAAAAATGAAAGAACCGTGCAGTGGATATTTGTAAATGTGGCATAAAATGTCACATTTTCCCTTTATGTCCAAATAACCCCACTGAGCTGGTGAATAATTCTCTCATAACCCATTCTGACCTGAGATCAGATTCATACGAGGTTTTCCGCCGGACACACACTGGTCTGATGAACCCATTCTGACCTGAGATCAGATTCTAAAAATGTCAGTCGTTCTTCGATTTTTCAAAAATAGCAGACCTACAAGCTCGTATCGCGCCACTCGGTGGCGCGATATGAGCTTGTAGATCTGCTATTTTTCAATAGATAAAGCATAACATGATGCTAACACCAAAATGGGTGCCCGGTCAGAATGGGATAAATAGAAAAAGGGAGCATTTGGGGGCAGCCACTGAGCCAGTCATGACTTCAGAAATGGCTTGGAACACATGCACACAGGTAGTGCAAAACATTCAATATCATTCTCATACAGTACATTTATCACCGGCAGAAAGAATAAATAGACAATGCAAAAAAAATGGAATAAACAAAATATAAAAGTTACCGCGGTGCTCATATTCAAATAAGTTGCTCCATACGACCACTCAAAATGCAGATGTCAGATTCCCCTCTTTTTTTTCCTTTTTATAATTTCAAATGGTTGCTTTTTCCACCCTTCTAAAGTGCATCAAAGGACAATTGCTTGAATATTATTTTGTAAACCTCTCATTTAAAAGTCCTTGATTTGTGTTTAGCCTTAGATTTGGGTATTCTTGGCAAATTAATAAATAGAAAATAATTCAGATTGATCAATGCTACATTCACTCGTTCAGTTTTTTGGTGTTATTTCTTTAAGCTCAGAAATCGTTGTACTTTTTTACTGCACACAATTCATAGTCATGCAAGTAAATTTTCCCTTTCAGTATGCCGTTATAGCCCTGATACTTCTGACAACCTTCCAGTTAGAGGCTTCTCTTCACCCTGAATTCCAAGGGTAAAGAGGTAAAGAGGATGGCAGAGGGATGGATCGATACTAGGCAGAAAGGTGGGGAGGGTCGTCTGGCATGACTTTTACATTCTGCGGACATGGTAGCTTTGCCCCGGGAAAAAACAGAGCCCTTCTGACTTAGATAGAGAACAGAGAGAAATAACTATGTACAGGCCAAGGTTTCTCCATTCTCATTCAGCAGTCTTCTTTACACTATGTACACAACGACTAACACCCCCGCTGCTGTTTTGTCCTCTCAGTTGGCACGCGCGACACGTGTTTCCGAGCCAATGTAGTTGAGCATTGTCTGCACGAGCTCTGGAAGGTCATAATCGTGTTTCCAGCCCCAGTCATTTCGTGCATTGCTGTCGTCAAAGTTCATTGGCCAACTGTCAGCTGGAAAGGAAAGAACACAGAGTGCCGCGTGTTATCTAGCCAGTCATACTCAGCCATTTCCATTTCTTGGCAGGTGAGATGCTAAATTAAACACAGGCCAGACTGAGGGGGGGGGGGGGGGGAGGGGGGGGGGGGAGACACGCGCTCTACCCATTTTAGTCACAGAGACAACTTTAGCACTGCACCTTTACGTTACACAACACAAGGTTCTAACATGGCATAACATTGGCTGGCATACCAATACAATATAACTTACCGATGGCCTGTCGGACGTGGTCGATGTCATAGCTGACCTCCAGGTCGGGCAGCTGCTTCAGGACCTCCTGTGCCAGTTCCTCCGGGGTGAAGCTCATGGCGTTGATGTTGTACGTCCGCATGCTGAGCGTCTCCGCCGGCGCCTCCAGCACCTCCAGCGTGGCGCGGAGGCAGTCGTCGATGTACATCATGGGCAGCCGCGTGTCCGGCTTCAGGTTGCACTCGAACTTGCCCGTTTTGACCGCGTCGTGGAAGATCTGGACGGCATAGTCTGGAGGAACACAAAGAAATATATTAGCCACAATGCTTGTGATCACCATTGTGGGAAGAAACTGAGACATGATACATTAAAAACATTCTCATGTGTATTTAAAAAAAATACTGTGTTTAATCACTAATACTGCGTTTAATCATTAAGACTGTAACAAAAGTTGTGAAAAGTCAACTGTGTTCAATGTCATGCAGTACAACAGGTTACAAGCTCCACTAAGTTGACCAAACTACTGTACAAGTAATGATGATGGGGGATGACAGGAGAGATGGGGTTGTTTTTAAGGAGGGGGAAACATAATAGTGGTTATCCTGTACCAGATGTACAGTACCAGAAGTGTTTATCAGCGGACCTAAAAATAAACCATGAGTCATAACAACTCTCCGGAATTAGTCCGTTGCATAAGTAACTTGTGACATGACAGGAGAGGAGGGGGTACAGGAATAGACATCAATAAAATGGAGAACTTGTGTACGGGTAACTATCGTACAGTGTGCCCAATCTCAGACTCTCACCTGTCGTGCCGCCACCAGGCGTGGAGTCAGCAGAAATGATTCCAGGGTAACGGAGACAGCGGAAGTCCAGGCCGTAGCGATGGTGGTAGTACTGCGGAACAAAAAAGAAAACGGTACTTTTGCATTAGACAACAACAAGCGAAGCTTAACATGAATAGTCTTGTGTATCCAAAACGGTGTTAGTCATATCGCCAAGCGGTAACCGAGAAAGTGCTCCGACAGCTTACCTCGCCCATCAGCTCTGCGTGGACTTTGGAGACCCCATAGATGGTGCGAGGCCTCTGCACACAGAGGTCTGGAGTGGGGTTGCGGGGAGATGTGGGCCCAAACGCCCCAATTGTGCTGGGGACAAACAGACGCAAGCCGTGTTCTGCTGCAATGTCCAGGATGTTATGAAGGCCTGGAATGATGAGACAAACAGACCCGGCCATTAGGGCACTTCACCAACACGCGTTGAATTGAAAAGCAGCTCACTCAATGTTAACCTGACTAAGGTTGTTAGTTAAGCAATACTACACGAGAGGGTGTGCGTTACTGTCATTAATGGCAAGTCTGCGTTGCTGCAAAAACGAGCCGAAGGCAAGTTCTGTAAGCAGCGCAGAAATGACAGTAACGCACGCACACCCTCAAGTTTAATATTGCAGATTATATGACAGTTACCCTTAAAACTAAGATAGTCGCCAGAAAATCATATTTTTTTAATAACAGATGAAGCAACTACGACCACAAATGTCACAAGAAATTAGCTAGAGTCTGCTGCGCTCTGGGACAATTAGGTGTTCCATGCTAATGGTTTGAAGCACGGCTATAGAAGGCCGTTTCAACCAATCAGATCGCTTCCTCGAAACGACCACCTGTTGTATAATGTTGAATCCTTCGGGATCCTAAGAGGATTAAGCTGAGACTTGGACTCACTAGTGACGCTGACAGAGGCATATCAGCCTCACCATCAGCGCTGAGTACAGCTCTGACGTGAACTAACCAAGAGGACAGTCTCTTGGCAGAACCTTGTGTTTACAGTATATTCCTGGCCTTGATACAAGTCCAAATGTTGTCCAGCGATTCCATTCACCTTTATGGCAAAATAGGTAAAGAAATAAAATAATTGATAGGTCACCAATATTGGTGTAATTCGTAAGTTCGTAATACTGCTGTGTGATGCAGGCATCTTTCAAGAGCCCAGAATCTAAACGAATGGACTATGAGAAAGTAAGGCGTAACTCACCGGTGATGTTGACAGCCCGGGCCAGAGGAACGTTGGCCTCACCGACAGCACTGAGGAGAGCACTGTAGTGAACCAGCCACGTGATGCGGTTGTTCACCACGATCTCTCTCAGGTTCTTGTAGTCCAGGATGTCAGAGTAGATGAACGGGCCTGACGGGGGCAGAGATACAGTATTCATAACAGATTTTAGATGTGTAGAAATCTGACCTTATATTTTATATGTTCAACATTAATATTACATACTTCGGATAGGCAAATTTAACGTGGGGCAAATGCTTGAATTGTCAACCGAGCACATCATTTATAGTTCTCGGTATAGTTTGCGGTCTGTTACCAGCCGGGAGGCTTTTTATCAACTCTTTATTATAGCAGTCACTGGACATACATTCATCATACATTATGAATCGATTTGATCAATGACCCTGTTGTGTTCAAGAGAACACATTGACTTTCATTGTGTATTTGAGGCAAAGAAATCAATACCTAATCAAAAAACCATTCCTCATTTTATAAACACACATGGTCACGTGAAAGGAGAATTGGAGCGTTTTAAACTGTGTTAATCCCACATGGGGGCATACCGGTATGATGCAGTTGTAACACGTTTAGGACAAATTTCAGCAAACTTTACATTATTGGCCAATATCGGAACTCCTGATATATTATTAGTCAATGACTGATGTGCTCATTGTGGAAGTCCCTCTCATGATCTGAACGTTCACCTCCAGAAGGAACATTTACTGATGTGCTCATTCTGGAAGTCCCTCTCATGATCTGAACGTTCACCTCCAGAAGGAACATTTACTCACCACTGTGGAAGACGTTGTTCGGCGGCTTCCTGATATCAGACAGAATGACGTTGTTGTTTCCGAACCTCTTCCTGTAAGGCAGGAAAGACAACATTAGCAACAAATTACGTAATAATTTCTACCCAACAAAGCCTGCGTCTGTCTTACAGCATGCCAACAACCATTCCAGGAAATGGAAAATACAGTATGTGTGTGTCTCCACACCATGACTTACCTCAACAATCTGGCAAGTCCCACTCCCAGCTGGCCAAGGCCACCTGCGATGAATCGAAACAGATCTCATTAGTACACAATCCTCACGTTGGAAATCATCACCTACGGGTTGTCAGTACTGGTTTCCATGGAGATCTCAGTGGAGGAGTGTGAGAATATAAAGGTCACAGCACCAAACACCTACATCTCCTTGTTGTTGTTGTTGTTTTAAACCATCAAACTTTTATATGTCAAGGACCCCTAAATTAATCAGTTGGTGTTTAAATAAATATGAAATGTTTTATAACCGATCTACAAGCTCAATGTGACGCTTTGTGAGCTTGCAGGTGGGCTATTACTTTCAAGCTGAAAGTGGTTAAACTGATTTTGATGCCCCACTTTGAGAACCAGTTTTAAACTGTCAATCCCTAGATACTTCATTTACCAGCCCCATTATACATGTAGCTTATGTTTACATCTCTGTTGAGTACATTCTGACTCGCTAAAGTTTTTATATACAATTCTTCACCAAAGCCTAAAGGCGTGATATAATAAATGACAATGTCAATAATCACAGCCATAAATATTGATATGTTGTTCTGGCTGGTGTGCATTAACCATTTTTTCCATTTTGGGCAGGTCATTATAGACGGAAATCAGAACAAAAATGCAATAACAGCAAAAAAAAGAAGAAGAAGCTATTTTCAATAATATCGATATATACAAGCTCACAGTAGATTGGTTATTTCCGCACAACAACACCATGGTATGATAGATTATTATTTCAAATATGGCTGAAGAAGAGGTGTGTCTCTTTGCTTACCGGTGATGAGCACCTTGGGGTGGTCTGTCTCGGAGAAGGACCGGGAGTGAAAGCTGGCATCGGAGCCCGTCACCTGACGAGGGGAGAAGCTTATGTTGCGTACGGCCACCATGAGAGGCTGGCATCCACAGCCTGGGGAGGCCAGGAGCGCCTGCTTGGCCACCTTGCTCAGGTTTCTGATGACAGGCATCTTGTTACCTGGGGGGGGGGGAAAGGTTCATAGCCCTCGGTCAATGATAAGTTAGATTTTACTTTTTTTAGACCTATTAATGAAGTAAGCAAAGCAAAGTTACTATGTTTACCCAGGGTAACTGGACTAAGGAAAGGAAAGGTACTATGTTTACCCAGGGTAACTGGACTAAGGAAAGGAAAGGTACTATGTTTACCCAGGGTAACTGGACTAAAGAAAGGAAAGGTACTATGTTTACCCAGGGTAACTGGACTAAGGAAAGGAAAGGTACTATGTTTACCCAGGGTAACTGGACTAAGCTCAAGAACTTGTTTACAGCCAGGCCCTGCTCATAGAACATGTCATGGTAGGGGTTCAATGCCTTGCTCAAGGGCACTTCAACGGTGGTAATTTTAACGTGCCGGTCCGGGGATACGAACTAGCGACCTTCCGATATCAAGACCGCTCCGCAAACCGTTCGGCCACCGCTGCCCCAGTGCTTTAAGATTGAACTAAAAAACGTAAATGTGGTGAAGAACATGATTGTCTGATTGTGTACTAGATGTAGATATTTTACATAAGCATGCTGCTGTTCCTGTTTAGTTTATCAGGAAGAGGATCTTCTGTGAGTGGGACTAACAAAAAGATTTCACTGCCATCGCCTGGTGGGTTTATTTTATTTCAACGCAACAGTTTCAAAGACAATAGTAGCTTCTTGTGTAATTATCTTATGCAGGCATCTTTCCAGAACACAGAACAAGTAGTCCTAAGAAAAGATGCCAAAAAGTCTGTAGCCTATACTGCATAAAGTATAACCATCATTCGACTTAACGGGTCTGCCAAGTGCTACTGCAGCAAATGCAGAATATCATGAATATGAAAGCCTACTGCGCTCTCAGCAATAACTGAATGCTGAAATAGATAAATAAATCTACTATCAATCATTCAATGGAAATTGAAAGTGTGTCTAATGCAAAACGATAATAAAGACGGAAGTCACGATTCGTATTAGCCATTTATGCGGAGGCAAAATAACAGCCCGCGATCGACGCAATTAAAGCATCGTTTTTGATTGAACTGTGCTAATTAAAGTTGCGCATATAAAAAACCCCTAATTAATTAGTTGCTAGTCAGCCGTTCGGTTCGGCCTGTACGCGATCACAATACTTACCGAAAGCCAAAGAACAAATGAAGAAGCTTCCAAAAAAGGAAGGATAACGTAGCCTACTTGACACTCAACATAGTTATATTGCCCTGCCTTCAAAGAGAACCAATCAGAAGTGAAGGAAGGGGCGGACATGACAGCTATAGATGAAACCCCCGCTGGGTGTTGAATTTGGCAACACAATTCTAAAGGATCAGCACTTCATTTGAGTTCTGCTGCTTGAGCACTTTAGGAGCAGGGCCTGGCTGTAAACAAGTTCTTGAGCTTAGTCCAGTTACCCTGCTGGGTAAACATAGTACCGTTCCTTTCCTTTAGGAACACGAATTACAGGGTTGATCCAAAGAGTTTTTTTTTTTTTTAAAGGACAAACCAGAGAGTCCCTCCCGGCCATCAGAGTAACCTATTGTTATATAGGAATCAATTATACAACGTTGTGATATATAGCTATAAATAAATATAATATAATATAATCACGTTGTGAATTCATTTTCTCGGAATAAATAACGCAATAAGTTCCCTTCTAGTGTGTGTGTGTGTGTGTGTGTGTGTGTGTGTGTGTGTGTGTGTGTGTGTGTGGCAACATCCTTGGCAACCGCGCCTGCATGTGGTATCTAAAGCTGCATGGTTGCCAAGGTTCTGTAAGAGACTAATAGCTGTACCGTGTTTTCATTTGCACTGCACCGGCCAGTACGGTTCACAGAATGAAATGTCCCGTTTTACTCGTTTTACTGATGGCTGAGGCTGATGATTGCCAATTATGCGGCCTGCTAATTTTAGGCCTAGGTCTAGCCTACTGATTGTGATACTGTAACAACCAACTCTTTTATCACAATGTATAACTTGCTTCACTAAAAAAGAGCTCCTAAATGGTTCCCTTTTACGCACCATTAAAAAAAATGTTGATCTGCAAATAAGCCTATAGGCCTATGGGACAAAGTGTGCCAAAAAAAAGAGGCATGCGTAATAAAACAATAAAAGATCCCACGCAATTGGAATGGCTGTGCGGGTGTTTTCTTTTCTTTCTTTAGTTAAAAAAAAACACAGTTATTATGTATTAGTTTTACTTACCAATAGATGTCTTTTAGTAGAAAATGAAACAATTAAGCGTCCTCTTTCTGTGTCTGCTTCCCCTGTCCGCTGTAGAGATACGGGATGCTGCCTGCCTGCCTCCTCACTTTCAGTTGGTCCTGGCTGTCACTGACTCGGTAGAGAACAGGCTAAACAACTGCTGACTCGTGTACACGTGTGTTATCTCTTAGACTAGTGTTGCATCAGCTCTGCTTTCGAGTTATATATCACCGGCCATCTGCTTTCACCGGCCTCGCTCCGATTGGAGGAACCTCGGAGGTGCGGTCGGTCTGCACACAACCAGGCCACTCCCACTGTGCGTCACACCGCCGGAGAGGTGACGTGACGCAAAGTGGGCGTGGTCTGTGAAGAGGAGGAGTCTAGTGGCTCAACTAACTAACAAGGGGACCGCTTTTACTTCAACCCCTTGGCGCATTTTATTGCCTGGCTCAAGACCAAGAGCCAAGAAGGACCTAATAATAAATTATATCAATGCAATAAAAAGTGAGAGAATAAAAACAAAAAACTCCCATAAGTACGACGAGGAGCCGTCAACCTTTAATTAATACCACACACCGACTAGACACAAGCCTGTACTGTACCAAAGTCTGTAAATGGGAAAGGTTTTGGCTTGGATGTTAGGGCTTAGGAAACACCCCAGAAATAGATTTAAGTAATGTGTTGAAGGGAACATTCAGTGCATCTCAACTAACTCTCAAGCCTATACCTGAGAGAGGAGAGAGAGAGAGAGAGAGTCTTCTTTGACTTTGTGTAAAAATAAATGCAATGTTTTAATAACCAAATCCACTATGTAAATGAGTGTGTTAATGTTAATGTCTAACATCCCTAATGTTAAAAAACATGTAGGCCTAGTAGTGGTTCTACAAAATCCAGCTGACCTTACACTGGCACTGGCAGAGCAGTCACATGCCTAGAACGTCACATGCCTATAAAAACTAGCCTACGCAAATGAGGGGGAAAGAAAATCAATAATAAATACAGGCTTAAGCTGAATAATAATAGAAATTAGTGGGTGGACTCAAGGCAAGAGAAGATAAAAATCGATGGAACAGCATATCTTAATGTCCATACATTATAACATAATACATCATAACGCATTTAAAACTGCAGCATGCCTTTATAATTATTCTTCAGCTTTGACATTAACAAGCTCATGCCTCCTTTGTTTGAGTTTTCCCTTGATAAACACAGGAGGTCTGGCAACTTGTGTTTACCAAGGGAAAAAAGACGAGATGTGCAATTGTGCATTTCCACACCCTCGTATGACTTTCATGTGTGTTTGTATTAGCTAGAGGTGTTATGTCTAACACTGGCCCTCTCTAGCATTAGCGGAGGAGGGTTGGTACATGGGGCGGGCAGGTGAGTGGTGGACAGACTCCACACCCACATCCCATCATCACTGCATATAGGAATAGTATGCCGTGACGTGCGTCTAAATAGTCAGTGCAGTAACCTGACGCCATTGTTTCCCTGGGAGCTGGAAAAAACCCAAGGTTACTCTGCAGTGGATGGCATCTGCATACCCCGGGCCCCCAAACATTTTGGGCAATAGATGCATGGCTCGTTTGTTTTGGATGAGTTCGTGTCAATGACCTTGGGTCCTCTATCTCTCCTCAATCATACAGAGGCAATATAAGATCAGAGAACACTATTAATGAGGCAACCTGACAGAAAGTGGGGCGGCAGTAGAACATCAGAACTTGTCTATTAATAAGCAATATGTGTCATGAGTATGACTGTGAACAATGGTCTCCTGAGTCCTCGCCCTCAACTACCACATGCTCACTTTTATGTAACTCTTAAAGTATATTATATAGTAAATGTACTGTACTATACCTGCTCATTTCCAATTGGGCATATGTGGCCGTGTGCAGCCCTAAATGTCCTGTTTAACATTAAAACAGTCATAGAGTCATTGATATAGTTATAGTATATAATCAGGAGGCATAAAGGGCATGGCTTCTTCATAAAAAGCCATGGCTGATGCTCTATAAACATCTCTCTGTCATATGCGTCCGTTGGGCAGGTGACTGTTGCCATCTACTACACTCCTCAATCACTATCAGAGGGTACATTGTGTCACAGTTGATTGAAACTGAAGTCAGGAGAACGCAGGCGAGGTGTTGGTTCGGCAGTGAGGCCAACTATATCAGGACAGGGCATGATGGTGCAAGAGAACAGCAAAGGAAAGGAAAGGTACTATGTTTACCCAGGGTAACTGGACTAAGGAAAGGAAAGGTACTATGTTTACCCAGGGTAACTGGACTAAGGAAAGGAAAGGTACTATGTTTACCCAGGGTAACTGGACTAAGGAAAGGAAAGGTACTATGTTTACCCAGGGTAACTGGACTAAGGAAAGGAAAGGTACTATGTTTACCCAGGGTAACTGGACTAAGCTCAATAACTTGTTTACAGCCAGGCCCTGCTCATAGAACATTTCATGGTAGGGGTTCAATGCCTTGCTCAAGGGCACTTCAGCGGTGGTAATTTTAACGTGCCGGTCCGGCCGGGGATACGAACTAGTGACCTTCCGATATCAAGACCGCTCCGCAAACCGTTCGGCCACCGTTGCATACTGGCCTGCTATCAGTGATGACTGTCTAGTCAAACTTGAATCACAGCCAGTGTCACTGGGCAGTGACAGATGTCATGAAGTCACAATCTCCCCCCAGTACATTTGTACATACTGTACTGTACTCTACAGTACAGTACACAGAAGGTGTCCTTTGCATCTATCCCATTTTAACTATACCAGTATTAGGAGTAGGCAGTCAAATAGTATTCAGTATATTTTATGATGAAAAACATTGTAAATGTACAAAAATGGAAATACATTTAACCCATTAGTGTGGAAACGTCAAAGCTAATAATCCACTTACACAATACACTTACAGAGTAAAAGCGGACATATCTGCGTGGCACCCCGAGCTGTTATTTTGAAAAAAATCCCGGCGCTGATTGTGTTTTAATATCCACATCTCTGTCATTCTCTATCACAAGTTCACAACCATACCGCCCTACGTTTTCACATCACCCCTCTATGGTCTGCGTTCCCTTCACTGGCTTCTGCCCGCATCTAATTTAAAACACTGGTGATGACCTTCAAGCCAATCAAGGTCAATTCACACAAATGCGTTTTATTTAGATAGCATGTTGTTCGGACAGGATGCTAGGTTTGATGTTTACCTGGTATCCAATAGTCACTTTGTAGCACAAATTTGTTTTCTTTGCACTGTAATTATTTGACCACTTCACCCTGCCGGGTCCATGCCACTTAGTCCAATTTAAGTCGCTCGAGATAAGAGTATCTACTAAATGCTATTAAATTGTATAAGAATCTTTTTTAATAAAATGTATTCCCCAGGGCTTAAAGCCAAAAGCAAATCTGCACTGATCGCATTAAATGACCCATATGAGATCCTCAGGACTGAAATCAGTCCCCAGGACTGAGAACTTTAAGCCCTGAATCCCTGAGTGTAAATCATTTTCCATAATCAATGTTTACACATTTATGATCTGTAGCGCTGAAACAAAAACTGATATTAGGAGTTTGCACAAATGTGAATAAGCAGAAACAAAAGTACAAAAGGTGCATTTGCACAAACATCTTTTAATCGCTTTTTAAAAGCTCTTTCGCACAATTATACCAATTAGTGATAATGAAAGGAAGTCAGGCTATTTCACATTTGCTTCATAAATTATGTTCCAGTAGTAAGGCATTGCACCGATCAAAGATACAACAATAAGAAGAAGAAAAGAAAGTGTCAGGGACAAAGTGTCAGTCAAACTATCTCCCAGTATTGTCCTATGCAGGCCTACATTTTAAACATGAATCACTTTGGAGCAAGAACTATAAAAGAATAAATGATATATATATATATTATATATTATATATAATATATATTTCTTGGCTAATAAGTCATATACTGTATGCCATTACATTATAATAATTGTCCTGTATAACTAAAAGTATAAATGAAAAACACCATCTACATTTTATTTATTTATTTCAGAAACGCTTTTTACTCAAGATAAAAGCTGATTATGTCATTATGTCCATGTGTGTTCCAGCCCTATGGAATGTATGTAATCCATGTGCTAATGGAAACACATCTATGGGCACTTTGGTAGATTTCTGTTTTTGCTCCACAGAAATGTCCCCATTTTGTTATTATCTTAGCAGCAGTGTTGTTTTCGTTGACTAAAACTAAGACAAAAGATGTTCGTCGGCTACCTTTTTTCACTGACGAAAACTAAACGGAAACTGAATAAAAACTAAGCTATGATGACTAAAACTAAGACTAAATACACTGACAATTTTGTCAACAAATAACTAGACTAAAATGCTAGGAAGGGACTAGTGGACAAGAGATCCAGTATACGTCATACGATCTTAGTTAGATCGGCTATTTTCAGCAAGTGTAAAATCAGTTATTAGGACGGCATCGACTAAATCAACTGTAGATTTAGTCGACTAAAATCTTATGACATTTAGTCGACTAAAACTAGACTAACAGTAAAACATTCCAGGTGACCAAAATGTGGCTACAACTAAATTAAAACTATTCAAGAGACTGTGACTAAAACTAAAATTTGCTGCCAAAAACAACACTGCTTAGCAGCTGGAAAGTGCAATGTGTGTGCAAAGCAGCAACAATGCACTAGATTGGCTGTTGTACAAGGTGGGTGGGCCCACTATTGGGCCGTGTGAGGTCAGGTGACAGGTGGAGAGGTGATTCTGGTGGAATAAAAGACGTGTGTCCTCAAACCAGCGTGTCTTTGTTTAGATTCTGCAAAACACTGAAATACACTGGCATTGGCAGATTTGGATTCTCTCACCCATTTGCTTACTATGTGGGTCAAATACAACATGTGTTTGTCACTCTGGGACGCAGGGGGTGGGGGGGGGGGGGCTTCAAGCTTGTGCCCAGGGGCCCTCAGAGGCTAATCCAGCCCTGTGAAAACATATTTAAAATGTTGTTTTGATGCTCATATCATATTAACCATAGAAAGTATCAAGTTGGTATTTTTGTTAGCATTGTGCATTCCATAGGGCTGGATTACACATGGCATAAACTTTGAGTACCTTGAGTAAAATATGAACCATTTCTAAAAATATATTTTTTAGGGCATTATAATAATGTATTAGGTTAAGGCATATAAGGCTTATTATTAGCCAGGGATCTTTTTTAAACTATGCCTCTTCTTACAAAATTATAGTGGAATTATGTTTTAAAATTGGAATTGGAATGATATAGTGATACTTTACAGAAACCGATGAAAGCAGGAAAACTGTAGTTTACACACACATACACATACAGTAGAATAGTATATAATCCTGGCTGCAACACAGCCAATGAGATATGTTCATTTTATTACTGTGGCGCTTTCACATTCATAACTAAGACTTTTATTTTTGGTCATGTTGGCAACAATACATGGCACGGACTTAAAGAAATTAGTGTTAGATACACAAGAAAAGAAAAATAGTATATTAGTACCGCTTTATGTTTTATATATATATATATATACACACAGTAAATGAAATTCTTTTGGAAAAAAGGTGACTTTGTTTTCAGATAACATTAATGTAAACAACAGTGATGCAAATAGCCTGCATCCTGCCTCACTAAATTGAGAAAGGACGCAATCATGTCACCCTCCGGGGGTCCTGGGGTGCAATACTGTACTCAGTACTGTAATCTTAACGTTGTTGAAGTAAGACCACCCCTGGGTCCCGGGACATTACATTGAAAACCTATTTACATCACTGCAACAAAATAGCAGGCATTTATTTTGTTCAATCATAAATTTGTGTGTGTGACGTACACACATGCACAAGATGATCTCGATTTAAGAAATAAAAAAAGATGATATTATTTTAGCAAACATATTTCTGGGTTCCTTCTCTGTTAATGACTTCAAACCTAAGCTTTCATATTACTCTAATTTAGAAAATATTTTTGGTCTTCAACAGAGTCAACACCGGGAGCAACAATGTTGGAAATAACAAATTAAAATAATAACATTTTGAATTACCGGTAATCATTTTTTTCCAGCTGTTGAACATTGTTTATACACTTACACTTTAGGGTCTCAAAAAATAGAATCAAGGGTGCAAAAAATAAGTTGTAATATAATTTCTGGAATGTAAACATAATGATCTGAAGTACTATCAAGATATTGCATTTCAACAAGACTTAATCCACATCGTAATAGCACTTCGTAATATCATCCCAATGTGCCGAAAAGACACATACTCCTACCAGTACCGTATGGTGTATGTTGCACTATATACTAGTATACCGTCCCAGAAAGAAACAAAATCAGACCGGTCTGAAGTGAGTGGTACTGTATTGTAATCTCCCTGGCCTGTGTGTGTGTGTATTTTGTTAAAACACCATTCTAATCAGGACGCGACGTTTTGGCCGTGAGCGGCCTTCATCACCTGATGATGCCGAAACGTCGCGTCCTGATTAGAATGGCGTTTAAACAAAATAAACACTGTTGGAGCAAGGACTGCGTGCGGACTTCTCCTTCTCTGTATGCATCTACCTTTTGTCCAGCACCAGCAAGCCACCTGCTTTTTAAAATAATAGTATACCCTCCGAAAAAACCTAGAACACACCACTTACCAGTGGTGTTGCCACAGTCACTCTGAAAAGCATGTTAGTCTGCAAAGTGTTAGTTTATGGCGCCCTTATTGTTGGCATGTCATTAGGCGATACTCTTTTAAACATTTTCAAAAAAAATAGGGGATCCATGTACAGTACAAGCTTGCGATGGGCTGTTTAGAATTTTTGAAAGCAGAAACAGTGGTTAACAATGTGAACATTTTCAGAGCATACCTATTTACACGCACCTCGACAGTGGGTGCAGGGCCAATAAGGCAATCATGGAAGGAGGTACACCATTCTTTTGGTAAATAATTACTTTATTGAATAAACGACAACGTGTCGATCTTAGTAGATCTTCGTCAGGTCATTCGTCTACTAAGATCTAAACGTTGTCGTTTATTCAATAAAGTAATTCTTTACCAAAAGAATGGTGTGCGGGCCCTACCTCCTTCCATGACAATGTGAACATTCACGTAAGCATTTCATGCATCGCAAACAAGTTCTCTGAAGGTAGGCCAGGTGTCATACAAGAACATTCAATTCATGCGTAACGTGACGTGCCACAGGAACTCTCAAACTAGTGTTGTGCTAAATAACTTGATGTGAATGCGTTGCGTACACACCCGTATGTGTAAAAAGGAGACAATGAAGCCTGGGTTATACTTGGTTGCACACCGAAGATACTAGCTGATCTAACAGGTCCATATTGTAGACTGAAGATACTAGCTGATCTAACAGGTCCATATTGTAGACTGAAGATACTAGCTGATCTAACAGGTCCATATTGTAGACTGAAGATACTAGCTGATCTAACAGGTCCATATTGTAGACTGAAGATACTAGCTGATCTAACAGGTCTATATTGTAGACTGAAGATACTAGCTGATCTAACAGGTCCATATTGTAGACTGAAGATACTAGCTGATCTAACAGGTCCATATCGTAGACTGGCTATTTTTCGGTGCTCGACACTCGAGCACAACAAAGTATAAATCCAGCTTAACCCATTTAGGCCTGACATCGAAAAGAAAAGAAAAAGTCTTCTAAATCATGACAGTTTTCTGAAATACCCATGTTTCTATATCAGTCGTTCTCAAAAATTGGCCGTCGACCCCAATCTGAAAAGATGTTGTTCCAGCCAGGAACCCCCAGAAGCAAAGATTTGAGTTACTGTACAATTTAGGCATTTAGCAGACGCTCTTAATCCAGAGCGCCTTACATTAAGCAAGAAAGAAAAGCATGGCAATACATCACATACATAAAGTTCGCTCTGAAAGAATATATATTAAAAGATCTGTGCTTGTAGATCTGCTATTTTTCAATAGCTAAAGTATAACATAATAGTTAAAACCCCCGAAAGGGTTTCCTGTTCAGATGAGGTCTAGTGTCTGTATCTCTACTGAATGTGTATGAGCATGCAGCCACGCATGCTGAATGGGGGATATATTGTATAAAAGGAAGGATTGTGTGACTTATCGTCAATCTGAGCAAGGGTGTGTGTTTCTTTTGTTCTCTTCTCATCCTTTCAGCAGTCCGCATCTATTCATTTACAGATTTTTCACAAAATGCAATTCTCCTCCAATCACACGACGGCACAATTTCCAATCCATTCAGTCATACCAGCTACAGTAATCACAGAATAGTTTCTAAAACAAGTACTTAAACATTAACTGGGGTGGGAGCTTGATGGAGAAAAACATCAGTCAAAACGTCCATAACAATACCAACCAAACCTGGATACAGTTACGTAGAATCATGATTTACTGGTGGATACAATTATGCTTTTCTGTTATCAGGAAAATAGTATACACAGACAAACATGTATATATGTAGTGTGTGTGTGTCTGTGTGTGTGTGTGTGTGTGTGTGCGTGTGTGCATGCGTGGCTCTGAACAGAAATAGAAGATTTCCGCAGAAGGAACATGTTTTGTTTCAGCATCCCGTTCGTCATTCACATATCCAATACCTTCTCTCAGGTTTCCATTTCCAGGTCAACCTCTCTCTCTCTAGGGCGTCTCCAGCAGAGGGTCCTCCGTCTCCAGCTGGGCCAGCTGCCTGCGCAGGCAGTTCACTTTGTTCTGCAGCTCCTTGTTGTACTCGATGATGTGGATCATTTCCTCGTACGCTTCGTCCACGCACTTGGAGGACCGGTTCCAACGCAGGAACACTCCTGAAACGGAAGGAATTACACCTCAGTGTCAAGTTTATTTTCCCCACTAGGGTTTCTCCATTTTTTGTCATAATGTGGGACCATTATTATATTGCATTCAGCAGTGGTTCCCAAAGTGGGGTTCCGGGGACAACCCCCAGAGGTTCTTGAGTGGAGTTCCAGGGGGTCCCCAGCTAAATGATAGTTAAGGTGGTTGCACAATGGACGCGTTTTTTCCCCGGCAAACAAGACGGAAAAACGCAGCTAAAAATCCGAAAACGCCTTTAGGACCCAAATGGACCCTTATGGGTCTGTAAATCTGAGAGTGTACAAATGGAACCAAACAGGTCCATTTGGCTCCATTGTACACTCTCAGAGTTAAAATAACATTGATTTTACAATATAAGTAGGGGGGTCCACACATAGAAAGGCCATTAAATGGGGGTCCGTAGACTAATGCATGTCAAACTGGGGGTCCTTTAAATTAAAACGGGTTGAGAATCACTGCTAGAGCCGTAAAGATCTTCTCCTATGGTGGGTTCCCTAGCTGGCCTTATGTTTTCAAATGGGGGTCCGTGGGCTCATTAGTGTCACTTTGGGGGTCCTTGACATGAAAAAGTTTGGGAACCACTGATATATTGCATACAATGTCAAGAGGAACACCTGGGGTAATGAAACCGTTTCCCTCCATTAGCGGTTAACAGTTAAACAGTTAATGAAACTAACCGAATTAATAGGTTATAAAAAATAATCTATAATCTTGTAAAAGAATCAATTCATAATCATGAATCATAAATCATTTTGCACATGTCATCATAGGTAAGTAGGTAAGTAAATGAAATAAATCGCACAATGCACAAGACAAAAGCTTGTAGATTGCCAACTTCCCCCTTTTTGCATGACACCGCATTGTGTGATCAAAACATGATATAAAAAGATGACTAAACACTTATTATTTGATGAATCGAAAAAGTAATAGATACAATAATCGCTAAGAAAACAATTGATTGTTGCAGACCTACTCTGATTGCATTTATTCTGTACTACAACTGGAAAGTACCAGTATCTACTCTAGCCAGTATGCTGGGCAATGAGTAAGTAAGTCAGTCAGTTAACGGTGAGAATGAGAGTGTAGCACGAAGACAGGTACCGTACTCAAGCATTGTAATGTAAAAATATAATTACGGACAAAGGGGGACAGAGCCAGAAACGCCTGGAAATGGTTATCTGTTAACGCGTCCGTCTTGAGAGACTAGTAAGGGCTGGTCTCGTGAACTGATTACATAACGCCTTCCCTATACAACGGCCGGCAGTATAGAGTGACTGTGGGTGAGGGTCTGGTAGGAAGTACCCTATGTTAATGTTACACACAACAAGAGACATTAGATGCTGAACACACAACATTGCCGTATATTTTTCTCAATAAAGCCTTACGTAGATTTGCCTAATTAATGTAAACGGTGACTGAATCATAGCAGGGCAGCTAAATATACTATATTTGGACACAAACTTTATGAATGTCTTTGAAAAGAAATGTATATAATTTCCACTTTTTACACGACTAATAAATGCCTGACTGTCTGGCATTTCAATGTTACAAATACATCAGTTGAATTATGTAAAATGCATATTGCGTTAACTCTTCATTAAATTAATGTCCTATATTGTATACTCGGTCACATGACCGTAGTGGAAGTAGCTGATGTACAAGCTAACGAAATATTATGACATTGATAGATTGGCTATTTTCACTATTTCTGAAAAAATATTGCCACTTTCCGTCTATATTAGTGACATGGATGCCATGAAAGTGATTCAGTCTGTCTGCACTCTGCAGGTTTTTATGCATTTAACCAATGAATTAACTAACACAGGGTTTTGTTTTAACCAATGAATTAACAGAAGCAGGAACACAGGGTTTTGTTTTAACCAATGAATTAACAGAAGCAGGAACACAGGGTTTTCTTTTAACCAATGAATTAACAGAAGCAGGAACACGAATTTCCAGAAAACCTACGTTTTCGGTCTGTTTTTCCAACCGACAGTAACAATACTGTACGTTTACGTAGCACGTCTACAGAATATAATATAATTAAAACGAGCCTAGCTGCCGTATGAATGAACAAACAAACAAACATATTAACAGCATATTGTGTTATGGTCATTTATATATTTGTTTCTTTCTTTTGGTCAGCTGTCTGAAAGTGAATGAATGGATGGAGAAATGGAGAAAACTAGCCGGAGTGCAGCATTGGTGTCCTCAAGGTGAAACACTGTACTCGGTGTGAAGCTGCTACTGTACAGGGCTATAGGCCACCAGTCTAAATACGCAGGCTCAGTGTTTTGACTTCCTCAGCGAGGTGAATGGGCTCCTCTGTGGAGGACGTCAGATTCATGTGGCATTCCTTCCTGGCTCTAGCGTCAACCTACAGTACAGACTGTCAACACACAGACTACTGTTGTTGACTTGCGTCAACTGCTGTTTTTGAGTGGTGCAACCACTCCTAGAACCAGCAATGTCCGTCCGTTGCTGTTGCACAACTGTGGCGCTGTTGCACCACTCACTTCAGACGGGTCTGATTTTCCCTTTATTTATTTTTGCAGAGGGGTTCTCTAGTAACTAAAGCTGTGAAATAAATGTTCTTGCCCCGACGAAGACCTTGTTGGTCGAAACATGTTGGCAGTAGCCTTTTTAATTCAATGAAGGCGTTCCTCGTTTTTAACTTTGAGTGTCCGGATCCTCTCTTTTTATCTCTCTTGATCCCGTGTTTGATCCGTGTGAGTATTTTTTATCATTATCACGTTTTGCTATCTCCGTTGAGTTCCTCTTTTTCTGTCAAATAAATGTGTTGGAGTACGATAGTTTGGAACTGAGATGCAGTGGAGTAGAACTAAAAAGTATTGGAAATGGGAAATACTCAAGTAAAAAAACCTCACAATTGTACTTAAGTACAGTACTTAAGTAAATATACTTAATTACTTTCCACCACTGGTTGGTTCCAACCCATATGGCATGTTCAACGTGGGCGGGGCTTTCAGTTTGAACTTAACAACCCCAGAGTTGTCTTAGTTGACACTGAGCTGACACAAGAACTTGCTGCTGTGACACATTTCCTTGGGCAAGTTCTCACAAAGTGTCTAATAATAAATGGCATGACTTCATATACGCCTTGAACGTAACTTCATATACGCCTTGAACGTAACTTCATATACGCCTTGAACGTAACTTCATATACGCCTTGAACGTAACTTCATATACGCCTTGAACGTAACTTCATATACGCCTTGAACGTAACTTCATATACGCCTTGAACGTAACTTCATATCATATACGCCTTGAACGTAACTTCATATACGCCTTGAACGTAACTTCATATACGCCTTGAACGTAACTTCTTCTTTCCCAAGGAAAGGCTTCAATCAGTGTTGTTTTCGCCGACTAAAGCTAAGACGAAAAATGTTCGTCAACTACCTTTTTTCACTGACGAAAAACTAAATAGAAACTAAGCTACGATGACTAAAACTAAGACTAAATATACTGACAGTTTTGTCAACAAATACAAACTGGACTAAAATGCTAGGGACTAGTGGACAAGAGATCCAGTAGAAGTCATTTTACACTTTGCATGCTGAAGATGGCAGAGCTACAAGCTCACAGCACTTAGTGTCTGCAGCATCCACCTATAATTTAGGACAGTGCTTCCCAAACCATTTCACGCCAACGACCCCCAAATTTACACTAATTAGCCCACAGACCCCCATTTGAAAAGATATGCCAGGAGGGACCCCCATAAGAGAAGATTTTTATGGCTCTAGCAGTGATTCTCAACCCGTTTAATTTCAAGGACCTCCCAGTTTGACATGCATATTAGTCTACAGACCTCCCATTTAATGGCATTTCTATCTCTGGGGACCCCCAATGTATTCTTGTAAAATACAATACAATGTTAATTTAAGCTGGGGACCCGCTGGAACTCCCTCAAGGACCCCTGGGTGTCCCCGACCCACAGGTTGAGAACCACTGACTAGTCTGTCACCAGAGGATAATATTAGTATTCTACGGACGGTAAACTGGCAACGGTTCAGGACCAAGTCTCGTCTCTGCTGACGTCATGGGTGTTCCGTTGACGGCGTGGCACCACGTGCCCTAGAATAAGACAGCCGTTCAGGCCAGGACAGTCAGTGTCTACATGCCGCTGGGGGAGGAATGCTTAGCATGAGGAGGCATTTGAGACGGAGCCGGGGGTAAAGTGGTCACATGAGCCGCATCATGTGCAAATCCCAACTGGCGTCCGTTTATGTAATGTGTTTTGCATGGTTGGTCGGTGGACGTTGTGGAGGTCGATTCCTGCCACTGACGAATATGAAAAATGCAGAGGATTTAAAAAGAAAATAGCCAAATGTCATTATTGTACAGCCAAATATACTGTATTATGAATTATTATCACATTAGCGTAATGACATAAATAACTGACTTGACTTTAAATAACTGAAATAATAACTTAAAGGAGAATTCCATGCTAGAAGGCTTTCTTAACCTTTATTTGTAGTTGTTACGTCCCCACCAAAGAGGACCAGGTGTTATTTTGTGCAAAAGCGCATTATTGGCTATTTCCCCTACCATAAGCCCTAAGAATTGAATTGAATTGCATTGTATTGTATTGAATTGAATTGGGCATTGGGGTGTTGTGCTAATTCGCTTATTTCCATCGCTCAAAAATCAACTTTGCTACTTATTTCGATGGAAATAAACGAATTACCGGTAGCACAAAAATCCAACTTATGGGCTTATGATAGGGGAAATAGCCAATAATGCGCTTTTGCACAAAATAACACCTGGACCTCTTTGGTGGGGACTTAAACAACTACAAATAAACACAAGAAAGCCTTCTAGCATGGAATTCTCCTTTAAATAAAGTAAAGAGAGCGAATGCCAACAGATTGCAGGCATGTGAACTGGCTAGAGGTGAAAAGAGCCACCAGATGGATCCAGGGGGCATTCTGTCCTCTCCTCTCTGGATGGAAGGCTTGCAGGCTATACTGTGACATTGTGTCATCCTATAGACATTCTTCCTCTGCAGGTCCATTTTGCCAACGTGCCGGCTGCCCTCGTTTATCCCTTTTGTGGCAGAGAATTAGGGATGGAGCTTGTACATTTTTATTGATAACGAGCACCTTATCGATTAGGCTTATCGAGCATGTTGCATTATTTCGTGGAAAGATGGGAGACGACAACTTCTGAACAGAACAAGTATATTTTACTATGGCCTTCAAATGCAGTACTTTTCTAACAGACAGAAGGGAATTGACCTTTTTACTTTTGGAAAATAATATTGAAGAAACTGTTGGATAACCCATTCTGACCGGGCACCCATTTTGGTGTTAGCATCATGTCATGCTTTAGCTATTGAAAAATAGCAGATCTACAAGCTCATATCGCGCCACCGAGTGGCGCGATACGAGCTTGTAGGTCTGCTATTTTTTTTTTAAATCGAAGAACGACTGACATTTTTTAGAATCTGATCTCAGGTCAGAATGGGTTCATCAGACCAGTGTGTGTGTCCGGCGGAAACCTCGTATGAATCTGATCTCAGGTCAGAATGGGTTAATAAGTATACCGTCACTTCAAAAGCGTAATTTTGTTTACCTGGCTGGCAGGTATCGATACACTTTTAGACTGACATGTTGTTTGTGCTGACACAAACAACATGTCATTTACTTCTTGATCGCATCTCGTCTTGTTTAAACATGACGTCATGGGCAGCTATGCTCGATAACAGGCTTGATAAGCCCAAAGCTTATTGATACCGGGTACTCGATAAGCTTGTTATCGGATTTTATTTTTATATATTTTTTTTATCCCACGATTTTGTAACCCATTTTTCACCCCTGTGTCAATCATCTAATGTGATCCTGGGCTCTACACACCCTATGTCTTTACTTCAAATTGAAATGTTTTACTTTCAAATGTTTTGTTGGGGATCCTTATTGCATTGTTTATTAATTACAGTAGAATATATATTATATAATATATAATATATTATATATAATATATTATATATAATATATAATATATAATATATTATATTCTAGCAGTGACTGACTGAGATATCGAGCGTGCGTCCGCAACTGGTTGTGGCCCCCATCAAGTGACCTTTTGACCAATGCGGCCCTCGCCCCAAGTTCAGTTCGACACCTCTGCCCTAAACCAACCTAGTCCCCATATATGGGGGACAAGGGGAGAGCAACGGACTTGAACTCATGCTTCCTTCATGCCTGTGTGTCCAAGTTGCTCCTTTACACCTGACAGGGGAGTTTCCCTGGTTGGACGTAGCGCGTGGAAAGAACACGTTATTCCAACCAGTTCCTTTCCCCTCCATAACAATGTTATCGGATTTTAATGGGGTATCGGACTGTTATCGCGCTCCATCCCTACAGAGAATACACTTTACATGACTGTGTAACACCGGGGGGAATCGAGCCCGGATCTCCTTGGCGTGCAACGCCAACATCTTAACTGTGATATCCTGGGGTTGGTTCCCTCCAGTCCAAAAGGGGGCATGCATGCTATGATAACGAACTGACTGTGTTTAGCAACTGGGTCAAGTCATGCGTAGTAGAGTTGCAACCAGATTCAGTGTGTGGAAGCCTGATATACATGTTCTGATGTGATCCCCCTGAACTAATAAATCTACAGTGATCTGGAAAAGCGGGACTGTTTATTATATATCCACAGTGGAGATATCACTCCACTAAGCCAAAGGGATATCCTGATGGCTCGGGGGAGATATTAAGACTTTTAGGCCATCATCAGTCTGAGGTTGTGAGCCACTCTGCTACACTCACCGTCCCCATCTCTTGACCTCCTCCCACGGGGAAACCTGATCCGCGTCACGGCACCGCTGTAACACCGGGGGGAATCGAACCCGGGTCTCCCGGCGTGGAAAGCCAACATCTCTTAACCACTAAGTCAAAAGGATATCCCTGTCCCTCGGGGGAGATATTAGACCAGGGGTGGGCAACTTTGACGATGGAGAGGGCCACTATATTTCCACACTCAGTCCACAGGGCCACATTGCATACTACTGTCGTTGCGAAAATAGTCGATCTACAAGCTGTAGAATTGTAGATGGACAATTTTTTGCTATATTTGAATTGAAAGTGAATATTTTTTGGTCATTTTTTAATTGGAATCCTGAAATCTAACCTTTTTATTTAATTTCAAATGCATTTAGTTATAGTTATGTTAACTCAAAAAGACAATAACATTTTTAATACTAGTCATTAAGCTACTAAGCTACTCATTTAGTAATTAAAGCGGGTCATGTTTGCATGATTGAAATTGTAACAGCTGAAATCAATAATATATCAGTATTCCAATATTAACTTGAGGGCCACATTAAGTGAAGGTGGGGGCCACTTTTAGGCTGATCAGGCTGCAGGTTGTGAGCCACTCCTGCTACACATGTCCTTCAGCCATAAACAACTCACAGCTGCGCTTAATCACTGGATCCTCCCACCTCACTAGCAAAGTGGCAATGCATTATTCTCTCCTAAATTACTCATTCTGAAGGTAAATCATTAACCCGGCGGTAATCCAGCTGGGGTTCCAAGGACCTGGAATGGGTCCAGGGCGGGATAGATGGATGGATGGTGGGTGGACGGACCTGGGGTCCTAAATGGTTTTTCACACACTATATCGCTGTAATCTTGACATTTGCAGCCAGTCATAACACAGCTTTCTGAAAAACCTATGTTTCTGTCAGTGGTGCTCAACCTTTTTCATGTCAAGGACACCCCGAATTATCTGTATTTGGCCACAGACAGACAGACGCCCATCTGAAAATATATTGTTCCAGGGACCTCCCATGAAGCAAAGATTTGAGTTGAAACGTTCACTGTGAAATAATATATATTCAAAGATTTGCAACACATTTTCACGATTCTTCAAAAAAGAGCAGATCTACAAGCTCGTAGCGTGGCACCGAGTGCCGCACTACGAGCTTGTAGATCTGCTATTTTTCAATAGCTAAAGTATAACATAATGCTTAAAACACCAAAAAGGGTTTCCCCGTCCAGAATGGGTTAAACATATTTTGATCACTGTACAGTTTATACTTTAAATAGGACTACTTGGTGACTGTATATACAGTAGCAATATGCAAATAACGTTGGCTTTGAGTAGGCAAGCATCACTCTGTCTTCAAGCATTAAATAGGCGTCATCCAACTAGCATCCTGAGGCAAGGAATGATACAATTTAACAAGATAAATGCTGCCCCCCTATGGTGAAACTATGGAATGGCTACATTAAAAAAAAATCACAACTCCTCTCTCCCCCTGCCTCTCTCTCTCATTAGCACTAGGCAACAGTGCAACACTATCTCTCTCTCTGTGTTTTTGGCACAACAGCGCCCCAACTGGTACTCATAGTCACATAGCCACACACAGTCACATAGGTTAACACGGACATTGCTGTTCCTTGGAGTGGTTGCACCACTCAAAAATCGGTACTGATTAAACTCTTTCTGAAGAAAAAAAACAATGTTTCTATATCAGTGGTTCTCAAACTATTTCATGTCAAGGACCCACACAATTATATGTAATTGGCCACCGACCCCCATCTGAAAATATGTTGTTCCAGGGACCACCAGATTGACCAGAAGATTCGAGTTGAAAACATTCGCTCTGAAAGAATATATATATTCAAGGATTTGCGCCACATTTTCATGATTTTTCAAAAATAGCTAAAGTATAACCATAATGCTAAAAACACCGAAAGGGGTTCCCATCCCAGGGGTTATCATTTTAAAATGATATACCTCTTTAGTCAGCTAGTTCTTGTGCAGAACTAACATCTCACACTAACATCTACCCACTTACTGTACACTACAGTGTACAGTACACTTGACTACAGTACACTTGACCATAATAAAAATATGCTACTAATAATCTACAAGCACACAACGGGTCAAAGTTATGGCACTCGACTAAGAATAAATCAGGTTTTCACTGGTTACAGTACCGTCTGCAGGCTCTGAGTGGCTCTGAAGGACAACTTGACAACAGTGGGAGCTAAAGTGTTTGGGGTTGTTTTTTGTTGATTTTGACAATTTGCACTGTACACTTGCACTATGTACACTTTCCACTATGGGTAACTGTATCCATGTTTAATAAGCTACTTTGACTTCAATTAATTATGAGGATAATCATTTAAAAAAAAGGGACATATAAAACAATACTGGCAAATGTGATGTGGCAAAGGTGTTTTATTTTTGCTCTTTCATTCATAGCTGTACAATTATTCACCATAATCGAGTAATGTGTTTAAATTACTTTTCTCCAACAGGACAAGATTCTGTTGGGATATGATGATGCGCCGCAGTTCATTATCATTCAGAACCCAGCAGAATCCTTACTGTTAATTAAACTCGTGTAGAAATCTTTACACTAGCAGAGTTCAATTAAGACAGTAGGGGTTTTGCTGTGTATAGAGATGGGGGAGACACTTAGTTGTAACACGTCTTGTGTTGTAACGTAAGTTGTAACGTCCTTGACATTAATTACTCTAAGTGTTGATTTTGACATCAAATTTAGATTTTAGTTTTAGTCACAGTCTCTTGAATAGTTTTAACTTAGTCACATTTTAGTCACCTGGAATGTTTAGTGTTAGTCTAGTTGTGTTGTGAGCAACCAAGTGTAAAATGACTTATACTGCATCTCTTGTCCACTAGTCCCTTCCTAACATTTTAGTCTAGTTAGTTAGTTTTAAACTGAGACTACAAATTTGTTGACGAAATTGTCAATATATTTAGTCTCAGTTTTAGTCATCATAGCTTAGGTTCCATTTAGTTTTCCTCAGTGGAAAAACATAGTCGACGAACATTTTTCGTCTTAGTTTTAGTCAACGAAATCAACGCTGTATCATAGTGGTTTCTCAAGGTCATGTTTCCTTAACGAGGTTCCAAATGGACCTTTGCACTGCAGGTGTGTAACTGAGTTCTGAGGGCCCTTTGAAATTCAAAACGTTAAAGAACCACCGGTCTATCATAAAAAACATGACGAGATTCTCACCTTCCCAAAGCAGCAGGCTCTGAGGGTACACGGACGGCCAGATCACCAGACTGTTGGCCTCGTACAGCGGGTTGGACAGACGCTCCAGCTCCTGGGGTCGATTCACCCACGACCACAGAGAGACGGTCTTCTCTGGGAGACACAGCTTGGCCCTGGAGAGACAGAGGAGTGTGTAGGTTGTACATTTAAGCAGAGGGCCAGAACTAAGACTGAAGTTTAGCAGCTTGCAGGCAGGACACTCACAGGGTCACAACAGGTTAGACCGGTAGGGACAATCAGTGGTTTACACCTGATTTTCTTTACCGGACTTTAGTCCTGCGATGGAGGTGTTCCGTGCCGAAAATGGATCTGCTATTTTAGGTCGCAGGACACGGTACCAACAACATGCAACAGAATATACATCAGGCTTAAAAATCTATGTTCTTCTCTCCTCCCTCATTCCTGGCTCCCTGTGAGCTACAGAATTTATTTTAAGATTTTATTGATTACTTTTAATTTAAGCTCTACATGGTCTAGCTCCCATTTATTTAAGAGATTTGCTGCAACCCCATAACCCTGTGCGCTGCCTTAGGTCATCGCATAGGGCCCTCCTAGTTCCTCCTGCAACGCGTCTGGTCACTCGGGGTGACCGGGGCCTTTGCGGCTCGGGCACCTTTGCTCTGGAACTCCCAGCCTTTGGCTCTTAGATTAGCAGAATCAGTGCCTTCTTTTAAAACGCTTTTAAAAACACATCTGTATGCCAAGTGTTTTTCCTAATATTGTTTTTAATTGTTTTATTGGCTTGTTATTTTCTTCATGCTTTATTATATCTGATGTCTTGATATTTTGTTGTTGTGATGTTTTTATGATTACCGTTTTATAACCTGTCTGTAAAGCACTTTGTAACTATATGTTTGGAAAGGTGCTATACAAATAAAATTAATTAATTCATTAATTCCCTGATGAAGGCTTAACCGCCGAAACGTTGGATACATTTCTGTCTTACCTGCTGTCCTAATAAATATTGGCACTCTGGCTATTGGTGTGTTTGTGCTTGTTTTTTCAAGATCTCCTCTACACTTCTCTCCTCCCTCAACAGCTCCCTCCCTACACAGTGAAAAGTGAGCTGTTCATAGGCCATGAGTATAAAATACTGGCAGCTCTGAATGTGTGAGACTGCGTAAATGTCTAAAGCAGTGGTAACCAACCTTTTCAAACCCAAAGAGCCCATTTTATTCCCAATTGTAAGCCAAGATATACCACTAAAATATGTAAAAAGAAAACACACTTGACACTTTAGACTCTCGCATGGCAGAGATGAAACAACATACACAGTAAAATAAAAATACCATGAGAAATATAATAAAAGGCATGTGCATGCCCATGGGGTGTATTCCCCACTTGTACAAAATCATTATCTAAGAAAATATGTGTGGAAAAAATATGTGTGAAAATGGTGTGTCGATATCGGAGTCTCACCAGAATAAAGAAAATCAGACCTGTCTGAAGTGAGTGGTACTGTACTGTACAAGCCCTGCTCCCTGGCCTGTGTGTGTCTGTGTGTTAGGCTGTGCAACAGTGACACTTGGTGGTGAACAAACGCTATAACGCTATTTTCGTGCTTGGACAGACAGACCCAGGGACAGACAGACCCATGGAAAGACCCAGGGACACACATCTATAGGACCGGTTGCACCACTCAAAAAACAAACACATTCCCGAACTTCTAATGCAGTACAATTAGTTCTCTACTCTGGAATTCACACATACTTATTGCCAACTCCTCATCTTCACTCTGTAACTTTAAACATAGATTGAGGGCCAGCCTCTTGAAGTTACCCTCTCCAATTGATTATAACGTAATGTAGCCTTATTGTGCATACTCAGACATACTCGGACTCAGACACGCGCACACGCGCGCACATACACATGCACACACACAAACACACACACACTTCACAAGTGTAAATAATGTATTTCTTGTTGTTTTTGTTATCTTCCATACCTATGTTTGATTACTTTGTCTTACTATTTGTATATTATTTTTGGTGAGAACCACATATAAGCCCTCCCTGGGTTTCTTTTCTCACCTGCACACACTTCTCTTTTATTGATGTTACCTTTTTGTACTGTTTTTATTGTGCGAATAAACTAAACTAAACTAAACTAAACTTAGTCAGAAGGAAGCGGAAGCGACCATGACGAACCTCTCGGCGGCGCTGTTGCCCAGGAAGGTGCCGAACTGGGAGGCGTAGGCGTGCTCAAAGAGCTGCACCAGGAAGTGCTGGGTGAACTGGAAGGAGCACGGGAACTGCCGCAGGATCTGCCACACGCAGTCCAGGAAGAACAGGAAGGCCGGCGCCTCGTGGCGAGGCTTGCTGTTGGAGTAGGCCGACTGGGCGCAGCGCAGCTGGAACGGGTGGCCCGCCTATAACGAGGGAAGGTTCAGAGACGGGGATGTTAAATCCTGACAGTTTTCTGAAAAACCTCATGTTTCTAATGTCAGCCGTTCTCAAACATTTTCATGTCAAGGACCCCCAAAATTATATGTAATTGGCCGCCGACCCCCATCTGAGAATATGTTGTTCCAACTTCGAGGGACCACCCCCCCCCCACCCCACCCCCCTGAAGCAAAGATTTGAGTTAAAAAAACGTTTGCTCTGAAAGAATATATATTCACAGATTTGCACCACATTTTCATGATTATTCTAAAATAGCACATCTACAAGCTAGTAGCGCGGCACCGAGTGCCGTGTGTGTGTCTGTTAGGCTGTGGTTGCAACACTCAAATTATATACAGCATTTTCAGAGTTCTTAAAATCCCAGAAAACAATGCTTTTTAAATTATGTCAAAGCCTAAGACCTATTTGTTGACTGAGCTTGCACATTAAGACAAATTAATCCAACGTTTTCGGCGGTTAAGGATACATTTCTCTTAACCTGCTGCGCCTAATAAAGTATTGGCACTCTGGCTATTACCAGCTCAGTGGCCTTGTGGTTAGAGTGTCCGCCCCGGCCGGGTCATACCAAAGACTCTAAAAATGGGACCCAGTGCCTCCCTGCTTGACACTCAGCATCAAGGGTTGGATTGGGGGGTCAGTCCCTGCGACATACTAGCGTCATGTCCAGGGGGTGTACTTGTACATCAAGCTGCCTCACGCTACAGAAACAGGAGATACTAGGCTCCTGCCCCTATGGGCCTCCTGGCTCGGCAAGGCTACTTACTTACTTACTCTGGCTATTGGCGTGTGCGGTCCACTTTCTTGTTTTTTCAAGATTCCCTCTGCAGTTCTCTCCCGCCACAAGGACTTTGGTGTGTGCGTTAGCATCTTTGTGCAGTAATAATCTTTTTTTAAATATTTTTATCCCACGATTTTGTAACCCATTTTTCACCCTTGTGTCAATTATCTAATGTGATCCTGGGCTCTACACACCCTCCGCCAACCTAGTCCCCATATATGGGGGACAAGGGGAGAGCAACGGACTTAAACTCATGCTTCCTTCATGCCCGAGTGTCCAAGTTGCTCCTTTACACCTGACAGGGGGGAGTTTCCCTGGTTGGACGTAGCGCGTGGAAGGAACACATTATTCCAACCAGTTCCTTTCCCCTCCATCAGGCGCCCCGGCTGGCCAGGGGGAGGCAGTTTAGAGACCAGGATTACTGCATGTTATTTGTGAGGGCACCTACTCTAGGGGACACAGGGAGAACATGCAAACTCCACACAGAAAGGCCCTTTCGCCAACCCCGCCTCGGGTATGGACACTGATGACGCGGAGGAGGAAACACGCCGCCAGCACCCACAGCGCCCCGAGCGGGAATCGAACCCAGGACCTTCTAGCTGTGAGGCGACAGCACTACCAACTGTGCCACCGTGCCGCTTTTGTGCAGTGATATTGAGAAGAAGAGCTCACCTGGAGCCACTCTCTCTCCACTAAGGCTTGGAACCCTCGGATGGTCCTGCAGGCTGGATCCAGGATGATCTGGGCCAGGGAGGTCACCTGCAGGGTGGAGTCCACTCCCTCTGTGCCATGGACCAACACCGATGCTCCCTCCCTGGAATTCAACAGTTTGGAATCTATGATACTTAGAGCTGGCATACTTGGTCTGCATATTGAGACAGGTAGATATGTAGGCACGGTGGAGGAGGATAGACTATGTAGTCTGTGTGATCTAAAGCAAATCGAAAATGAAATGCATTTAGGTTTTTATTGTCCATTCTACAACTCCATTAGGGAGAGACTTTTTAATAAGATAGACCCAAACCATGAATTTGTATGGTTGGAGGACTCCGAGAGACTGAAGCGCCAGTTTCAAAAGTACACTTTTTCATTTGCCTCATTCCTTGAGAAGGCCTGGTCAATGAGGAGGAGGGCCATTTACATGTAAAATGGCCTTGTTATGATTATTATTATTATTATTATCTTTTTCTCGAATAATGTACAAATATCTATGATCAGGAAGGACTGTAGTGTCAGTTGTATTCAGTGTATTCTGTGAAATGTGTCATATAATCCCATATATGGGATGGGCCAAAGTGACATGACACGAAAATAAAAATGTCATTCAATCATACTTGTGGAAAAAATATAGAATTCACCATTTGTCAGCCTTCTGATTGGTCCCTGACTGACCAACCAGCAGGCTCTTTCTGCCTTGTTTATGTTGAATTAGCTAAAACATCATTTTTGGAAAAAAACTAAAAACAAACATGATATACCCAGTCACCATGCTGCATCTGTGATGTTCCTTTTTTACTGACACCAAGTTTAAAAGAAGAATCGAGTGCACAGAATATCAACACAAAGCAACTGAAAAGCATGTTATTCCAATGGTAGTGATAGGAGAGAAAGGATCTTTGTCCAACCACGAAACGGCAACCAATGGGTGTGAAAAGGGGCACAACCAGGGCCATGACAAAGGGTGAATTGTAAAATACGAAAAAACGATTGAATACCGAATATGAAACTTACTATATTGTATGAAATGAGTGAATTGATTTCACAAATGAGACCCAGCTGTGATCTAGCCTATATATGTCTTCTCTGTGAGACATACTCTAGTTTGAAACGCTAATATATATTTTATTTGTATTATAATCCCCATAGGGGGATTTTAGATCATATGGATATGAAGAATCAACTGACTGTGAGAAAACACTAATGTTACTGCTGCCGAATTAGTTACAGTTTTCGCTAGAAACAGACTGTATCAAATATGACTGACTGACTGTCGTAAACTAAACAGTTTGTTTACTTTTGGACCACACTTCTTATGAGACGTTTTTTAAGATGACCGCATGTTATTCTCCAGAGAAAAACTTTACACTTGGTTGCATGCTGAAAATAGCCGATCTACAAGCACACCGCGACGCGTTGTGAGCTTGTAGATCTGCCATTTCTGCAGCAAGTGTAAAAACTCTCATTACGACGGAATCAAGGGACGCCAAAATACATTTTAGTCGACTAAATCTACAGTTAAACTAAACTAAAATGTATTTTGTGCGACTAAAACTAGACTAACACTAAAACATTCCGGGTGACTAAAAAAATGTGACTAAAACTAAAATGAAAACTATTCAAGAGACTAAATGACTAAAACTAAAATAAAAATAATGTGGCTTTCGGGCCTGGTCTGGTGGAGACAACAACAACAACGTAAAACTATCCCATTTATGGCAGGAACCCATTTTGGTGTTACCATTACGTTATGCTTTAGCTATTGAAAAATAGCAGATCTACAAGCTCGTAGCGCGCCACCGAGTGGCGCGCTACGAGCTTGTAGGTCTGCTATTTTTGAAAAATCGAAGAACGACTGACATAGAAACATAGCTTTTTCAGAAAACTGTCAGGATGTAGAAGACATTTTTAGAATCTGATCTCAGGTCAGAATGAAAAACTGTCACGATGTAGAAGACTTTTATAGAATCTGATCTCAGGTCAGAATGAAAAACTGTCAACATGTAGAAGACTTTTATAGAATCTGATCTCAGGTCAGAATGAGTTAAACTAGCAGCGGTGCTGACCTGTCCAGGCACTGCGCGGCCAGGCAGGCGGTGGTGATGATCTCCTTGACTTGGGTCTGCCAGTTGGAGGCCTCCAGTTTGCTCAGCCAGCGGTCCATGCTGTGGGACTGGTCGTTGCAGGCCTCCACCAGCTTAATGAAGCTTTCCTGGAGGACGTTAGATCTGGGAAAAGATTAATAATAATAATAATAATAATAATACATTTTATTTATAAGGCGCCTTTCAGGGCACTCAATGTCGCAGTACAGGTTAAAAACAGTACAAAACACAGTTTGCAGCAGAAGACACAGGTCACGCAGAGTCATAAGCCTGCCTAAAGGCAGATTGAATGAGTAGAGCTAAAAAAGGGACTAAATTATTTTCACTCCTATGCCACCAAAATGGGGAACGCCCTACCAACAGTCATTAACCTTGTAGATCTGCTATTTTTCAATAGTTAAATTATAACATAATGTATGTTATGTACCACCAAAATGGGTTAAGACATGCAAATCCATTGACTCCTTCACCCACCCACCCCTTTTTCCCCCTCACTGTATATGTTTCTTTTCCCTTTTTAACTCCTTTATGATGAATTCCTGTTCTGTTCTTTGGCTATATAGAAGTGTCTATTTGTATGTCTCGAAATGTTTTTATGAATTGAACAAGGTGGACCCTCTTGTAAACAAGTGTAATGCTTCATTGGGGTCGTCCACTCACAGTTAACAGTCTTTGTATTGAGTTGTGCTTGAAATGTACTGTAATTCTGCAAACTGTTAATACATATTTCAACCAATCAAAAGGGAGAGGCACTGACTTGTTGTGGGGGTGTGGTTTATTGGAAGCTGCAAGTGGAGAGAGAGCCACAGGGTGGCGCTCCAGTGCAGCAGATCACAATGTAATGTTGTTTGGCTGCGAGTTTTCAAAAGACCATGTCTAATCTGATATCAGAAATGTCCATGTAAAAATAAAAATAAAAAGTGAAACATGTAGAATAACCCCGTTAACACAGCTAGATTTCTGCTGGAGAAACCCACATATTTGACCATGTACTAATAACTTAGTTGGTTTCTTAACCCATTCTGAACGGGAACCCGTTTTGGTGTTGGCATCATGTTATGCTTTAGCTATTGAAAAATAGCAGATCTACAAGCTCATAGCGCGCCACCGAGTGGCGCGCTACGAGCTTGTAGGTCTGCTATTTTTGAAAAATCGAAGAACGACTGACATTTTTAGAATCTGATCTCAGGTCAGAATGGGTTAATCAGACCAGTGTGTGTCCAGTGGAAAACCTCGTATGAATCTGATCTCAGGTCAGTATCCAGTTAGGCCAAGTACAACAACTCTCCCCCCAGACTCCCACCTGTCCCACTGTACATCTAGATTAAATGGTAAATGGTGCATAGATTGTGCATTACATTCACCGGCATTCACACACACACATTCATATTCATAACATCGATGGCGGCGGAAACCATGCAAGGCACCACCAACCTGCACATCAGGAGCAATTATGGATTTCAGTGTCTTGCTCAAGGACACCTCGACACTAACTCTGGGGGGAGCCCACAGGGTTCGAACTGGCAACCGTCCTTGCGCGGTTCCCATCCGGCCACTCTACTACCCCTGAGCCGCCGCCGCGCCCCTTCGTGCAACTCACTTCAAAATAAAGTCCACCCGTGGTGACACATTATGCAGTATGTCTCAATTAGGGATGCACGTTTAACCCATTTTGACCTGAGATCAGATTCTAAAAATGTCTTCTAAATACTGACAGTTTTCTGAAAACTTTCCATGTCAGTCGTTCGTTCTTCGATTTTTCAAAAAATAGCAGACCTACAAGCTCGTAGCGAGCTTGTAGATCTGCTATTTTTCAATAGCTAAAGCATAACATGATGCTAAGACCAAAAGCATTATCGGAATGGTCTCAAAATAATACAGATTATTTAATCGGTTTTCACCAGAAACACATAAATACAATTTCAAAACAAAATACATTTAATTTGTTGCACTCAGCTCATTCAGTAGCCGCTCAGTTGTGAAAACCGACACTTGGAAAAGTAATATTCTATTTATTGATTGATTGAATATTTTTTTAACAGGCTTTGGGCCAAGCCCCTATAGTTTCCATTGTGGTCCTCTGTATAATATCGGAATCGGTCAGAATCGGTATATGACCCGGCAAATAATCAGAGATCGGATATCATATCGGTCACCCCTAATCTCAATTATTATTATTATTATTAGAAATAACTAATTATTATAATGAAAAACTAAATGCAGATATAGTTCCCACAATGGAGCCTATTAAAAATGCATATTCGTTCTCATTCAGGACAGTGAAAGATGGCATATAGGTCGGACAAAAAGGTGTCACTCCACTTGCAGCAGACGACAAACCCCATCCCCACTACCACTCAGGGACATGGTGTCAAACCCCATCCCCACTACCACACAGGGACATGGTGTCAAACCCCATCCCCACTACCACACAGGGACATGGTGTCCCCATCCCCACTACCACACAGGCACATGGTGTCCCCATCCCCACTACCACACAGGGACATGGTGTCCCCATCCCCACTACCACACAGGCACATGGTGTCCCCATCCCCACTACCACACAGGGACATGGTGTCCCCATCCCCACTACCACACAGGGACATGGTGTCCCCATCCCCACTACCACACAGGGACATGGTGTCCCCATCCCCACTACCACACAGGGACATGGTGTCAAACCCCATCCCCACTACCACACAGGGACATGGTGTCCCCATCCCCACTACCACACAGGGACATGGTGTCAAACCCCATCCCCACTACCACACAGGGACATGGTGTCCCCATCCCCACTACCACACAGGGACATGGTGTCCCCATCCCCACTACCACACAGGGACATGGTGTCAAACCCCATCCCCACTACCACACAGGGACATGGTGTCCCCATCCCCACTACCACACAGGGACATGGTGTCCCCATCCCCACTACCACTCAGGGACATGGTGTCAAACCCCATCCCCACTACCACACAGGGACATGGTGTCCCCATCCCCACTACCACACAGGGACATGGTGTCCCCATCCCCACTACCACACAGGCACATGGTGTCAAACCCCATCCCCACTACCACACAGGGACATGGTGTCCCCATCCCCACTACCACACAGGGACATGGTGTCCCCATCCCCACTACCACACAGGCACATGGTGTCAAACCCCATCCCCACTACCACACAGGGACATGGTGTCCCCATCCCCACTACCACACAGGGACATGGTGTCAAACCCCATCCCCACTACCACACAGGGACATGGTGTCCCCATCCCCACTACCACACAGGGACATGGTGTCCCCATCCCCACTACCACACAGGGACATGGTGTCCCCATCCCCACTACCACACAGGGACATGGTGTCAAACCCCATCCCCACTACCACACAGGGACATGGTGTCCCCATCCCCACTACCACACAGGGACATGGTGTCCCCATCCCCACTACCACACAGGGACATGGTGTCAAACCCCATCCCCACTACCACACAGGGACATGGTGTCCCCATCCCCACTACCACACAGGGACATGGTGTCCCCATCCCCACTACCACACAGGCACATGGTGTCAAACCCCATCCCCACTACCACACAGGGACATGGTGTCCCCATCCCCACTACCACACAGGCACATGGTGTCAAACCCCATCCCCACTACCACACAGGCACATGGTGTCAAACCCCATCCCCACTACCACACAGGGACATGGTGTCAAACCCCATCCCCACTACCACTCAGGGACATGGTGTCCCCATCCCCACTACCACACAGGGACATGGTGTCCCCATCCCCACTACCACACAGGGACATGGTGTCAAACCCCATCCCCACTACCACACAGGGACATGGTGTCCCCATCCCCACTACCACACAGGGACATGGTGTCAAACCCCATCCCCACTACCACACAGGGACATGGTGTCCCCATCCCCACTACCACACAGGGACATGGTGTCCCCATCCCCACTACCACACAGGCACATGGTGTCAAACCCCATCCCCACTACCACACAGGGACATGGTGTCCCCATCCCCACTACCACACAGGCACATGGTGTCAAACCCCATCCCCACTACCACACAGGCACATGGTGTCAAACCCCATCCCCACTACCACACAGGGACATGGTGTCAAACCCCATCCCCACTACCACACAGGGACATGGTGTCCCCATCCCCACTACCACACAGGGACATGGTGTCCCCATCCCCACTACCACACAGGGACATGGTGTCCCCATCCCCACTACCACACAGGGACATGGTGTCCCCATCCCCACTACCACACAGGGACATGGTGTCAAACCCCACTACCACACAGGGACATGGTGTCCCCATCCCCACTACCACACAGGGACATGGTGTCCCCATCCCCACTACCACACAGGGACATGGTGTCCCCATCCCCACTACCACACAGGCACATGGTGTCAAACCCCATCCCCACTACCACACAGGGACATGGTGTCCCCATCCCCACTACCACACAGGGACATGGTGTCAAACCCCATCCCCACTACCACACAGGGACATGGTGTCAAACCCCATCCCCACTACCACACAGGGACATGGTGTCAAACCCCATCCCCACTACCACACAGGGACATGGTGTCAAACCCCATCCCCACTACCACACAGGGACATGGTGTCAAACCCCATCCCCACTACCACACAGGGACATGGTGTCAAACCCCATCCCCACTACCACACAGGGACATGGTGTCAAACCCCATCCCCACTACCACACAGGGACATGGTGTCAAACCCCATCCCCACTACCACACAGGGACATGGTGTCAAACCCCATCCCCACTACCACACAGGGACATGGTGTCCCCATCCCCACTACCACACAGGGACATGGTGTCAAACCCCATCCCCACTACCACACAGGGACATGGTGTCCCCATCCCCACTACCACACAGGGACATGGTGTCAAACCCCATCCCCACTACCACACAGGCACATGGTGTCCCCATCCCCACTACCACACAGGCACATGGTGTCAAACCCCATCCCCACTACCACACAGGGACATGGTGTCCCCATCCCCACTACCACACAGGGACATGGTGTCAAACCCCATCCCCACTACCACACAGGGACATGGTGTCCCCATCCCCACTACCACACAGGGACATGGTGTCAAACCCCATCCCCACTACCACACAGGCACATGGTGTCCCCATCCCCACTACCACACAGGGACATGGTGTCCCCATCCCCACTACCACACAGGGACATGGTGTCCCCATCCCCACTACCACACAGGGACATGGTGTCAAACCCCATCCCCACTACCACACAGGGACATGGTGTCAAACCCCACTACCACACAGGGACATGGTGTCCCCATCCCCACTACCACACAGGCACATGGTGTCCCCATCCCCACTACCACACAGGGACATGGTGTCCCCATCCCCACTACCACACAGGGACATGGTGTCCCCATCCCCACTACCACTCAGGGACATGGTGTCAAACCCCATCCCCACTACCACACAGGCACATGGTGTCCCCATCCCCACTACCACACAGGGACATGGTGTCCCCATCCCCACTACCACACAGGGACATGGTGTCAAACCCCATCCCCACTACCACACAGGGACATGGTGTCCCCATCCCCACTACCACACAGGGACATGGTGTCCCCATCCCCACTACCACACAGGGACATGGTGTCAAACATTGCTTACTGGAGAGAATGTATATTTAAAACTTTGCTGACTCATCTTCAGAAAACCGCAGAGTGTGGGGTTGAGAGTCTTTTTTTTTGTCGTTGCATACTACATAGCATCCTTTCCTATTTCCTAGGAAAAAGGCAGAAAAATATTTTCCCCTCAAGGACTAATAAAGAAACGGCTAAATTAAAAGCCCCAGTAGGCATATTGACACTCTCTCTTTTCAAGACTTTAAAATATAAAAGCAGATCATAATTATATATTGTGACATTTTGTCTGACGATTTTGATGAATACAAATATACAAGACAGCAGACGTTATAGCAGTATAATGTTAATAATGAGCGCTTACATGCATGCTTAAGTCAGTACGTGGCCTGTATTGAGGGAGGTGTTGCCGTTTACGACGTGCTCTTTTGGGAAATACCCGTAAAGTGAAGCAGCCTTCGTAGCGGAGCCTTCGTAAGCCTGAGCGTTAAGCTCCCTGAGCAGGTTCTCTTTGGGAAACCCGGGCCAATGACAATAGCTAATCTTAATTATTTTTTACTACATTTTTATCCCACGATTTTTTAACAATTTATTTCACCCAGTGTCAATTTATCTAATGTAATCCTGGGCGCTACACTTCCTCTGCCAACCTGGGGGGCACTAATATACATCCTATCGAGCTTGAAGGTCTGCAATTCTAGCCATTCGTGAAAACGTTCGCAAACACGTTTCCTGTGGTTAAAATGTGGAAGAGCCTGTCCTACCTCTCGATGGATTTGTTAATCCTCCTCCACTGGGGGTAGTTGGCCTCGGACTCGAAGCCCCCGCCGCGAGCCTTGGCCTGCTGGGCCACGTTGATGGTACGCGTGTCGATGACGTAGCCTCGCTTGCCCGGCCTCAGGGTGGCGTTGATGAGCTTCTCGTCCTCTTTACAGCGGCGGCCATTGGTGCCGGTCAGAGGCTGGCCCGCTCGCATCATCACCTGTAAGGAGAGGTCAAACCATTTTGTCCAGAAATTAATGGAAAAGATTTTTAAAAAGTCTTAATAAAAAATATATAGATCTTTTTTTTCTTTCTTTTTTTTTATCATGAGATTATGGTGCTTAATCATTTTCAACCCGGCATTGTTGGGGCATTTAATTACCGGTAATGCCTAAAATTTGTTTAAAAAAAAAAAGTTCGGCCCAGGCCGTGGCGTAACGGTCTGGGCACCGGACTGGTAATCCAGTCGCAGTGTGCCGCGGGTTCGACTCCCGAACCCGACACGGCCTTTACTGCATGTCATCCCCCCATCTCTCTCCCGTTTCCTGTCAGCCTACTGTCTGTCCCTTCAAAAATCAATAAAAGGCGTAAGCCGCAAAAAAAAAAAAAAAAAAAAAAAAAAGAAAAGTTCAAATATTTTTTGCTATTTTGTTTCTTTAAACCATTTCGCAAAGGGGGCTGCCGGCTGCAGCCAGAAGCTATGAATATTTGGGGGTCCTTGGCATAGAAAGGTTTGGGTTGCCCTGTCCTATACTAGTGGTGGGGTCCGGGGACCCCTTGGGGTCTTTGAGGGAGTTCCAGGGGGTCCCCAGCTAAATGATAGTCAGGAATCAAATGGACCCTTATGGGTCTGTAACTCAGAGAATGTACACTCTCAGAGTTAAATTAACTTTGATTTTACAATATACATTGGAGTCTCAGAGCTAGAAATGCCATTAAAATGGGGTTCCGTAGCCTAATTCACGATAAACTGGGGAAGGGGGTCCTTGAATTTAAAGTTGGGTTGAGAATCACTGGTAGAGCCGTAACAATCTTCTCTTATGGGGGTCTCTGGCATTTCTCTTCAAATGGGGGTCCGTGGACGAATACATTTGGGGGTCCTTGTCATGAAACAGTTTGGAAATCATTGTCCTATAGTATACTATTACAAGTAAGACGCGTGAACGCGGGAAGCGAACGCAGCTCATGAATTGCAATAACAACAATTAGAATAAATTACGTACTTTAAGGTTTTTTTAAGGTTTTTTTTTTTTAAAGGTTTTTGTGTGTGTGTGTGTGTGTGTTTTGGGTGTGATACAGCTGCGCCCTCTGGTGGCGGGCGAGTGGTGTTACAGCGTGACACACACAGACAGACAGACATGTTCTGCTAGGTCTCATAGTTAGTGCTCACTGAGTTTGCAACAAACGTATTGATTTCCAGTTGCTAATGGTCCGTGACTCTCTCACCATTCCGTTCTTCTTGTGATAGTAGCTCAGGACTGGAAAGCGCCCGCCGTGACGGAAGGTTGCGACCTTCCTCAACGCTTCGTCGTCGATGTCTTTGGGCACCGCCACGAGCGGCGGGTACGACGGGCACACGCTGAAGTCCTTGTTGACCTCGCTCAGCCGCCACTCATCTGTCTGAGAGGGGAGGGAGGGACCATGGCATGTTAACACATTCTGGGCGGGAACCTACTTTGGTGTTTTAACCCATTTAGGCCTGACCTCAAAAATCCACTAGTTTTCTGAAATAAATATTTTCACGATTTTTCAAAAATACCAGACCCACAAGCTCATAGCGCGTCACTCGGTGGCGTGCTGTGAGCTTGTAGATCTGCTATTTTTCAAAGGCTAAAGTATAACATAATGTTTAAAACACGAAAACGGGTTCCCGCACAAAATGGGTTAAACATTATGTCATACTTTAGCTATTGAAAAATAGCAGATCTACAGGCTCATTACAAACACATTGACAGACCTACAAAATCGTGAAAAAGTGGCACAAATCTTTGAATATATATTCTTTCAGAGCGTTTTTAACTAAAATCTTTGCTTCTGGGGGGTCCCTGGAACAATTTTTTTTTTCAGATGGGGGTCCGCGGCCAAATAAAGATCAATTCTGGGGGTCCTTGACATGAAAAAGGTTGAGAACCACTGACATAGAAACATGGGGGTTTTTCAGAAAACTGTTTTACATTTTGTAGAATCCTCCTCAGGTCTAAATGGGTTAACATAAATGTTAAATGTGATACTGGGATTATAATTGTGGTTACATTTGTACACATAATGGGTCAATTATCACTGAGGATTTTTCTGTGTATACGTAATAGCCGTTAATAGTGTTAATGTCATTGATTCAGTTCATACCATGGACTCCAGATCTTTGAAGGCATTCTCTGGAAGGAATGAGTTCCAGCCGTCTTCTATGACCTCGAACATGGGCCGGTAGAAGAACGGGTACATCAGGGACACTGAATCAAGGGTTGATAGAGCCTAAGGAGAACCAGAAACACACCTCTATTGTTATCGCAAACAAATATCATACAAAGATGGGAACAAAATTCAGAATTGTCACATTTTGGAAGTAATCAATCATCCAAAAAGATATTGCACGTGGTCGTGCATGCCAGCCCATACTGGATATATACAGTACTGTACATAAAGTACTGTACATAAGATGTCTTCTATATGTGGGGATTTCCTAGATTTAAATTATTATGTAAAAAAGGAGATATGTTTTGCCAAAGGGACTTTCGTTGTAGCGGATTTTATTTGTCAAGCTTGGGAAAGAAGACAGAGTACTCTGTATACATCTGAGGTGTAATATAATGAATTATGTAATGTAAACATGCTGTAAAATGCATCAATTATGTAATGTAAAACATGCTGTAATTGCAAATGTGAAATGGTGCCTTATAAACCCATGAGGGTTGGGCACAAGGTGTGCATGACACGAAAATAAATAATCAATCAATCAATCAATCAATCATACAGTCGAATGATGGTAAAATGCTCTGCTTCTTACCTCGATAGAGCTGGCAATGTTGAGGCACTCCTCCATACCAGGAATGTCTAACTGGATCACCCGGAGATCTTTACATTTCACTATGACGGTGCCAAGAGAGCCCACGAACCTGCAACACATGATGAAGGATTAGGTACAAACTGTTAAGTGAATATAAAACAAATCTTCCTGCTTCTACGGGCCGACGGCGTGGAACAAGCTCCCACTGTACCTTCTTCGACAGACAGCCTATGTGGACATTTTTCAAAGCGCAGCTCAAGACCCACTTCTACACTCATGCTTGATCTTTTAAATTCCTTGTTATTCATGTCCTCACTTTTTTTTAATATATAACTTTTATCCCACGATTTTGTAACCCATTTTTTAACCCCTGTGTCAATTATCTAATGTGATACTGGGCTCTACACACCCTCCGCCAACCTGGGGAGAGCAACGGACTTGAACTCATGCTTCCTTCATGCATGAGTGTCCATGTCGCTCCTTTACACCTGACAGGGGGGGGAGTTTCCCTGGTTGGACGTAGCGCGTGGAAGGAACGTGTTCCTTCCACGCGCTATGTCCAACCAGGGAAACTAGTTCCTTTTCCGTCCATCAGGCGCCCCAGCTGGCCAGGGGTTCATGTCCTCGCTGTATTGCATTACTGCTATTATTTTAATGTTTTATGCCTGCTTTCTTTTCCTTTCTTTTTTTTCTCCATTGCTCTGTAAAGCACTTTGAGCTGCATTACATCATGAAATGAAAAGGTGAAGTTTTATTGTTATTACTAGACCTGTACGTGCCCGTTGGCCACCGGCCTACTTGAGAGATGCAACTTGGGAACCTAATAATACCCGCTGTCAACTTGTCATAGCACCTGTTTTAACAATCTGTCTCCCACATGGAGTTCTCTGTATTTGTCTGTCTGCCTCTGTGTGAAGAGTGCAAATGGACTGTGAAAGGTTTTGCAGGTGTGAGGTTGCCATGGCAATCAATTGGCTGAGGCAGAGGCTGGAAATTGCACAGGTGAGGGAATTTAGGCCGATTATGCCCACTGGCAGAGCTGACCAGAGCCTTTTGGGGTGGTTCTGGAGAACCGTGGGTCCGACCGACTCGATGCTGGACTGCATTCCCTGCACCCGTGTGTCAAATGTGAAGTCGGTGGGGCAAACGGTTCTCGAGTTACGTGCATTACAACCATGCATGCACGCAGACACACAGAGACGTGGCACATTTATAGAAAGGATTACCTCTTCTCGATGGAGTCGATGTTGGAGTGCAGCAGCCACAGCTCCTCGGTGTTGTCCTGTCTGGAGGACAGGATGAGATGGTGACCCGTCAGACACAACGTCCCCTCCACCGTGGGCATGAAGGGCCGATGGAGGACCACACCGTCCACCCTGGGGGTCTTTATGAGCTCCGCAAACTCCATGACCTGAGCCTGAAGGACGTGGTGGTGTGGTGGGCAGGGCAAGGACACCGTAGATAGGAATACTAGGGAATGAAACAGAATTATTAGACCCATTTAGACCCGAGGACGATTGTACAAATCCCTTCTAAATCCTGACCAGTTTTCTGAAATATTGATTCCATGTCAGTGGTTCTCAAAAATGTCAAGGACACCCATATGCAATTGGCCGCCGCCGTTTGGGCAGAAGATTTGAAGCAGAAACACATTATGCCATCATGTGTGTTTCTTTCCCGTCTGAGTTCAGTCGCTGCAGAGCCAAAATGAACAAGCCTACAGTACAGACAGACAGGAAATGAACCCGAACAGGAAACAGGTAGACCAGTGGCTCCCAAAGTGGGGTCCGGGGACCCCTAGGGGTCCTTGTGGGAGTTCCAGGGGGTCCCCAGCTAAATGATAGTTAGGAACCAAATGGACCCTTATATGGGTCTGCAACTCTGGGACCACTTTTCCACCGGTTGGTTCTCAATGGGAACCGGTCCAGTTCTTTTTGGTTCTTAGTCCATGAGCCATTCATTTATTCTACAGTGCAGAAGTTGCCAGGCAGTCAACCTCATATTTAGCACAACAATGACACAAACCATGTTAAGTATAATGCTGCTTTTGATATGAAATGGGATAAATAGTTAAATACATATCGTCCTCATCTGTATGTAGAGTCAGACTGCACTTAGCCAAAAGCTGAAATAAATACTGTATGTTTTACTACAATTACAGCAATATGAATGTGGTTTTCTTTTGGATTACATATGTATTGCAATATTGTCAATACTATGATTGATCAATTTGATACTAGATAGATGACGTGAAAAGGTCCAGGTGCTTAATAGCCTCTAACAGACTGATTGCTTCTTTTTTTTTATCGATTTCGAGTTGACATCTGTTAAAGACTTATATGCAAATGTCAGAATCGATAATTTAGTTGGTGTCTGTTGAGGCTAGTAGGCTACATAAATGACTGGGGATTCGCTATGATTAGCTATGTGCTATAGTTGACGTTTATTCCCATCGATGCAAATTAATACAGTCGATTACCGACTGCCACGAAGCTTTCTAGATAGCTATCTGAGCTAAATGCACGCATATCACTGTATATCACACATATCTACTGCAACGTTTAGTTAATTTAGTAAAGCAGTTGTGTATATTCGTCTCTAATTGTTTTGATGAATTGAAAATGGTGGGCCCTATTGTAAACAAGTGTAATGCTATGGTGTCGTCCACTCACAGTTAACAGTCGTTGTATTGAGTTGTACTTGAAATGTACTGTAACTCTGCAAACTGTTAATAAACCATGCAATCAATCAATCAAAAAAAGCAAAGCGCCTGTGCTATCTTGCTAGTTGTGAAAACGGTGAGACAAACAGTCTCCTCCGTGACTTTTCGTATACAATTATACCTTATGTACCATACGAACACCTTTTCGTGTTAATTAACGGCACTCATTTGCCGAAAAATGTCAAATAATGGGCTATGGAGGTAGAATAATAACGAGAACGGACTCACTCAATACCTTAGAAGAAGCTCCTCTTCGTCGCAGTTTGTTGGGCTGGACGGCTGCTGGGGGTAGACTGCGGTGCGCTCACAAAAACATACCGATTGGAACAATTTGATTTGTGACAATTGGTTCCGAGTTCCTACCAAGGAAAAATGTGGCGAGCTCCAAATAAATCTCTCATGCATGCATGTCTATCTCAATCTGTATTTAAAAATGTTGTAACATTCATTCATAGACAGCTATATCTCCATTAGCCGCAATTTGCAACTCTTTTTTTTACAATGGGTTGAATCTAGAGTTGCAATAAGCTCCATCCACTTCCTATTCATGATTTTCGGTTTCTGATCTGCTGGTCTTAAAATAAACAGTTAAAATAGTTTGCTGTGAAAGAATATAATATATTCAAAGATGTGCACACATTTTCACGATTTTGTCAAAAATAGCAGATCTACATTTTTCAATATAGCTAAAGTGGATAAATGGTGACACACATGTGTTCCTCAGGTTTTAACCCATTCTGGGCGGGAACCCATTTTGGTGTTGGCATCATGTCGTGCTTTAGCTATTGAAAAATAGCAGTCAAAAAAATAGTCTGTAAAAAAAGAGTCTGTAAAAAAGAGTCTGTAAAAAAAGTCTCTAGTCCCTAGTTAGAGCTCATCCCTAGTTAGAGTTCATCCCTAATTAGAGTTCATCCCTAATTAGAGTTCATCCCTAGTTAGTTCATCCCTAATTAGAGTTCATCCCTAATTAGAGTTCATCCCTAATTAGAGTTCATCCCTAGTTAGAGTTCATCACTAATTAGAGTTCATCCCTAATTAGAGTTCATCCATGTCAACGTCGTCGTCGTCAACGTAAAAAATGTCAACGTCATCGTTGTCAACGTCAAAAATGTCAACGTCGTCGTCAACGTAAAAATGTCAACGTCGTCATCGTCAACGTCAAAAATGTCGTCGTCGTCAACGTCAAAAATGTCAGCGTCGTCGCCGTCAACGTCAACAATGTCAACGTCGTTACCGTCGTCGTCAACGTCAAAAATGTCAACGTCGTCGTCGTCAACGTCAAAAATGTCAGCGTCGTCGCCGTCAACGTCAACAATTTCAACGTCGTCACCGTCGTCGTCAACGTCAAAAATGTCAACGTCGTCGTCGTCAACGTCAAAAATGTCAACGTCGTCAACGTCAAAAATGTCAACGTCGTCAACGTCAAAAATGTCAACGTCGTCGCCGTCGTCAACGTCAAAAATGTCACAGTCGTCGTCAAAAATGTCAACGTCGTCATCGTCAACATCAAAAATGTCAACGTCGTCGTCGTCTTCAACGTCAAAAATGTCAAGGTCGTCGTCTTCAATGTCAAAAATGTCAACGTCGTCAACGTCAAAAATGTCAACGTCGTCATCGTCGCCGTCGTCGTCAACGTCAACAATGTCAACGTCGTCGCCGTCAACGTCAGAAATGTCAACGTCGTCGTTGTCGTCGTCAACGTCAAAAATGTCAACGTCGTCGTCGTCAACGTCAAAAATGTCAACGTCGTCGTCGTCGTCAACATCAAAAATCTCAACGTCGACACGGTCGTCAACGTCAAAAAATGTCAACGTCGTCGTAAACGTCAAAAATGTCAACGTCGTCATCGTCGCCGTCGTCGTCAACGTCAACAATGTCAACGTCGTCGCCGTCAACGTCAGAAATGTCAACGTCGTCGTTGTCGTCGTCAACGTCAAAAATGTCAACGTCGTCGTCGTCAACGTCAAAAATGTCAACGTCGTCGTCGTCGTCAACATCAAAAATCTCAACGTCGACACGGTCGTCAACGTCAAAAAATGTCAACGTCGTCGTAAACGTCAAAAATTTCAACGTCGTCAACGTAAAAAATCTCAACATCGTCATCGTCAACGTCAAAAATTTCAACGTCGTCATCGTTGTCGTCAACGTCAAAAATGTCAACGTCGTCGTCGTCAACGTCAAAAATGTCAACGTCGTCGCGGTCGTCAACGTCAAAAAATGTTAGCGTCGTCGTCAACGTCAAAAATGTCAACATCGTCATCGTCAACGTCAAAAATGTCAACGTTGTCGTCAACTTCGTCGACGTCAAAAATTTCAACTTCGTCGACGTCGACGTCAACGTCAAAAATGTCAACGTCGTCGTCGTCAAAAATGTCGCCGTCGTCGTCAACGTAAAAAATGTCAACGTCGTCGTCGTCAACATCAAAAATGTCAACGTCGTCGTCGTCGTCAACGTCAAAAATGTCAACGTCGTCGTCGTCAACGTCAAAAATGGCAACGTCGTCGTCGTCAACATCAAAAATGTCGTCGTCGTCGTTGTCGTCAACGTCAAAACTGCGAGGAAGCGAGTTTTTGTCGCTTCCAGCGTTGTCAACGTCAAAAATGTCAACGTCAAAAATGTCAACGTCGTCGTCGTCGTCAATGTCAAAAATGTCAACGTCGTCAACGTCAAAAATGTCAACGTCGTCGTCAACGTCAAAAATGTCAACGTCGTCGTCAAAAATGTCAACGTGTCGTCAACATCAAAAATTTCAACGTCGTCGTCGTCAACGTCAAAAATTTCAACGTCGTCATCGTCAACGTCAAAAATGTCAACGTCGTCAACGTAAAAAATGTCAACGTCGTCATCGTCAACGTCAAAAATTTCGTCGTCGTCAACGTCAAAAATGTCAACGTCGTCAACATCAAAATTGTCAACGTCGTCGTCGTCAACGTCAAAAATGTCAACGTCGTCGTCGTCAACGTCAAAAAATGTCAACGTCGTCAACGTCAAAAAATGTCAACGTCGTCAACGTCAAAAATGTCGTAGTCGTCGCCAACGTCAAAAATGTCGTAGTCGTCGCCAACGTCAAAAATTTCAACGTCGTCGTCAACGTCAAAAATTTCAACGTCAAAAAATGTCAGCGTCGTCGTCAACGTCAAAAATGTCAACATCGTCATCGTCAACGTCAAAAATGTCAACGTTGTCGTCAACTTCGTCGACGTCAAAAATGTCAACTTCGTCGACGTCAACGTCAAAAATGTCAACGTCGTCGTCGTCAAAAATGTCGCCGTCATCGTCAACGTCAAAAATGTCAACGTCGTCGTCGTCAACATCAAAAATGTCGTCGTCGTCAACGTCAAAACTGCGAGGAAGCGAGTTTTTGTCGCTTCCAGCGAGGAAGCGAGTTTAAGCAAGTTTTTGTCGCTTCCATCGAGGAAGCGAGTTTAAGCGAGTCCCTAGTTAGAGTTCATCCCTAGTTAGAGTTCATCCCTAGTTAGAGTTCATCCCTAGTTAGAGTTCATCCCTAATTAGAGTTCATCCCTAATTAGAGTTCATCCCTAATTAGAGTTCATCCATGTCAACGTCGTCGTCGTCGTCGTCAACGTCAAAAATGTCAACGTCGTCGTCGCCAACGTCAAAAATGTCAACGTCGTCGTCGTCAACGTAAAAAATGTCAACGTCGTCGTCGTCGTCAACGTCAAAAATGTCAACGTCGTCAACGTCAAAAATGTCAACGTCGTCAACGTAAAAAATGTCAACGTCGTCATCGTCAACGTCAAAAATGTCATCGTCGTCAACGTCAAAAATGTCAACGTCGTCGCCGTCGTCAACGTCAAAAATTTCAACGTCGTCAACGTCAAAAATTTCAACGTCGTCAACGTCAACGTCAAAAAATGTCAACGTCGTCAAACGTCAAAAATGTCAACGTCGTCAACGTCAACGTCAAAAATGTCGTAGTCGTCGCCAACGTCAAAAATGTCAACGTCGTCGCCGTCGTCAACGTCAAAAATTTCAACGTCGTCAACGTCAAAAATTTCAACGTCGTCAACGTCAAAAATGTCAACGTCGTCGTCAACGTCAAAAATGTCAACGTCGTCGTCGTCAACGTCAAAAATGTCAACGTCGTCAACGTCGTCATCGTCAACGTCAAAAATGTCGTCGTCGTCAACGTCAAAAATGTCAATGTCGTCGTCAACATCAAAAATGTCAACGTCGTCGTCGTCAACGTCAAAAATGTCAACGTCGTCGTCGTCAACGTCAAAAATGTCAACGTCGTCAACGTCAAAAATGTCAACGTCGTCATCGTCAACGTCAAAAATGTCGTCGTCGTCAACGTCAAAAATGTCAACGTCGTCGCCGTCAACGTCAAAAAATGTCAACGTCGTCACCAACGTCAAAAATGTCAACGTCGCAGCAGAGCAACGGACTTGAACTCATGCTTCCTTCATGCCTGAGTGTCCAAGTTGCTCCTTTACACCTGACAGGGGGGGAGTTTCCCTGGTTGGACGTAGCGCGTGGAAGGAACACGTTATTCCAACCAGTTCCTTTCCCCTCCATCAGGCGCCCCGGCTGGCCAGGGGGAGGCAGTTTAGAGACCAGGATTACTGCCTGTTTTTAGGGGACACGGGGAGAACATGCAAACTCCACACAGAAAGGCCCTTTCGCCAACCCCGCCTTCGGGTATGGGCACTGATGACGCGGAGGAGGAAACACGAGCGAACGTTTTTAACTCAAATCTGTGCTTCTGGGGGGTCCCAGGAACAACATATTTTCAGATGGGGGTCGGCGGCCAATCTTTGGGGTCCTTGACATGAAATATTGAGCACCACTGATACAGAACCATACTGTACGTGTTCTCTATTGCAAGATTTCCCCCCAATCAATACTGAATTAAGTCACTTAGCTCTTGTCACAAGTGTCAAGAACCATTGATCATTAATATGAAACAGGTGTGGAGGGAGATGTTTTACAGAAAGTAGGCCTACTATATATATATATTCCATAGAATATATATATAGAGAAACAAAAAATAAAGCGTAATAAACCGTGAAAAAAAGACTGGGGGAGCTTGTAGGTCATCTATTTGCACTATTGAATAGGGCATATGTGCTAAATTCATTTTGGTAAACATCTTGGGAACCACTGCAACAGGGTGTCTGTCTTCGTAGAGTAGCCCGTCAGGAGTTTAGTTAAGTTTGATAAGATGCTGAATCAATCACCATGCAGTGTTTGAACTGTGACTACATTGTGTGTCACAGTGTGTGAAGAAATCCCAGTAGTGGAAAAAAGTCACATCATTGTGAGCGTAGTAGATCGGCTTTTTTTACAAAATGGCCGAACTATATAATATATGTTTTGATTGAATAATAATCAAATCTACAAAGTAACTTAAGGTTTTCAAATAAACGTAGTAAAAGAGTAAAAGTACACTATTTGCCTCTGAGATGTAGTGAAGTGTAGAAGTAAAAGTATTGGAGATTGGAAATATTCAAGTAAAGTACAGGCAACTCTGCAAACAACAAACAGAAGCAGCAAACAAACAACGCCTGCTAGCTGCTCTTTGTCCCCTGGTCCCAAGTTGGACCTTCTTCTATACGTTACAGAAACATTGTTAGTTAGTTAGTCTGTGTTGTGGGTCTCCTGTCTGCGAGCTCTACGCCTGTGGGAGAAGTTACAGAGACATTGTTAGTTAGTTAGTCTGTGTTGTTGGTCTCCTGTCTGCGAGCTCTACGCCTGTGGGGGGAAGATGAGGAGCCTTGTCGTGTCCGCGGTGTTCCTGGCGGCGGTCGTCGTCTGCCTGGCCAAGGCAGAACAACTGCAGAACAAAGACTACAGCCAGCTGGGCGGGAATCTGAAGAAGTTCGTCGATCTGACGATTATTAGAGCAAATCAGCAGCTTAATTATGGCGGGCATCTGAATTACGAAGGAATTGGTCCATTTGAAAGGGTAACGTTGTTACTACACTGATGTCCTAACTGTATCATTATTGTATTTGATTATTGTCTTGAATCAGTGTGTAGCCTATACTGTATGTATGTATGCATGGTGTCTGTAGCGTTGTAGGCATGTGTTCTTTTCTGAAACAGATCAGAGCTGCTATTAATATAACTGCTGTTACATTAATAACAATGGGGTAGTGTGAGTGATTGATTTGTATTTTATGTTAACCAATTTTTTTATTTAGACCTGAGGCCGATTGTTTTCTGAAAAACCTATAGGCTACTGTATGTTTCTATGTCAGTGTTGCTCAACCTTTTTCACGTCAAAGAATTGATCTGTATTTGGCTCCGGACCCCCATCTGAAAATATGTAGTTCCAGGGTTCCCCCCCCCCCCCCCCCCCCAGAAGCAAAGATATGAGCTAAAAACTGCAACGCGCTGTGAGCTTGTAGGTCTGCTATTTTTTGAAAAACCGTGACAATGTGGCCCAAATAAATGTTTGAATATAATTCTTTCAGAGGGTTAGCTCAAGTCTTTCAGAAAACTGTCAGGATTTAGAAGGCATTTGCAGAATCGTTCCTAGGTCAAAATGTGTCAATGTGTTGCTTATGTTTGCTCATTTCTTGTACCTGTTGTAGGTAACTCGCAAAGGCGGAGTGATGATAGATGTGCGTCTGAGAAAAACCAGCTGCAGGAAGGCTGGCGGTACCGATGGATACACACATCGTCCAGAGTGTTCGTTCCTGAGGGTATGATGTGAAATACATTCAACATGGAATTGTTACGCGGCGCGGCTTGGTTGAACGCTTGATTCTGATCGGGTCAATCCCTGAATTCGTCGGCCTGTTATCTTTTGAATAATGACCTCATTTATTGATCTCAATAGACATTATGCAGACCATGCGCATGCGGCCATCTTAACCATTAACCATGAACCATTATCAACGTTTGCCTGTTATGTCTCCTAACTGATACCGACATCAATATACCGCTGTTTGCGGTATCAATAATGTTAATTCTGTCTGTGTTTCATCCTGTCTTGTCAGCTCCAGGTCCGATGTATGATTTGTAGCGAGCATGGAGCATCTAAAGCCTTACAGGATGAGAATAACTACCTCATGGACTGTGTACGGAGAAGAGACGAGAAACAGGTATGTACAGTATGATGTACAGTATGAGTACATGGAAGGTGCACCGTTGATCCGCCCCGCCCCAAACTTGGTCAGGGGTCAGGGGTCAGGGGTCTGCCATGAGAACAGTCACAACAATAATCTTAATAATAATTAATACTTTTTAAGTTACGTTCTTTTTTTAAAGGACCACTTCACCACTTTTCAACCTATCTTCATATAATAGGTCCTCACTAATAATCATGGTAAAATGGCACGATTTCTTTCTACTCAGTCTGTGTCTCATAGGAGGGCTGTGGGCAGTTTAGAAACCGTCTTCCAGTGACATCATCATTAGGCAGATTATTTTTTAAACAAGATTTTTTTACAAAAATGTTTAGATTTTCATTATCGTGAGAACGATGGCTTCCATTTTCACATTGCAACTTTTCAGGAATAGAAAGCCTGCAGTTTTTATTAGCTTGTATTCCCCATCGATGATGTCACTGGAAGACGGTTTCTGAACTGCCCACAGCCCTCCTATGAGACACAGACAGAGTAGAAAAATATTGCGCCATTTTTTCAAGATTATTAGTGAGGACCTATTATATGAAGATAGGTTGAAAAGTGGTGAAGTGGTCCTTTAAGTTACACACACAGACACATGTTCTGCTAGGTCTCATAGTTAGTGCTCGCTGAGTTCGCAATAAATGCACAGAATCTCTTTACGTACACATGTACGTGACTAGTGATCTAGTGATGATAAAAACTAATAACAATTATTATTATTATTACGTGCTGTACTTCAAACTATAACTATTTGTAAATGTATCTATTTCAATGTGATTTTCTTCCAGCGTCATTCTGTTTGGTATGCTCGATGTAATCCTAGAATGATGGGGTCAGGAACACTGCTCTCTGCATCTGTTGACGAGGACGGAGTCACTCCGACAACGGATCTGTCCACCTTCATTCAAAGTAACCATTATTCATTTTAATTCATTTCAATGTCATTTTCTTTCAGCGTCATTCTCTGTGGAATGAGAGTTGTAGTCCTAGCCTGATTGGGTCGACGACCATATTCTCTGCAACTGACGACGAGGGAGCGAATCCAACAAGGGATCTGTCCAACTTCATTCAAAGTAATGATTATTCCTAATTATTTAACCCATTCTGACAGTTTTCTGAAAAAGCTATGTTTCTATGTTAGTCGTTCTTCGATTTTTCAAAAATAGCAGACCTACAAGCTCGTAGCGCGCCACAGAGTGTCGCGCTACGAGCTTGTAGATCTGCTATTTTTAAATAGCTAAAGCATAACGTAATGCTATAACACCAAACGCCTAAAATGGGTTAATATTAATTAGCGACTTTCAAACTAAAGGCTCATACATACTCCAGTTTTTGGTGATAGGTTATCACCGTTTCAGGTGATAGCTTATCTCCTAAAACGGTGATAAGAGTTGAGGCCATCATATACTCGCGGTGATGTCCTTAAGGTTTGTTTCTCTTGTTTTCTGTTGTCCTTTTTCTTTGGGGTGAAAATTCAATGTGTTTACTCTTTTTTATATCATACTTGTGGGGTTTATTTAAGAGAAGCTGTTAATGTTAATTATTATTTTTCAAACTCTATTTCAATAATGCTTCTGTGAAAAAAACCAATAAACAAATCACCTGTGTTTTTAATTACAGATCCGAGTGTTCCAGTCATCAAGGCCTTGGCCGAGATACCGGAGGCTTCTGTGCAGACAGAACTGCCCGGGCTGACGGTCTACAAGGGCTCCGCCTTCCGGATCCGCTGCTACGTCCCGGCAAAGCTTCCCAACAGCTTCTTCCGTCTCACGCTCAACGACTCCGAGACGCGGGACAAAGAGGACGGCGCCACCGGCCGTGCGGAGTTCCTGTTTCCTGCCGCGGACGGCCCCGCCCACCAGGGCATTTACAGGTGTGCTTATGAGGTCAGCGGTGACGCCGGCGGCGGCGGCGAGACCTTGACCTTTCGGAGCGAGGCCCTCCCTCTCACCGTCTATTATTACGATAGCGACGACTACACTGTCGACCTCTCTGTCGACGAATAGAGAGACGAGATGAGATTATGCTTTAGTGTCTCCGAGAGAGAAATTGAGGCGTTACTTACAGGAGCATGATGTGATGAAAGAATAATCAATGCTCTGATGAAGGCCGGAATATATCACGGTCGGCATAAGTATTCCTTTTGTTGGTGTGTGCCTATAGAGCGTCGCAGTCCCTCCCCCTTTCAGAACAACGAACGGCCCAGGAAATGAAAACGCAATGCATTTTCCCCATAGGCAGTTCTTATTTAATTTATTTAAAGACCTTTTAAGCGTCGTACGAAGCCAACTCTTGTCGTGACAAATCATGACAACACACAGAATCTTTCGGGCCAAACAAAGAATTAGAAAGTAGAAAAAAACGGCAGGTTATTACAACACTTTTTTGTTGTTGTTTTTATGCCCAGCATGTAATTTTCGTTTACAAAAACTCGCTTCCTCGATGGAAGCGACAAAAACTCGCTTCCTCGATGGAAGCGACAAAAACTCGCTTCCTCGCTGGAAGCGACAAAAACTCGCTTCCTCGCTGGAAGCGACCAAAACTCGCTTCCTCGATGGAAGCGACAAAAACTCGCTTCCTCGATGGAAGCGACAAAAACTCGCTTCCTCGCTGGAAGCGACAAAAACTCGCTTCCTCGCTGGAAGCGACAAAAACTCGTGCTTTATAAAAAATAAGAAAGAAATAGGAAAAAGAATAAGAAAAAAAATAGGGAAAAATAGGGATTTTTTTTTTAAATAGGGAAAAAAAAATCCTAAAAGGCAAAAAGTGTCGCTCTCATCGAGGAAGCGAGTTTTTGTCGCTCTCATCGAGGAAGCGAGGACTACGGGACTACTTCACCACTTTTCAACCTATCTTCATATAATAGGTCCTCACTAATAATCACGATAAAATGTCACGATTCTTTTCTACTCAGTCTGTCTCTCATAGGAGGGCTGTGGGCAGTTTAGAAACCGTCTTCCAGTGACATCATTAGGCAGATTATTTTTTGAACAAGATTTTTTTACAAAAATGTTTAGATTTTCATTATTGTGAGAACGATGGCTTCCATTTTCGCATTGCAACTTTTCAGGACTAGAAAGCCTGCAGTTTTTATTAGCTTGTATTCCCCATCGATGATGTCACTGGAAGACGGTTTCTGAACTGCCCACAGTCCTCCTATCACTGGAAGACGGTTTCTGAACTGCCCACAGTCCTCCTATGAGACACAGACAGAGTAGAAAAAGGATTAGCCATTTTTTCATGATTATTAGTGATGACCTATTATATGAAGATAGGTTGAAAAGTGGTAAAGTGGTCCTTTAAGTCATTTTAAGTAAAATAATTTGGACTATAATCATTTCCTGGGCCCTGGTAGGGGGCGGGACTGTGACGCTCTATATTGTATGCCCAGCATGTAATTTTCGTTTACAAATATGGAAGAAATGTTTTTGATGATGATATGTTTAAGACCCCAGGAAGAGTAGCTGCTGTGACTCACAGTAAGCTAATCTAATAAATAAATCAATAATAAATAAATAAAACAAGCCAAATGTAATATTTGTGTATTATGTTCTAACGTCCAATGGGTTGTATGACAAATGAATCGTCCAGTAAAATGTCATCCATGACAACCCTGTATAGCTGAGTGTATAGACTAGAGGGACTGGCAAGGCAGAGGAAGAAGATAAGGGGGATTGACACATGATTGACACATGTGTTTATCTTGTGACAGTCATCGCTCACACTACATGCGTCTTTTCATGTGTTCTTCAAAGATATGTGGCCTGGCTGCATGCAGGGATGGCTACGGACTTACAGTGTTCTCCAAATCAAATACTAGCCTATCTAAATGTACCGACAGTAATTATTTTGTCCAAATTATATAACATGCCTTCATAGATACATATACATACATTGGATGGACTACACTACACGGTCAAGTCCATGAATGTACATATAGCAGAATTGTTAGTGTTTCCTCATCATATTTTATGGAATAGTTATAATTCCATAAAATACCGTGGTCAAGTGTGCGTGCGTGCGTGACAAATTCTCCCAGATGTGGGCCCTGACAGTGAACCTATATAGCCAATATTTCTAAAAGAAAGATCTAGCCGCCGAAACCAGCAATTTTTCCTAAATACAATCCCATTAGAACAAAGAAAAAACTATACCTCTGCCCAAACATCAGCAGCACAGCGAACTTCACCCAAGCTGTAAAGTAAAGGACCTGCCATCAAAAGAAACATCCCAAATAAAAACCTAACTTAAAATACTGGACTCTGTGAACCAATTTCCATCTATGGCAGTGATATCATGGGGACCATTAGCAAACCAAGACCTAAAGAATGGGATTAACACCAAATCGAGACCCATACATACAGAATTCTGCAAATCCATTCTCCAGAAAACCCCAAATAATGCACAGAGGGCAGAATTAGGATGATACCAAGCCCTCATTAGAGGGCAGAATTAGGATGATACCAAGCAGTGGCGCGCACAGACATTTAGAGGGACAGGTGCTCAAGTGAAAAAAAGGGCACATTGTGCAGCGCATTTTGGGGCGGGAACCCATTTTGGAGCTTTAGCTATTGAAAAATAGCAGATCTACAAGCTCATAGCGCACCACCGAGTGGCGCGCTACGAGCTTGTAGGTCTGCTATTTTATTTATTTATCGAAGAACCACTGACATAGAAACATAGCTTTAGATTGTGGGGGCCTAAATAATATATAGAAGCGTTTTTTATCAAGATTTGATCAATGTCACCGCATGGTCCACACACTACAAATTAAGAAAATTTTTTATATTTTTTTCATTTTTTTTGAGCACATTGCCTAGTAGTGTCTATCTGTGCACGCCACTGATACCAAGCACTAGAGGGTAGAAATTAATTAGGATGATACCAACCACTCAGAGAGATGACCCCTCCAGCCAGCTGGTCCTGGAACTCTGTGCACAAACAGAGCCACCAGATAGAAAACCCATTGGACTAAACCAAATTATAAAACGGCAAAAGGAAAGCTATCTGACTGACACAATGGAAAGAAGCAACCCAAACGCAGAGTAAACTAGAACTGCACTCTGTCGAGTGCCTATACTTGCTTGTTACACACTAGTAGGCCATGAATGGCCAACTAGTGCGCAAGCAGAAAGCAAGTACTTTCGACCCATACAAACTGTCAAATCTCATCTTCTCTGTGAAGGAACGTTTGAAATGTTGAATTATTAGGTTTAGCTATTTGCTACCTATACCTACTTTATGCATGTGAAAAAGTAGTATTATGAAGTATGGTACAAGTTTCTATCTATAAAATAAATACAGTTTTATCGATTTAGAATTATTCTGGATTCCTTTTTATAGTTTCTCAAAGAATAAATCATCGATATCCGATGAAAAAAAAGGTATATAAACTGAAATAAAATACAGTATACAGTATAATTATTTCATTATTTATTTTAAATTGTCAATTGCTTTAAATTGACTTCATCTTGGACTATAGTGATATAATTATACTAAATGCCTGTGTATATGTAATTTGTAAGTTGATTAGTGGTATACTGTGGTTACTTTGTGCCACTTTTGATGAGTATATGCACCGTCCCAGCAGATGACGTCAGGGTATAACTATGTATAAAATATTACATAGTGTGGAAACTGAGTTACATTTCCTAACTCTCTCAAGACATCAGAGACACATATGGTATAATGGTACTTCCCACAGACAATGGTAAATGGTGCATTTATATAGCGCCTTTATCCAAGGCACTTTACAGAGACTGTGCATTACATTCACCCATTCACACACACATTCATACACCGATGGCAGCGGAAACCATGTGCAAGGCACCAACCACACAGCAAAAAGTGTGGTGTTGAATTGACTCTCACAGAGTCCATTTCAACTCTTTTTCAGACTCTATATATGTCCACACTGTCTAGAGTTAAATTAACACTTTGGAAATAGTTCAACATTTAACACTAGCCCAAGAGTTCCTTCTTTAACTCTTTATCAGAGTTAAAGTGTTTTGACAAATAACACTGTGCTGAGTTAAAGGTTTACTCTATATCAGAGTTAGATAACACTGCTCTGAGTTAAAGGTTTACTCTGTACCAGAGTTGGATAACACTGCTCTGAGTTAAAGGTTTACTCTGTACCAGAGTTAGATAACACTGCTCTGAGTTAAAGGTTTACTCTGTACCAGAGTTAGATAACACTGCTCTGAGTTAAATGTTTACTCTGTACCAGAGTTAGATAACACTGCTCGGAGTTAAAGGTTTACTCTGTACCAGAGTTAGATAACACTGCTCTGAGTTAAAGGTTTACTCTGTACCAGAGTTAATGAATTGACTCTAACAGAGTCAATTTCAACTCATTTTCAGACTCTATATATGTCCACACTGTCTAGAGTTAAATTAACACTTTGGAAATAGTTCAACATTTAACACTAGCCCAAGAGTTCCTTCTTCTTGAAGTAATTAGACAAATAACACTTTAAATCAGTTTAAAACATTTATTAATTGTCATTAATTCCAACATTATAAACACTATTTAAGCACTTGAAGCATCACTTTATGATCTATTATCCTTCTATTAGGACAACTGGCCCATTTACAGCATACTGTTGTGTGAGGTCTGAAGCTAAACACAAGATTATAAACATAAAATATATAACAAAATCACTGGCTAAAATGCATGATATGGCCCTTGTGCATCACGGGGAAACCTCCTTTTTTCCCTCAGTGGTGAGAATGGGGTTAACAATGAAAATCTATGGTTTCTTGGGTTGAACTTGAGTGTCGAGTAGACAACTGGACATTTATTGTTTGTCATGCAAGCTATTTACAGAGAAGTTTTGATGAGCATCATGCATTCAGAGTATCAAGAAGTGAGGCAAGGTGTATAATGAAACTGTCTGAGCTGAAATGTTCTACACCGTTTGATGTTCGGGTACAGTGTTTCAGATGAAGGTTTGTATATAACTTCATTCGTAATGTTTGAATGATGCTCAAACTTCTCTGTAAATAGCTTGACAAAAATAAATGTGGTCTTTTCTCAACACTATGAACAATGTAAAAACCTGCATGTCAGCCTGGCTGAGAATAACTTTACCCACTTCAATTCAAAGAATGCCATTATGGTCTGGTTCAGCAGCAGGGCTCTCAGTTCCACAACTCTGGGTGTCTCTCATTTTCCCATCATCGTCTTCAGGAATGTGTAGAAGATCACAAATACAGCATAGTAAGACTCAGTATAAAATAGCCTGTATCCTGCATCCTAGACTCACTAAATTGAGAAAGGATGCAATCATGTCACCCTCCAGGGGTCCTGGGATGCAATACTGTACTCTGTCGTCATTGAAGTCGGACACATGACATGTCCCTGGGAAAAAGACCACCCCGAGGCCCCGGCACCCATTACATTGAAAAACTATTTAAATCACTGAAGACACATTAAACACAAAATGTGCTTTGAAAGTTCAAATGTCCCGAGTGAACGGTTTGCCTGGCATGGGATGAGGTGCTGATCCATGACGATCTTGCTCTTCTGACGCCCAACAGCAAGGAGGTACTGCCGTGCATTCTCCTGGTTGCGTAGATGCTCTTCCAAACTGCAGCATAACTAGGGTTGAGATAAGGAAACATTAGACACGAGCTAAGGTGCAGATGTGAATATCTTGCCACTCTCTCTATAGTAGGCTACATCGCACTCTGCGAGTTGACATACTACCAATATGCTAGACAGTAGACACAGATGATAGTGTAACAGGGCTGTTATAAACCAAGAATGAAACACAGCAGTGAAGTCTAGGAAAAGCAGCATTTCTCAGAAGAGAAGAGGAGGAATTACTTTTACATGAATGAAAATCACATCCCTGAAGACTGACATTATTATTATTTTTAAATCTCCATAATATCATTACCTTAAAGACATCACAGGATTGACCTTTGGAGACTTCGGGCCCCAAGGTGATGGTGGAAGAAGATGAAGCAGCATCATCATCAGGGAGGCCATTTCTGGGCCGTAGGCTAAGGACAGTCACAACAGAGAGAACCAGAGAATTAGTTGAGGAAGAGTTCATGCTTTCATATCACACCTAGCCGACAAGCAAGATTACACAAAATACCAAACCTATTTTATTTTCATGATTGAAGCGTAACTAAACATTGCTCTCAATAATGTTTTTGAAGACATTTGAAGCGAGAAATAGAAGATGCAGTACCCGAAAATGTATTTCATTTGATCACTCACTTCCTTGTTTCCGAGGCGACTCGTTGCGCTCTGCAGGGCCAACTTGGAATACTTTCATTACCGTAAGGCGTAAGCAAGGAAACACTTAGTTTTGTTGTCACTTTTGGGTCAATTTATTATTTTGTATTAAGTAGCTGTGTAATAAGCGGGATAATGTATGGCTAAGTGGTCATTGTTTCTAGATAAATCACCCCATCTGTGATTTTATCTATCAATAATGACCACCTATTCATACATTATCCCTTATATATGATTCACCCTAAAAATGGAATGTATCCTACCAGAGACTCCGCCGGTCATCAAATGATTGGCTTAGGAATGTGACAAAAACAAAACTAAATCTCCACTAATTCAAAGTTTTCATGGGGTGTGAACATCTGTGTATTTGAAAGAAAAGAAGTCATTTTCCTCTTTCCTCTTCTTTTACCATTGAACTAATAGAGCCTGCCTGCTCAGGGGATCATTTAAATCTTGACCATCAGGTCAAACTTCACACACTGATGATAGAGCGTAACAGGGCTGTTATAAAACAAGAATGAAACACAGCAGTGAAGTCTAGGAAAAGCAGCATTTCTCAGAAGAGAAGAGGAGGAATTACTTTTACATGAATGAAAATCACATCCCTGAAGACTGACATTATTATTATTTTTAAATCTCCATAATATCATTACCTTAAAGACATCACAGGGATTGACCTTTGGAGACTTCGGGCCCCAAGGTGATGGTGGAAGAAGATGAAGCAGCATCATCATCAGGGAGGCCATTTCTGGGCCGTAGGCTAAGGACAGTCACAACAGAGAGAACCAGAGAATTAGTTGAGGAAGAGTTCATGCTTTCACAACACACCTAGCCGACAAGCAAGATTACACAAAATACCAAACCTATTTTATTTTTATGATTGAATCGCATGGTAAATGGTGCATTTATATAGCGCCTTTGTCCAAGGTGCTTTTATTACATTCACCCATTCACACACATTCATACACCGATTGCGGCGGAAGCCATGCAAGGCACCAACCAGCACATCGGGAGCAATTTGGGGTTCAGCGTCTTGCCCAAGGACACCTTGACATGTAGACAGGACACAGGAGGAGCCGGGATTCGAACCGCCGACCCATGGATCATTGAGCCACAGTCGCCACAATGGGCCATAACATTTTGGAGCCGTTCCGACGGGTCACCACATCTAGCCAAATCAATCATATAGTGATGGAATCTGTAACTGCAATTATTGCAAATAAGTTAAAAGAATACAACTCACTTGATGCAGCATCAGGATCACTTCCTGGGAGACCTGTGTTGCTGTGGGCATCATAGAAGTGTTCCTGAAAATGAATAAATACGTGGCTCATAAGAAATCTCAGAACTTAAACTGTCAATGTCATGCACACAGCTTTATGTTACGTCATGCAAGGAGGACATGATAGTGTCATGCAAATTACTATTATAGCCTGTATGTGGTCCAGCTAAAATAAACCTAGAACATGTTCCCTTACAAAACCCATCCCCAGGACTTAGGATTTGATGTGCCAAGCCCATGATATGCGTAACCGTAATGTTACCTTCCTTCATGGAACTGCAGAAAATCAAGCAGTCCTTCAACTTTATCCAATTTCACATACTTCTGCATTTGTCTGTACCTGGACCAGCATTTTTAATCAGACCTGCAATAAAATATATAGTAAATGAACACAACTACAAATGAAGCTTAGAACTATATGCAGTATAGTAGGCTACCAAAAACTGCTTTTGTTTTCTCCCTTGTGAATTGCAAAACCGTCATGATGGTAAATCATCATGATAAAGTTGGAGACTACATTAGAAAAGTACCATAACAGTATCTTATCTTAAAGTAGCAACAACATCCTACCTTACACTACCACCAGAAGATCAGTCAGGGTCTAATTGTAATGTTCAGTGATTCTTCTACACAGAAGGCAACACAATGAGAATTCTAGAGTGAATAAGAATAATGTAATGTTCACTGTTTGTAGCCTTTACAGTTTACAGCATAAACTTGTATTTTTGGCACCAAACGGCCAGTCGGGCCAGACCATGGACTCCATGGTTTGTGTAACATATTCACCATTAAGTCAAGACAAACATTTTGTAAAACCTACAGGCCTACAGTCTCCTACATCTCCGTGGATGTTTCCTTGTAGCTACATTAATGCAGTCTGCAGCACACATTTGTAATTATTTCAATAAGTCTGCACTTACCATGAAATCATGTTAGAAGAACACACATTGAAGAAAATGTGACTTGTCCACCGTGCATGTCTGTTGCTGTTCTCTCTGTGTTCTGTGTAACTAACTGTTCTCTTCATCAATCAATTCAAACTGAAATGCAGGTGTGGGCAGGAGGAGCTTAATTACATCTCTGATGAGTTGGGTTAACACTTGTGTGAACACCATTTAAATCAGAAAATGTTGAAATTACACTTTGGGAGTGGAAATCAACTCTGGATATAATCAACTATTTAAAACAACTCCAAACACTTAACCATTACACCAGATAGTGTTAAAATTACACTTTTTGAGTGGAATTAACTCAAACTGAGTTGGGTAACAAATTTCAATTCTCCAATTTTTGCTATACTAAAACAACATTTGTTTAAGCTGATTTTATGAATATGCAGAAAATTCATGTAAATTGGTCAATGTGGAGAATCACCTCCAGGGTAACGTGGGCACTTTGACAACTGGGCCCAGCTTACAGTACAGTATTGTATCATACATTACAGTACAGTACAGAAAAGTAGAGTAGCATTTTCTGGAAAGCTCCATATATTTTTTTTAAATCTGAAACTTCACTTAATCCATATTGAGAGTAAGCCGGATGTAATGGCAACGGGCCTGATTTTTTAGGACACTGATAAAGGTCAAAGGTCAGCAAAAAGACTGCAAAGCTGACCATTTTCTGGAACTAATCACTCCAGATATTTTTTTTAAATCTGAAACTCTCACCCAATCCATATTGAGAGTAAGCCGGATTTAATGGCACTGGGCCTGATTTTTTAGGACACTTATAAAGGTCAAAGGTCAGCAAAAAGACTGCAAAGCGGCAATCTTTCCCTCTCAATAACTCACAACGATAAAGACTTGGGGGTCTAATTTTGATATATGTTGTTCAGTTTTTCGAGACGATCAAGTGGATATCTTGTTTGTCCTGGTACGACACTTTTCAAAACTTCAGATCTTACTTCAGGATGGTGTTAGGTTGTACACCTCTATGTACCTTCCGAAAGTGGAGGAAGCCAACTTAGGAGTGGCGTACCGGGACAACCAAGATATCCCCTTGTTCGTCTCAAAAAACTGAACAACATATCTCGAAATCGGAATCCAACTCTTATCGTTTTCGAGTTATTAAGCCGAGATAGCGAACCTGTAACCCTAATCAATTAAGAGAACCGTATGTCCGTGTGGGAGGAAACTTATATTGGTGTTTTCAGCGCAACGAGCTGATCAAGAATCTGGTCTCGGTTTTGCTCTACGACCTCGGCAACCCTAACCCTAACCCTAGCACGTTTTGGTGGCTGTGTTAGGGTTATGAGAACAGTAAGTCCGTGTGTGAGGAGAGTTATAATTGACGCGTTCAGGGCGACGCGCTGAGCAATAATCTGGTGTTGATTTGGTTTTCGACCCTTACTTTTACCTGTAGATACATATTTATGATTTTCTCTACGATTTGACAAAACTTACAATTCTGACATATGTCAGTCTACCCACCGATACGAATCGGTCGGTACCAGGCCCGAACCGGTGGCATGCACGGTTTGTGCGTGATCTTAAAAAGCAAATATTAAAAATAAATATAGAGCAGGCTTCGATTTGAGGCCTTCTGCATCAAGTGAGACCCCCCTCCCCCCAACAAGAAAAAAAGAAAAGAATTTTAAATCAGAAAATGTTGAAATTACACTTTGGGAGTGGAAATCAACTCGGTTTTAATCAACTATTTAAAACAACTCCAAACACTTAACCATTACACCAGATAGTGTTAAAACTACACTTTTGGGGTGAAATTAACTCTAGGCTGAGTTTGGTAACACTGGCGTGATCAACTCTTTCAAATGACTCCAACACTGAACCCAATTTAAATCTGAAGGTGTTAAAATGACACTTTGGGAGTTGAAATCAACTCTGCAATGTTTAACCCTGGAATTTTAACTCTCAATTTTTGCTGTGCAGCACACCCGGAGCAATTAGGGGTTCAGTGTCTTGCTCAAGGACACTTCGACAGTAACTCTGGGGGAGCCCGGGTTCGAACTGGCAACCTTACGGTACCATCCAGGCACTCTACCGCTGAGCCACCGCCGGCTCCCTCTCCCATGTGGAGAGTTTGAAATCATATAATGACAAAAAAATATCTACTGTATACAACAATGAGCAATGTGCAAAAGCTTTGATGTTTATTCCACTTTTTGTTTTCTCATGCCAATAAAGCCTGCTTTTGAATTGAAATTATAACGTGTGAGCGTGTGTGTGTGTGTGTGTGTGTGTGCGTGCGTGTGCGTGCGTGTGTGTTCCCCTCGGATAAATTAGGCTATACCATGCATTAACCATGGGTATATGATATATGCATATTTATTACGAAAAAAAAACGAAAACTGGAGAAGAATGTCTGCATCACATGATCATGCAGTGCAGATCGAGTGTGTTCTGTTACAGTCTGAGGCTTCGAACGATCGAGACACTGGATGGCAACCACCACGGTGAACGTGTGTGTGTGTGTGTGTGTGTGTGTGTGTGTGTGTGTGTGTGTGTGTGTGTGTGTGTGTGTGTGCGCGTGTGTGTGTGTGTGTGTGTGACTGTGTGTTCGTGTGCGCGTGCACGCGCGCGTGAGAGAAGAGAGAGAGAGTGGGGGTGGGGGGGATGAATTACGTTACGTCGTCGTGGGACAGTGGAGACTGGAGACTGAGAGTCGGTCTTTACATGCCTGCAGCTGGAGGAGAGAGAGAGAGAGAGAGAAGAGAGAAGAGAGAGAGAGAGAGAGAGAGAGAGAGAGAGAGAGAGAGAGAGAGAGAGAGAGAGAGAGGCTGAGAGCTGCTGCATGCTGCAGAGTGGGAGGGAAGCTGCAGCCTATAGTGGACAGCACAGCGGGAGCAGGTTGCACATTGATTGTGGCGCACAGGACAGGACAGGTATACCAACTGATCCTCTGCGGCAGCTGGATACATATATATATAATATATATTATGATATGATTATTTGCTAATATATTGTGTGTTTATCCCGTGGACTATAGGACAGACAGGAGTGGGACACTATAGGCTTGGTGGCCAGGTGAGATAGCTCTGCAGTGAGGGGGGGAGAGAGAGAGAGAGAGAGAGAGAGAGAGAGAGAGAGAGAGAGAGAGAGAGAGAGAGAGAGAGAGAGAGAGAGAGAGAGAGAGAGAGAGAGAGAGAGCAACCCATGGGCTGCCGCGTCCGTGACGCCACCACCACCGCTGGAGCGCATGCAGAAGCCCGGGACGGAGGACTAGTGCGCCGCGACGTCGCCGCGCCGCCGCCAGCAGCAGCAGCAGCAGCAGTGGCGCCGCGTCGGTCCTAGATGGCTCCCCCGTTTGGGGTGCACTCGCAGAATAACAGGTGTCAGGGAAGTGTCGTCACGAACCCCGGAAGCCGGGGGGAGCGGAGAGGAGGCGGAGGAGGAGGAGGAGGGGAGGGCGAGGAGGAGGAGGTGGCGGTGGGAACATCAGAGGAAAGATGGCAGCGAATCCGATGGCCGCGGGGTCGTCACCGGCTTCGCCAGCTGCACAACCTGGACGAGGTGGTGGGCTGCACGGCGGCCGAGGGAGGACCCGCGCGAGGGCAGCTCCTTCCACATCTGCCACTGCTGCAACACCTCGTCGTGCTACTGGGGCTGCCGGAGCGCCTGTCTGCATTACCTCCGGGGGAAGGGGAAGGGGCGCGGGGCGGCCGGGGGGAGGAGGAGGACGGGGAGGAGAGCGGCGGCGGCGGCGGCGGGAGGAGGGGGGAGGAGAGGAGGAGGACGGGGAGGAGGACGCGGCCGGCGGGCGGCCGCCGCCGGAGGAGCGCCTCTGGCTGGACTGCCTGTGGATCGTCCTGGCGCTGCTGGTGTTCTTCTGGGACGTGGGCACGGACCTGTGGCTGGCCGTCGACTACTACCACCGGCGGGACTTCCTGTGGTCGGGCCTGACGCTGTTCTTCGTGCTGGTGCCTTCGGTGCTGGTCCAGATCCTGAGCTTCAGGTGGTTCGTGCAGGATTACACGTGGGGGGCGGCCTGGGCTCCGTGGAGGGGCTGTCGAGCGGCCGGAGGGCCACGGTCAGCCTGCAGCGGGACCGGTGCTGCCTGCTGTCCGTGTGGGTCTGGCAGACCGTCATACACATCTTCCAGATGGGACAGGTCTGGAGGTAAGAGAGACTAATATACAACTTTTTTGTTTGTGCCCCAAAAAGCTGACTACTGCTGCAGCCCCCACCTCGCTGTGTGTGTGTGTGTGTGTGTGTGTGTGTGTGTGTGTGTGTGTGTGTGTGTGTGTGTGTGTGTGTGTGTGTGTGTGTGTAGTGTCACCTGTATAACCCGTATATGGTATAGCCGGCCTCTATGCAATGCCATCCATGACTAGAGTGAAAAGTCAGCACACCGCGCGCCGCTGCGAGGAGAGGTTCACACCCGGGTTCATCCATTCCCTTCCTCGCTATAAATATCACAGTAATAGTTGTTGTTGTTGTTGTTTGTTGTCATTGAAAAGCACATCAAAGAGAACATAAGCCTTTCTGTTGTCACAAACGTCCTCCTGAGCTTTCAGAACTATACATTGCAGGTTGAAGGGCATGGCATGCAGTCTGCAGACATTCCAGAATTGTCACAACATAAAAGAGATATTATACATTGCAACGTTGTGATGTAATTTCCTCATATATAGACAGTGCGCCATTGCGCTGGCATGGGGGGGGGGGGGGGGGGGGGGGGGGGGAGGAGCTTTTTGTTCAAAGGGTAGCCTATAGTATAGTGTGTAGTCGAAAGATGGTGTGTGTGTGTGTGTGTGTGCGCGCGTCGCGTGCGTATAGGCTGAGCGTGTGCATGTATGTCTCAGGTGCATCATGATGTGCATGTGAGGAGGATTCACCCCCTCAGTTCCCACGCGAGTACGAGACACACACACACACACACACACACACACACACACACACACACACACACACACACACACACACACAACTCCAACTCTGCAACCAGACGCGCGTCCTTTTTGCACGGCGACTCCTGCAAAACGTATAGTTTTTTTTCTCTCCCCCCCCCCCCCCCCCCCCCCACAGACATGATGTCATCGATCCTCTGCGACGCTTGGGCATTTTGTGGTCAAAACAACATTTAGTCCCCTTCACTTCACCGTGCAGTGAGTCAGTGCACCCTCCTCCCATGGCCAGACAGACAGATGCGTCGAGCCGCCGAGAGAGAATAATAACGTTGCACGGCCGTCTGTATAATGTAATAATAAATAGCCCCCCTATATATATACTCACTCAAGGTCTATACCGTATATACGGTGTGCGTAATTAGTATTTGCTGACATGCAGCGACTTTCAGTATAGTAAAAATGTGAGCGCGTGAATGCTGTGGCTGTAGGCTGTGAGCACAGCGGATCCACGGGCTCCGTGGAGGCTGTCTATAGTGGAGCCACTCGGGTTGTTTTTGGTGCAGACAGACGCAGTGGCGGGCATTTAATGGAAAATGGAACGCATGACGCAGCCCAGAGAAAACTGCCAGTCGGGCAAAAAGAAAGAAAGAAAGAAAGGGGGGGAAAGGAAACAAAAGATAGAGATAGCTTAGCTGTAGATTGAGAAGAAAAAAATGCACGCCGTAGCGTAGGACTTGAGCTTGACTTCGTTAATATGACCGTGCACAGCTCGCCGAAAATAACTCATTTCCAGCTGAAAAAAAAACATGGACCTTTCGGTTGAAAATCTGTTATTTCTGCATGGCGAGCAACACGCGGTCATAACATCTTATTTTAGTATTAGACATCTTATTTTCTATATCTTTAAGTGTGTGTGTGTGTGTGTGTGTGTGTGTGTGTGTGTGTGTGTGTGTGTGTGTGTGTGTGTGTGTGTGTGTGTGAGAGAGAGACTTATTGACTCAATAGCTGGACTAGACAAAAGCACTATACAGTAGCTATACCGTATAGGCCTATATATATATACACCTATGGCCTATATATATATATATATATATATATATATATATATATATATATAACACTATAGCTATAGGCCTATATATGCCTTTGACTCTTCATCCATCATCAGGCATGGATTCTCTCAGCTATATCTGATACTACTAATGAATATTGATGGCTACATTTCTTATGCTGTTGCAGCCAGGGAATTAAATCGGATATTATGGAACCCTCAATGCAAATGTTTTTTTTTTTAATAATGCTGATCTAAAACCCTATATCCTCTCTATAGGAGTCTATATATATATCCCATTCTGAGTTCAGATTCATATATACGAGGCTCATAGCGCGCCACCGAGTGCGCGCTATGAGCTTGTAGATCTGCTATTTTTCAATAGCTAAAGCATAACATGATGCCAACACCAAAATGGGTTCCCGTTCAGAATGGATATACTATACTATATATATATATAGGCCCCTCTTTTTGTCCCCTCTATACACAGATCTTCAAGCTCACAGCATGTCACACGTGCAGCACGCTGTGACCTTGTAGATCTGTTGTATTCACAGAATGTTCATCGTCCGCATAATATAGGGACGTTGGGGTTCAATTCATGTGGCCATGCATAAAATATTTCTCATATTCACTCACCTACACTATACAAATCCTGGATGGATGATGTGCATCTCCACTCAAGTATAGGCCTATATCTGTGTCCAGAATGAATAGCGATCCACTCAGCATCTATCAACAGGCTCTTCTGAAAGTGTACCTGAAGGCTGTCATATCGACTGGGTTTCACTTGTATGGGCCCAGCTTTATTTACTCCAGTGTGGCTCAATTGATTACTCGCTTAAAGCCACCATACAGTATATATATATATATAGTGGTTGGTGGAGATGGAGAGGGCTGGTGGAAATTAAAAAACACACCGCATGGTGATAGTGGTGGCAATAAGTGAGTTGCCTATAGATCTCTGAACCCATTCTGAACAGGAACCCATTTTGTGTTAGCATCATGTATATGCTTTAGCTATTGAAAAATAGCAGATCTACAAGCTCGTAGCGCGCCACCGAGTGGCGCGCTACGAGCTTGTAGGTCTGCTATTTTTGAAAAATCGAAGAACGACTGACATTTGTAGAATCTGATCTCAGGACAGAATGGTTAATCAGACCAGTGTGTGTCCAGTGGAAACCTCGTATGAATCTGATCTCAGGTCAGAATGGGTTAATAGTCAGAGCAAAAAATAAACCCGGGTCTGAACCCTGCAGCTTCTGAAATAGAGCACCGAAGTCTGACGTCAATATCGGTAGAGGGCGCTAAGTCCACAGGTTCATTGTAATCCCCCATAGGGGGGTTTTAGGTCACCTCATAATATGAGAACTGTGTTTGAAAATAAACAAATCATCCCGGCCGTTTCACTCGTATGGATATGAAGAATCAACTGGACTGAGAGAAAACGTTGACGCTGAATTAGTTAAAATATTCGCTAGAAACGGACTGTAATCAAACATGATACTATGTATTGTTGACGACTGGCGGTCGCCAACGATACAGAGACACCTCCCCGACAATATCACTGAGACAGTTTGTTTATTTTTGCACCATAATTCCTATATGAGACGATTTTAGATGAGCCCATGTTCTCCATAGAGAAATTACTTCCGTGAACCAGGGGATGAGCGAGTGACGTCAGGACTTCGGTGCTCTATATGAGAAGCAGCTTTAAGGAGTTATACTCTAATGACATAGAGCGCCGAAGTCCTGACGTCACTCGCTCATCCCCTGTTCTGCCGGTTCACGGAAGTAATTGCTCTATGGAGAATAACATGGGCTCATCTAAAATCGTTTCATATAAGCATTGTGGTCCAAAAATAAACAAGCTGTCTCGGCGTTATTGTCAGGGAGGTGTCTCTGTATCGTTATATTGTCAGGGAGGTGTCTCTGTGTCGTTATATTGTCAGGAGGTGTCCTCTGTGTCGTTATATTGTCAGGGAGGTGTCTCTGTATCGTTATATTGTCAGGGAGGTGTCTCTGTGTCGTTATATTGTCAGGGAGGTGTCTCTGTGTCGTTATATTGTCAGGGAGGTGTCTCTGTATCGTTATATTGTCAGGGAGGTGTCTCTGTGTCGTTATATTGTCAGGGAGGTGTCTCTGTGTCGTTATATTGTCAGGGAGGTGTCTCTGTGTCGTTATATTGTCAGGGAGGTGTCTCTGTATCGTTTGCGACAGTCACTCATATATGATACAGTCTGTTTCTAGCGAAAATATAACTAATTCAGTAGCGGTAACAATAGCGTTTTCTCTCAGTCAGTTGATTCTTCATATCCATATGAGTGAAACGGCCTGGATTCTCAAACAGTTCTTAAATGAGGCGACCTAAAATCCGCCCTATGGGGATTACAATGCAAATAAAAAGTACATGAACCCGTGGATTTGCGCCCTCTATACCGATATTGACGTCAGACTTCGGTGCTCTATAAAGAGCAGCATTTAGCTTAGGAAGGGAACCTCCTGCAGCAATAGGAACTCGTGGAAATGTAAGCTGGCAGTGGCATACATGTCTACGACAGCCCAGAGGGAGACACCGTTGTCAGTGAACCATCTCCCCGTGGCTGGGATCCACTGGTCTGCATGGGGAGAGCTTCACTTTAGCTGAAAAATCACAGATCGACAAGCTCACAGTGCGACGCGTTGTGAGCTATTTTCAGCTCGTCGTCTTGCTATTCTCAGCGAAAAGCCGTTCTCACAATAACAGAAAAGTAGGCACTAGTATTGAGCCCTGAGGGACGGCCTTGACCCATATTGGGTTTAACCCATTCTGACCCGAGATCAGATTCATACGAGGTTTCCACTGGACACATGCACACTGGTCTGATTAACCCATTCTGACCTGAGATCAGATTCATACGAGGTTTCCACTGGACACATGCACACTGGTCTGATTAAAAGGTTAAAAGCCGCTCTTGTCAACTTAGCCAGTTTGTATAACATTGTAGTGGATGTGGAGAGGAGGACCACAGGATGACCGCACTACAGGAACCCTCCTCACCAACAACACAGTATATAGAGTGACCAGGCACGTGCACACACACAGACATCACTTTAACCCTCCTCACCAACAACACAGTATATAGAGTGACCAGGCACGTGCACACACACAGACATCACTTTAACCCTCCTCACCAACAACACAGTATATAGAGTGACCTGCAGGCACGTGCACACACACAGACATCACTTTAACCCTCCTCACCAACAACACAGTATATAGAGTGACCAGGCACGTGCACACACACAGACATCAAAGAGGGCTTCAGTCCCTGCCCTTTTTACCCGTCTGTAAAACAACTGCCCCTCTCTCCAGACCACGAATGCAGCTTTTACTATATCCTTTCCATGCCAGAAAGGCAGCATTCAGGAGAATTGCTTTTTCCCCACTTTAGTCTCCTGAACTTGAACTTGCATTGAACACATTTTGTTTAGAAATCCATGTCGTTACACCTGCATCTCCAGTAGATAAAGACTGCTGGGTTGCGCCCCGGAAATAGCTGATCTACAAGCTCACAACGGTAACGGAAATGGCAGCTTCCTTAGTCGGTTGTAGTTCCAGCATTCGGAGATTGTGGAAAAGTTGTCTGGCTGTATACACGAGACCAGTGTCACATAACATTGCATTTATAGCTGACTATATAACTAAATTCTTTTGAATGCCAACTATCATGGATATTCTTGGACGATTAAAAAAAAAAGTTATCTCGGCTTAAAGTGTTAAGAAGCCACAGGAATAAAAAAAACACTGCCACATCATGTCTTATTACTAGGTTATTATTATAAAACACTGTCTTATCATGTCTTATCATGTAGGTTAATATTATTACACAACGTCATATTCAGTTCTCTTCTGGGCTCAATCAGCTCCTTTCTCGCCGTGCTCACGAGAACCGAGCAGACCACACCAGACCGCCAGGCCCGGTAGTTTGCCGTTATAGCTTCTCGCTAATTGTCGGCGAAAACGGGGAGGATTCCGTTGGCGTCTGGAATCCTGCCCTGTCATTGGCTTCCCCCGAGACGGCGTCTGGAATCCTGCCCTGTCATTGGCTTCCCCCCGAGACTCTTTCATGTCTGGATTTGCTTCCCCTGCTGTGAGTCATCGACGGCGTCGACAATGTCTCCTATAGGGGGGGGGGGGGGGGCATTCTCATTCCACTCACGTATACAGGCATGCACACGCACATGCTCACATACACACACACACACACAGACACCTACTCACTCACTCACACACACACACACACACACACTCAACCACACACACGCTCACACACAGACAGTGGTCCAGAGTTAAGACAGACATATTCATTTAGCTCTCAGACTAAATCATTGATAAGTGAACAGACACATCTGTCTACATTTGATTTAGGAATTATGATGACATTTTCTTTCCCATATTGCGAACTAGGCGCTATATCCGGGCGCTGAATATCCTTTGCATGCCCAGTTCTGTTCTATCATCTGTTGTATGTTGTTTGACTAAAGGATCATGGTGAATAACACACAATACAGAGAATAGATAATGCACAAAGGAATGCATAATCACATGATGATTGATGTGTTAATTGGAATGAAACCATGCATCACAAATGTATCGTGTAACTGGCTGTGACAATCATGATGTTCTGGGTATATGCTATATGAAAGCATATAAGGCTGTACAGTAAAATCCTCAGTGTTAACCCATTCTGAACGGGAACCAATTTTGGTGTTAGCATCATGTATATGCTTTAGCTATTGAAAAATAGCAGATCTACAAGCTCGTAGCGCGCCACCGAGTGTCGCGCTACGAGCTTGTAGGTCTGCTATTTTTTGAAAAATCAAAGAGCGACTGACATTTTTAGAATCTGATCTCAGGTCAGAATGGGTTAATCAGACCAGTGTGTGTCCAGTGGAAACCTCGTATGAATCTGATCTCAGGTCAGAATGGGTTAATCAATCCATTTGTAACTTGGATGAAGGAGAGTGTCTAATATGCAACCAAATGTAAGTCTCTTACGTTGGGATTTCACCGTGCACTGCATGGGAACTATCCAGTTCTGAAGTGATTTCACCGTGCACTGCACTGGGAACTATCCAGTTCTGAAGTGATTTCACCGTGCACTGCATGGGAACTATCCAGTTCTGAAGTGATTTCACCGTGCACTGCATGGGAACTATCCAGTTCTGAAGTGATTTCACCGTGCACTGCACTGGGAACTATCCAGTTCTGAAGTGATTTCACCGTGCACTGCACTGGGAACTATCCAGTTCTGAAGTGATTTCACCGTGCACTGCACTGGGAACTATCCAGTTCTGAAGTGATTTCACCGTGCACTGCATGGGAACTATCCAGTTCTGAAGTGATTTCACCGTGCACTGCATGGGAACTATCCAGTTCTGAAGTGATTTCACCGTGCACTGCACTGGAAACTATCCAGTTCTGAAGTGATTTCACCGTGCACTGCATGGGAACTATCCAGTTCTGAAGTGATTTCACCGTGCACTGCATGGGAACTATCCAGTTCTGAAGTGATTTCACCGTGCACTGCACTGGAAACTATCCAGTTCTGAAGTGATTTCACCGTGCACTGCATGGGAACTATCCAGTTCTGAAGTGATTTCACCGTGCACTGCATGGGAACTATCCAGTTCTGAAGTGCATTAGTCTTCTTCATACAGGGAGCTGTCCAGTGCTGAAATGGTATTGCTATTATTTCCTGTAGAGTACAATCTCTGCCCAAATGAAAGACATGTTAGTTACCAAATGTGACCAGATTTGACTGAGAGCCTGCCACTCCGCACATTCCACCTTTTTTCTTTAAAAAAAAAAATGAGTTAATAGCACAGGCAGACTCTTCACATACTAGAGCATGTCTGAAATAAGTGTCAAAGCTGAAATTGACATGTAAATATGAAATAATTGCTTAAACATGTAGCTATAGGTGTAATGTTAGAGACCACAGAAGTGAACCTTTAAAGCCTGCTTTCTCAACTCGCTGTTTTCTGCGAGACATTACTCTATAAGCCATATCTCCAAAACTGGTGGGTCAAACTGAACAACCAATATGTCAATTTGAAGCTATGATTCCCTGCTTTGATATGAAATGAAAAAACAAAAATTCAAAAAAATCCAATGGCAGTCTCCCAGTCAAATTTGGTCACAAATGTTGAACGTGAGACACTTGCAGTGCACGGTGAAATCACTTCAGAACTATCCAGTTCTGAAGTGATTTCACCCTGCACTGCATGGGAACTATCCAGTTCTGAAGTGGATTTCACCGTGCACTGCATGGGAACTATCCAGTTCTGAAGTGATTTCACCGTGCACTGCACTGGGAACTATCCAGTTCTGAAGTGATTTCACCGTGCACTGCACTGGGAACTATCCAGTTCTGAAGTGATTTCACCATGCACTGCATGGGAACTATCCAGTTCTGAAGTGATTTCACCGTGCACTGCATGGGAACTATCCAGTTCTGAAGTGATTTCACCGTGCACTGCACTGGGAACTATCCAGTTCTGAAGTGATTTCACCGTGCACTGCATGGGAACTATGCAGTTCTGAAGTGATTTCACCGTGCACTGCATGGGAACTATCCAGTTCTGAAGTGATTTCACCGTGCACTGCATGGGAACTATCCAGTTCTGAAGTGATTTCACCGTGCACTGCACTGGGAACTATCCAGTTCTGAAGTGATTTCACCGTGCACTGCATGGGAACTATCCAGTTCTGAAGTGCATTAGTCTTCTTCATACAGGGAGCTGTCCAGTGCTGAAATGGTATTGCTATTATTTCCTGTAGAGTACAATCTCTGCCCAAATGAAAGACATGTTAGTTACCAAATGTGACCAGATTTGACTGAGAGCCTGCCACTCCGCACATTCCACCTTTTTTCTTTTTTTTTTAAAATGAGTTAATAGCACAGGCAGACTCTTCACATACTAGAGCATGTCTGAAATAAGTGTCAAAGCTGAAATTGACATGTAAATATGAAATAATTGCTTAAACATGTAGCTATAGGTGTAATGTTAGAGACCACAGAAGTGAACCTTTAAAGCCTGCTTTCTCAACTCGCTGTTTTCTGCGAGACATTACTCCATAAGCCATATCTCCAAAACTGGTGGGTCAAACTGAACAACCAATATGTCAATTTGAAGCTATGATTCCCTGCTTTGATATGAAATGAAAAAACAAGAATTCAAAAAAATGCAATGGCAGTCTCCCAGTCAAATTTGGTCACAAATGTTGAACGTGAGACACTTAATACGCGTCTAATTTGTTGTGTGTCAGGTTATACTCACTGTACATCTAGGTGGCAGATATCGGTTATGCGGTTCATTGTATTGCGGTCGTCAGTTGCAATGTAGTCCACTGTGCATAAATATAGAAATCGATCTCCGTCAGTTCAGGTTCATATAGGGCTAGAAGTTAGAATATAAGAGGAGTATAACCCATTCTGACCTGAGATCAGATTCTAACGCGCGGAAGAATGGTGGTTCTTTAATGCATTTTGACCCGAGATCAGATTAAAAAAATGTCTTAAATCCTGACAGTTTAAAAAAATAGCAGACCTACAAGCTCGTAGCGTGCCACTCGGTGGCGCGCTATGAGCTTGTAGATCTGCTATTTTTCAATAGCTAAAGCACAACGTAATGCTAACACCAAAACGGGTCCCCGCCCAAAATGGGTTAAATATGCAGTTGAAGGCTACATTGTGATGTTTAGTGTCATTGTTTCTGTTTTCCATGGCATTCCTTGAATCACTGAAGGTCAAACATTTGAGAATATGAATGCATCAATCACCTTGTCAAGCTGGCAGAACGGCATTAGCTGTGACATTCTAGAAGAAAGTCTGAATCTGGAAAAGCTTCTATGGATCAGAGAAGGATAAAGTGAGATCTTTTTGTATTTTGTAACATGGCTGACACACTGAAATAATGCACATTTACTAATATATCTTAAACCCCTTTTGGTGTTTTAAAGCATTATATTATACTTTAGCTATTGAAAAATAGCAGATCTACAAGCTCATAGCGCGGCAGTGTCGTGCTACGAACTTGTAGGTCTGCTATTTTAGAAAAATCGCGAAACTGTGGTGCAAATCTTTGAATATATATTCTTTCAGAGTGAAGGTTTTTAACTCAAATCTTTGCTTCTGGGACGGTCACTGGAACAGCATATTTTCAGATGGGGGGTCGGCGGCCAATTTCATATGTTTTTGGGGGTCCTTGACATGAAAATGTTTGAGAACGACTGACATTAGAAACATGAGGTTTGTCAGAAAACTGTCGGGATTTAGAAGACATTAAGTAGAATCGTCCTCAGGTCTAAATGGGTTAAATAATTTCAACTTGAATCCAGGCTTCTGAATTAATATCCAATTCTGTCGCAGTCACAGCATTTTAATAGGGATTCCCTCCATACCAGCAGTCGCCAGCGACATTTCATTTTTAACGAGACAAATCAAATGTCTGGATTATGCCTTAACCCATTCTGACCGGGCACCCATTTTGGTGTTAGCATCATGCTATGCTTTAGCTATTGAAAAATAGCAGATCTACAAGCTCATATCGCGCCACCGAGTGGCGCGATACGAGCTTGTAGGTCTGCTATTTTTTGAAAAATCGAAGAACGACTGACATTTTTAGAATCTGATCTCAGGTCAGACTGGGTTAATCAGACCCAGTGTGTGTCCAGTGGAAACCTCGTGTGAATCTGATCTCAGGTCAGAATGGGTTAATCCAGGGACAAGGCTCGCCACAGAGTAGCATGGGTGGTGGAATCAGCGCAGGGTTGACATCTGCTTGTGTTTCCCCTGCCTGGTAAATATTAATACAGGCTGCGAGGAAGTCAACACGAGAGCCTCTTTTGGCCGGCTCGCCTGCTTGTCATTGCCAAGGAGGTCTGAACAGACACACGCATGGTGTCTGAGACATCGAGACAATGCCACAGAATGCCCCGTCAAAAACCCTTCTAAAAAGGTGAGCAAACCAGAGATATACAGAAAGAGGACAAAAGGGGGAGTTTGTTTGAATTGGTAAAGCTCGATTATATTCCGGTGACAAACGTCACTTCCAGTGTCTTTTTCCGTAGACTAAAACTAAGACGAATTCTTTTTGCCGACTACCTTTTTTCACTGACTAAAACTAAATGGAAACTAAATGAAAACTAAGCAATGATGACTAAAACTATAGACTAAATATACTGACAATTCCGTCAACAAAAACTAGACTAAAATGTTAGGAAGGGACTAGTGGACAAGAGATCCAGTATAAGTCATTTTACACTTGGTTGCATGCTGAAAAAGCAGGGCAGTGGAGAGGGTTGAAGGACAGTATGGCATACAGTAGTAGTAGTGCAGTAGTATTTCAGACCTAGACAGCAGCCGTAGTGTTATAATGTGATCCAGCATCGCAAATATTATATTTACCAGTTCTTGGCTCACTGTCGCCGGGCAGAACTTTGCTTCCGTGTCGTGACGTCATTCAAAATTTTCCCTCCGTCCAGACGATCTTTAGCGACGTGCAGTGGAACTCTCAGAGCACAGTCACACTGCGTATATATAGTTAGTAACTCCACTGCTATTTTATTTCACTGTAAAAAGCTTTGTATCTTGTTTTGGTAAATAATATACAACATTAACCCCCACTCCCCAACTTTGACAGTAATAATAATAATAATATTTTCCTATAATATTAGGGTAGGATCATTTTCCTTTTCATTTAGCTTATTCTTTTAGCCACAGTACTAAAGGATTGCAATGTCAGTTCAAACCATTTTGGTCCAGTTGGGTGCACCGTAGTTTAATAGTTAGTTGGTCCAGTTGGGTGCACCGTAGTTTAATAGTTAGTTGGTCCAGTTGGGTGCACCGTAGTTTAATAGTTAGTTGGTCCAGTTGGGTGCACCGTAGTTTAATAGTTAGTTGGTCCAGTTGGGTGCACAGTAGTTTAATAGTTAGTTGGTCCAGTTGGGTGCACCGTAGTTTAATAGTTAGTTGGTCCAGTTGGGTGCACCGTAGTTTAATAGTTAGTTGGTCCAGTTGGGTGCACCGTAGTTTAATAGTTAGTTGGTCCAGTTGGGTGCACCGTAGTTTAATAGTTAGTTGGTCCAGTTGGGTGCACCGTAGTTTAATAGTAGTCTCCACCAGGCCAAAGGCATGGGGGGAGAGTATGTTTTGCACTCCGTCCGTCCGTGTGTCCGTCCGTCCGTGTGTGTGTGTGTGTGTGTGTGTGTGTGTGTGTGTGTCCGTCCGTCCGTGAGCAGCTAATCTCGGCCACCGTTAACCCGGTCCATGCCAAATTTTGCACACACACTCCCTGGATGCCAACGATGAACCTCTGCCCCAAACTTTCCAGAACGGCCTGTTATAGCGCCACCAGGAGGCCGCTTTGTGCAAAACAAGTTTTTGCACAGTACACCTACAGATTTTGTCCAAACATCACGCAAATTGGTACACAGTCTCTCTAGAGCCATTCAACGAAACCGGTCTTTCAGATTTCTCACACTCCATCCTGATTGGTTAAGATTGGCTTCCAAAGTTCACAGGAGTGCTCAGTTTCAAACAAAATGCTGCAAATCATGAAGACATCGCGTGATTTCCGTGAAATTGTGCACCCACATTCCCACTAGGCCGAGGACAAAATGCCACATGAACAATTTCAACTCAGCCTCAAGGTGGCGCTATAACTGGCCGAAAAGTGTTTTTACCTCTAACTGCACGGATCTGTGGATAACCTGGTGGAGACCTGTGCCCGGAAGGGCACTTTTTCTAGTTAGTCCTGTTTCAGCTGAAAATATGCATTTTCATCGAGCGACATATTATATGACACTTTGTCGCCAAAGCATAGATCAAGCTTATTATGAGTCCAAAAGCCCACATATTACAGGTTTTCGTCAAGTGAAATTATAAAGCTTCTATAGTTCCTATAACTACAGCTACGGATACAAACATTCCACTTTGTTGCTACTGTACCATAACTACATTATATACACTGTGAAATATAGTCGATTCAGTGCAGCGTCAATTATGCAATTCACCTTTGGAACCATTAAAACAATACTTTACTCTGCTGAGAAATAACTATGAATACTCTATGTGCACGCACGCACACACGCCATTTACTAAAGCACACACCACAGTTATTATTATACAATAAACACATGCCGTTCCTTGAAGGTCCCCAGAGAGCAGAGACGTACAGTAAACAGGCTTTTGGTGCATTATGGTGTAGCGGCGCTCATTTTCCCATTAGTATTGATAACAGGGAGGGAGTCATCCTTTAAAGCAACGCTTGAGGAAACCCCCCAATTACATGACAGAGTAGGCTATCAAGATGCAGGAAGAGGCCCCGCTCTACAAAGGAAACCGCTTCGCAGCTGGGGGTAGAAGAGAACAGATCAGCCCCACTTCACGCTTCATCGCTCAGCGGCATGACACAGCTTGTAGCTCTGCTATTTTCAGCATGCAATGCAATGGAGCGTAAATTGGGCTATTATGTGGCTTGGTTAAACCATTTTTGGCGGGAACCCCCTTTTGGTGTTAGCATTATGGTTGTGCTTTAGCTATTGAAAAATAGCAGATCTACAAGCTCATAGCGCGCCACCGAGTGGCGCGCTACGAGCTTGTAGGTCTGCTATTTTTAAAAAAATCGAACAACGACTGATATAGAAACATAGCTTTTTCAGAAAACTGTCATTTTCAAAAAAAATTAATCTGATCTCAGGTTAAAATGGGTTAAGCCAGATTTATACAATAATTTATTTTCTTTTTTTCCCCCTGCAAGCGTCGTACAAACATTTATACATCGTCATGCGACGTCATGGCTTCATTATTCACTCACAGCGGAAGATGCAGAGGACGAGGACGAGATTCAATTACTGTTTCAAATATATCTGTTCAGGTTTTTGAATCGAGTTTGATGCTTATTCAATTAGAGGCAATTTCAGAATGAAGGGCAACATATTGATTCTCTGTGTGTGCACACACCCCGATGTTCTGCAAAGGAATTGGAAAAATGAATTAAATTGTTGAGATTGTATTAATATGTGCCTGTTATGAGATTACGCGTGCGTGCGTGCGTGCGTGCGTGCGTGCGTGCGCCCTGGTGGCTATACCAGACAGTTAATGTGTGGACCACGTAATTGCATTGTCTTCAATAGTTTAACTGTGCTAAAAAAAAGAAAGTAGAAAGAAAGAAAGAAAGAAAGAAAGAAAGAAAGAAAATTGTAGATTGTCCTCATGTCTAAATTTGTTCAGACAACGCAAACATTTTTATAGAATCTGATCTCAGGTCAGAATGGAAAACTGTCAGGATGTAGAAGACATTTTTAGAATCTGATCTCAGGTCAGAATGGAAAACTGTCAGGATGTAGAAGACATTTTTAGAATCTGATCTCAGGTCAGAATGGAAAACTGTCAGGATGTAGAAGACATTTTTAGAATCTGATCTCAGGTCAGAATGGAAAACTGTCAGGATGTAGAAGACATTTTTAGAATCTGATCTCAGGTCAGAATGGAAAACTGTCAGGATGTAGAAGACATTTTTAGAATCTGATCTCAGGTCAGAATGGAAAACTGTCAGGATGTAGAAGACATTTTTTATAGAATCTGATCTCAGGTCAGAATGGAAAACTGTCAGGATGTAGAAGACATTTTTAGAATCTGATCTCAGGTCAGAATGGAAAACTGTCAGGATGTAGAAGACATTTTTAGAATCTGATCTCAGGTCAGAATGGAAAACTGTCAGGATGTAGAAGACATTTTTAGAATCTGATCTCAGGTCAGAATGGAAAACTGTCAGGATGTAGAAGACATTTTTAGAATCTGATCTCAGGTCAGAATGGAAAACTGTCAGGATGTAGAAGACATTTTTTTAGAATCTGATCTCAGGTCAGAATGGAAAACTGTCAGGATGTAGAAGACCTTTATAGAATCTGATCTCAGGTCAGAATGGGTTAAGGGCCTGGTGTTGCAGAGCTTCATGCTGTCTCCAGGTTCCCACTTCTGGTCAACAGGTATGCAGTCAGAGAGACAATGCCGTGGCACAGCCAGCCGCACAGACAGTAACCCATTCTGACCTGAGATCAGATTCATACGAGGTTTCCACTGGACACACACACACTGGTCTGATTAACCCATTCTGACCTGAGATCAGATTCTAAAAAAATAGCAGACCTACAAGCTCATAGCGCGCCACTCGGTGGCGCGCTATGAGCTTGTAGATCTGCTATTTTTCAATAGCTAAAGCGTGACATGATGCTAACACCAAAAAGGGTTCCCGTTCAGAATGGGTTAATACAAAATGTACAAGAATTCTTTTCAGGTAGACATCACAATAGCCGGGGGACCTGTGATGTCATGACATACTTTTAATTTGTGTTTTTTTTTTCTTTTCTATTCACTTGGTCATTATAGGGTCCACAGAATGAGAGGCATGGCTCTGCCGGAAATATCGCGAAAAAAAGGTTATGGCCATTTTTGTATAAACCATAGACAACCATTATAAGGCAAAATGTCATCATGCTTTTTACATGGTATAAATATGTAACATACTCGTGCTCACTTATACATACATACATACATACATACAGGTACACATACACGCACACACACACACACACACACACACACACACACACACACACACACACACACACACACACACACACACACACACACACACACAGGTACACGGACGTTGCTGGATGTAGGAGTAGTTGCACCACTCAAAAATATATAATTTTGAGCGATGGAAATAAGCGAATTAGCACAACACCCCATAGCCCCATTCAACTCCCATTCAATTCAATGCAATTCATTTAGGGCTTATGGTAGGTAGGGGAAATAGCCAATAAGGAGCTTTTGCACAAAATAACACCTGGACCTCTTTGATGGGGACGTAACAACTACAAAGAAAGGTAAGAAAGCCTTTTAGTATGGAATTCTCCTTTAACCCATTCTGAACGGGCACCCATTTTGGTGTCGGCATCATGTTATGCTTTAGCTATTGAAAAATAGCAGATCTACAAGCTCTATTATTTTTGTAAAAATCGAAGAACGACTGACATTTCTAGAATCTGATCTCAGGTCAGAATGGGTTATAATCAGACCAGTGTGTGTCCAGTGGAAAACCTCGTATGAATCTGATCTCAGGTCAGAATGGGTTAAATACCAACATTACTGGGAATTGAATTGTTGAACTTGACCTGTAGGCTATACTGTGGAGCCTATAGCTATAATATGAAGCAATCAGGCTTGTGGTCAGATTCTGTCGTGCTCTCCGGCTCTCTCTCTCTCTCTCTCTCTCTCACCCACTCACTCCACAAGCAAAACAAACAACCAACGCCAAACCCAGGGGAATAAAGAGTAGCTGTGTGTGACAACGCCTCACACCTCTCTCTCTCACACACACACACACACACACACACACACACACACACACACACACACACACACACACACACACACACACACACACACACACACACACACACACACACACACACACACACACACACACACACACACACACACACACCCACCCACCCACCCCTTGGGGGAGTGTTGGAGGAGCTCTCTGTTACACCACCACTCCCTGTCCTGTTTCTTTAGGCACTTATATGATCAGAGAGAGAGAGAGCTGCGGTGAAGCCAGTGGACTGTGAACTCCTTCCTTCCTTCCTTCCTTCCTTCCTTGGGTCCTTTTCCGATAGGAAAAGTCATTATGAGGGCCATCTATTCTCCCATACCCGGGAGAGAGAAACACAATGTCCTGCTTATTTTAACCCATTCTGACCTGGGAACGATTCTAAAAATGTCTTCTAAATCCTGAATGTTTGCTTGAAAAATCTGACTTGAAAAAGTCAGTCGTTCCCCAACACTTTCATGTCACTTTTCACGATTCTTAAAAAAAATAGCAGACCTACAAGCTCATAGCGCACCACTCGGTGGCGCGCTATGAGCTTGTAGATCTGCTGTTTTTCAATAGCTAAAGCACAACGTAATGCTATAACACCAAAACGTGTTTCCGCCCAAAGTGGGTTAAATTCTTCTCCCACAGACTGCTGGTAGGCTTCTGCGTCGTAGCTCAGGAAAAGCGATAAAGCGTTCTTTAGCGAGCATTGAGCCAAAGCTTAGACGACGTCTATTGAATTAATTTGTGGTGTCCTAGTTATTGAGATGTTCCCCCTTAAAATGTGACCGAGATGCTTCAGGGCATCTAAAATGCATTCTGGGAAGAAAAAAAAATCACACTTATGAGAAGTGAGGGGTGCCTATAGCATGGTATCGTTTGTTTGAAGTTCTTTAAACAAACATTATATAATAATAACTAGAAATCTGTCGAGCTGCCAACGTGCACATTGCGCACAAGTATACTGTAGGCCATACTGTGGCTTACAGTACTTGTGTGCAATGCGCAAGTTGAGTCCTAGAGCTCTCTGCTGTCTGTCTGGGTACGACTGCTGCTCTGAGTCCTAGAGCTCTCTGCTGTCTGTCTGGGTATGACTGCTGCTCTGAGTCCTAGAGCTCTCTGCTGTCTGTCTGGGTATGACTGCTGCTCTGAGTCCTAGAGCTCTCTGCTGTCTGTCTGGGTATGACTGCTGCTCTGAGTCCTAGAGCTCTCTGCTGTCTGTCTGGGTACGACTGCTGCTCTGAGTCCTAGAGCTCTCTGCTGTCTGTCTGGGTACAACTGCTGCTCTGAGTCCTAGAGCTCTCTGCTGTCTGTCTGGGTTCGACTGCTGCTCTGAGTCCTAGAGCTCTCTGCTGTCTGTCTGGGTTCGACTGCTGCTCTGAGTCCTAGAGCTCTCTGCTGTCTGTCTGGGTTCGACTGCTGCTCTGAGTCCTAGAGCTCTCTGCTGTCTGTCTGGGTACAACTGCTGCTCTGAGTCCTAGAGCTCTCTGCTGTCTGTCTGGGTTCGACTGCTGCTCTGAGTCCTAGAGCTCTCTGCTGTCTGTCTGGGTATGACTGCTGCTCTGAGTCCTAGAGCTCTCTGCTGCTGTCTGGAGACGCCACACACAGTGCTACTGTACACCATACTGTACTTCAACCCTCTCCACTGCCGTCCATATAGATTAGGAGACGCCACACACACAGTGCTACTTACTGTACGCCATACTGTGTACTCTTCAACCCTCCCTCTCTGCTAGTTAGAATAATCACCCTCTCTGTACTGTGTGCTTACAGCTGATGTCTTCTGCGTCCCTCACTGCTAGTTAAAGTCATCATGGCGCCTCCCTGTTCTCCCACCCTGGCATCCTTCTCCTTCTCGCTATGCCCAGCTCTCTCTCTCTGTCCCTGTGTTCCTTCCCTTCACATACAAAGCTGCACTTGACCTCCATTTCTGTCAAGGAAACTGGAGCATCTGGCTCCTGCCCCATTACAACTGAACACTGTGCCTTCCATTCCCCCCTCTCTCTCCCTCCCTCTCTCTTTCTCTCTGCTCCCCGCTGCGACCATTTTCTGACGATTTCCGGCTATCCACTCTCCTCTCTCTCTCTCTCTCTCTCTCTCACCTGTGTGCAGTGTGTCATCATCTCTCTGTCTTTGTCTCTGTCTGTGTATCTGACTGGCTATATTTGCTTGTCTGCCCCCCCCCCCCCTCTCCCCTCTCCCCCCCACCCCTCTCTCTCTCTCTCTCTCTCTCATTTGGACATCATGTCCCACTTGCCTCAGAAACTGTTACACCTTGGCTCATAACTCGGCCTGCAGCAGCTCACTGTATCACGGCTCTCTAAACTCACGTCTTATTCTTGCAGTATTCTTCTCATCAAATGCTGTAAATGCACACTATGTACTGTATGCATTTGGCAGTTTGGGTTTAAAACAAATTAGCAGTGCCGCGCTATACGAGCTTGTAGATCTGCTATTCTTCAACAGCTAAAGCATAATATAATGCTCAAAACACCAAAGGGGGGGTTCCCGTTCAGAAGCCAATCTTTGAGAATGTACAGTTTGTACAGTACAAACTAAATGAAAACTATGCTATCTATGGTGACTAAAACTAAGACTAAATATATTGACAATTTCGTCAACAAATAAAAAAAACTAGACTAAAATGTTAGGAAGGGACTAGTGACTTTGACTTTGACTTTATTAATTCATGCTTGCAGTGGAGCCGAGGCCCCACTGAAAAAACTGCAGAACTTTACAAATTGATACATGATAATAATAATAAAATAGACTAAAAACACACAATTATAAGGTTAAACATTTTCAGGGCAGCAGAGCATGGTGGACAAGAGCATAGTGGACAAGAGATCCAGTATTAGTCATTTTACACTTGGTTGCATGCTGAAAATAGCCGATCTACAAGCTCACAACGCGTCGCAGCGTGACGCGTTGTGAGCTTGTAGATTGGCTATTTTCAGCCAGTGTAAAATCAGCCATTACGACGACGCCATCAAGGCCCGCCAAAATACATTTGACATCGCTACATAAAGGTACATAATAAGGTGGTCCCTTATTGGCCAAGCGCTCCCACCAACCAATGTGATTGGTTAGCCAATTTGCTCGTTTATATATGACGTAAGTTTTCCCTTCAATGTCAACGCGGTGTTTAATGTTTTGATGTTTAATTCACGTCATATTTAGTGGAATTTATCAGCTCTGATCATCATACATCATCATGAATCATCTCATACTGGCCAATCAGAATGCCTGTGATTGCCTGTGATTGGTTGGCTGAGTTGCTCGTTTACATAATGACGTAACTTTTCCCCTTCAATGTCGATGGCGTTTAATGTTTTGATGTTTAATTTATACGTCATATTTAGCGGAATTTGACGTAATTTCTCTGTTCACGGTCAATGGCAAATATTGAGACGGACGGGGGGAGAAGATTCAGCGGACATTTGAAATGTGTTTCTAAATCATGTCATACACCGCATCCCCAGTATAGAGTGCTGGGTTGAACGTTTTTAACCCATTCTGACCCGAGATCAGATTCATACGAGGTTTCCACTGGACACACACTGGTCTGATTAACCCATTCTGACCTGAGATCAGATTCTAGAAATGTCAGTCGTTCTTCGATTTTTACAAAAATAGCAGACCTACAAGCTGATGCTGACACCAAAATGGGTGCCCGGTCAGAATGGGTTAAAGAGTGCTGGGTTGAACGTTTTTAACTCAAAACTTTGCTTCTGGGAGGTCCCTGGAAAAACATATTTTCAGAGGGGGGGGGGGGGGGGGGGGGGGGTCGACGGCCAAATACAGTCAATTCTGGGGGTCTTTGACATGAAAAGGGTTGAGCACCACTGACATAGAAACAGAGGTTTTTCAGAAAAACTGTCACGATTTAGAAGACATTTGTATGAAAAGGGTTGAGCACCACTGACATAGAAACAGAGGTTTTTCAGAAAACTGTCACGATTTAGAAGACATTTGTATAGAATTCGGTGTCAGGTCAAAATGGGTTGACTGGCCCTGTACTGTAATGTATGCAATCAATCGCCCTTCAATAGACTTCACACTTGCTTGTCCACGGAATGTCTCATTACTGTGTCATTCACCATAGCAATTAAGAAGCTATACACATCACATACACATCACAGTATGCTATATATATATATAATAGTTAAATAGGGTCAATCGAAAACTGTTCTTCTTGAAAATATAAGTATACATAATGATTTAATGTGCACACACACACACACACACACACACACACACACACACACACACACACACACACACACCCTCATGTCATCTGTGTTTTATTCATAGTGTGTTTTGGAAGCAGCATCAGCATATTTATTCTCAGACGGAGAAGACCAGCGTTGGTGGAGTCTCTCATTATGGCCCATGCTCCAGGCATCACTTTGATAAACAGACAATCTCGGCTTATAAATAATTGAAACGTCCACATCTTAAACCTCATTCATACCCAGTCGCATGACGGTGTCTCTAATTGAAAATAACAGATTTTCAAAGCTACAGTAACAATGCAATGCATTGCGTATAGCTTGAACCCGTGCCTCGACAGAGTAGATGAATTAAGCTTTTATTTTTGTGAATACACTGTAGTGTTGTGCAGTAATTGTTTTCTTGTTGGCACTCTTCACTGTCACACACTTGGGCAATGTGAATGATGATAACAGTAAAACTACCCATTAATGCTTATCCCATTCTGAACGGGAACCCATTTTGGTGTTTAGCATCATGTTATGCGTTAGCTATTGAAAAATAGCAGATCTACAAGCTCATAGCGGCGCGCTACGAGTGTGTAGGTCTGCTATTTTTGAAAAATCAAAGAACGACTGACATTTTTAGAATCTGATCTCAGGTCAGAATGGGTTCATCAGAACAGTGTGTGTCCAGTGGAAACCTCGTATGAATCTGATCTCAGGTCAGAATGGGTTAAGTTTGACAGATAAATACAAGGTGTGAAGAGACATCCAGACGTGGAAATATAATATAATATAATATAATATAATGTACTGTATATAGGCTCCCTTGACGGTTCCCTTTTGAACAGAATTCCATGAGGTAAACAACATATCAGGTGATGCTACAGTATTAAATCCCGTGGAAATATCTACTGTAATTGAATGACAATAATACCAATGAAAGAATAAATAACGGCAATGAGCAAAAATTTTAATGATAGTTGGGTTCACGACGCCTGTGCTGTGCAGAGCATCTGTAAAGGTGATGATGATGATGATGATTTTAGCTACTATATACTAAGGCTGCACAATATATCCTTATCGTATCGCTATCGAGGTATGACAGTATCGCAAAAAGTGTGTGTGTGTGTGTGTGTGTGTGTGTGTGTGTGTGTGTGTGCGCTCGCCCAGCAGTCTGCTGTCACACAGGCGGATATGTTGATCTGACCCAACATTCCAAAGCGCCAGCGCTCGCCCAGCAGTCTGACGTCACCCACGGGCGTCTTACTGGTCTTTGTACTTTGACTTAAATAACATTTTGACTGCAGGACCTGTCCTTGTAGTAAGGTATTACAGTATTTGGTGCTGCGGTCGTGCTACTATTTTAGCGAAGTCCAAAATCAGAGTACTTCCTCCACCACCACCATGGACAATGGGCAGCCATTATCCATCATTGACCTTTGGCTCAGACCTCCTTTTTCTGTCTTTCAAAGATTTCCTCTTAAAAACAGCAGCAGAAATGATGTCATGTTTGCTTTCTCTGTTTTCCCAGACCGGCTAGATGGCTTACTGCTTTATTATTATTCTCCTTTGGCGTATATAGTCAGCCAAGTACACACATGCAGTAAAACCCTTATCTTCCAAAAGTGTACAGATGTAACCAAACAGAGTTAATGATAACAGCATCCTACGGTTAGCAAGGAATATCACCTCTAATACTAGCCATGTTTTGTTTGGAGAGTATAGGTCGCTGCCTTCAGTGATGAGCACAGCTGGCCAACGGTGATCCATTAGAGTTACCGTACACACCAGGGACATGTGCACACATAGACATCAAAGGGGGCTTCAGCCCCTGCCCTTTTACCCGTCTGTAAAACAACTGCCCTGATCTCCAGACCACGAATGCAGCAAAGAAATGCTAATGCCTCTCCTTTCCTTTCCATGCCATGCCGGAAGGCAGCATTTAGGATAATTGCTTTTCTTCCAAAGTCTCCTGAACTTGAACACAGCATTTTGCGTTGAACTCATTTGTTTAGAAATCCAATGTCGTTACACCTGCATCTCCACTAGCTAAAGAGTGCTGGGTTGCGCCCAAACGAAAATAGCTGATCTACAAGCTTGCAGATCTGCTATTTTCGCTATTTTTGTTCAAAAGTGCCCTAGCCTGAGCTAACGTGTTAGGTTTCTGGTCTAGAGGGGCGGGTCGCGGCTGAGATTTGCGCACGCCCTGATTGGATCTCATCGATCTGTCCGTCACCCCCGGCCCCTCCTCTACCCCCTTGTGCAGCGCTACGTCACATCATTTGGAGCGACGCCCACCCGGAAGGGTTGACTCCCAATTTTAGACCAGAGCGGCCAATGCGTTCCTCCAGGCTTTACATTTTTGCACCAACAAAAATGAAAGCCTGGTACCGAGGCTAGAAGTGCCCTATTACGGGAATTTAGCCCCTTGCCCCTCGAACACTCTCTGCACGTCCCACACCATCACCATCACCATCACCACACCACCCTTCAGGCTACAGGCAGGGAACCATCACCATCACCACACCACCCTTCAGGCTACAGGCAGGGAACCATCACCATCACCACACCACCCTTCAGGCTACAGGCAGGGAACCATCACCATCACCACACCACCCTTCAGGCTACAGGCAGGGAACCATCACCATCACCACACCACCCTTCAGGCTACAGGCAGGGAACCATCACCATCACCACACCACCCTTCAGGCTACAGGCAGGGAACCATCACCATCACCACACCACCCTTCAGGCTACAGGCAGGGAAGAGCTCTCTCCAAAAACGTAGAAACTAAATCACATGTAGATTTTAGTCAACTAAATCTAGACTAAAACACTAAAACATTCTGTGGGTGACTGAAATGTTAATTAATGAAAACGTTTCAAGAGACTATGTGACTAAAACTAAAATAGGAAATTTGCTGCCAAAAACCACACTGCTCCCGAGCTCTGGGTACTGATACTGACAAGTCTCTCTCCGACCTACTTTATAATGACCCGCCCCAAAAAATAGGCCAGGTTGACAGTGGTTAAGTCGTTTTGGGCGGGGAACCCCATTTGGTGTTTCAAGCATTACGTTATGCTTTAGCTATTGAAAAATAGCAGATCTACAAGCTCATAGCACGGCACTGAGTGCCGCGCTACCAGCTTGTAGATCTGCTATTTTTGGAAAAATCGAAAAATGTGGCACAAATCTTTGAATATATTCTTTCAGAGCCAAAGTTTTTAACTCAAATCTTTGCTGGAACAGCATATTTTCAGATGGGGGGTCGGCGGCCAATTACATTATAATCTTGGGGGTCCTTGACATGAAAATGCTTGAGAACCACTGACACAGAAACATGTTTTTTTTCCAGAAAACTGTCAGGATTTAGAAGACATTTGTAGAATCGTTCCTATAGGTCAAAATGGGTTAAGTCTGTCAGTGGGTTTTGTAAGTATCTGTGCTTCTGTCTGTGCTGTGCTTCTAATCTCTCTCCGACACCGCCTCTGATATAATTAAATTTTAATTTAACGTTTAATTTGTCCGACCGTCATACAATGGACATGCGTTGGCTCTGTCTATACTTGAACCTCTTTTCGGTTCAAGTATACACAGAGCCAACGCATGTCCATTGTTGCTTCATACGTTCACGCATTCACACATACATTCATGGTGATGGTGGAGGACAACAGCACATTGGGAGCAATTATAGGGGTTCAGAGTCTTGCTCAAGGACACCTCGACACCAACTCTGGGGGAGCCCACAGGGTTCGAACTGGCAACCTTGCGCTCTGTTCCCATCCTGCCGCGGTCATGTATAATCATGAAAATGTGTCGCAAATCGTTGAATAATTATATTCTTTCAGAGCGAACGTTTTTAACTCAAATCTTTGCTTCTGGGGGGTCCCTGGAACAAGGTTTTTCAGAAAACTGTCAGGATTTAGAGACATTTAAGACATTAAGTAGAATCGTCCTCAGAGCAAATAGTTTTGCCACAATAATAATAGTGACATGAAATGTTCTTATCGTGCCATCCCCCGTAGTCTCTAAAGACGAGTCCTCGCCTATTTCTGGCACACTTCTTCACTTGTTTTCTCTCTCGTATGAATTACATATAGTAATGGCTGGTGGCCCCGGAGGTATTCAAATAAACACCGACAGGCTGCTCTGTGTGTGTGTGTGTGTGTGTGTGTGTGTGTGTGTGTGTGTGTGTGTGTCTGTGTCTGTGTCTGTGTGTGTGTGTGTGTGTGTGCATAACATGATGCTGACACCAAAATGGGTGCCCGGTCAGAATGGGCTAAAGACGAGTCCTCGCCTATTTCTGGCACACTTCTTCACTTGTTTTCTCTCTCGTATGAATTACATATAGTAATGGCTGGTGGCCCCGGAGGTATTCAAATAAACACCGACAGGCTGCTCTGTGTGTGTGTGTGTGTGTGTGTGTGTGTGTGTGTGTGTGTGTGTGTGTCTGTGTCTGTGTCTGTGTGTGTGTGTGTGTGTGTGTGTGTGTGTGTGTGTGTGTGTGTGTGTGTGTGTGTGTGTGTGTGTCTGTGTCTGTGTCTGTGTGTGTGTGTGTGTGTGTGTGTGTGTGTGTGTGTGTGTGTGTGTGTGTGTGTGTGTCTGTGTCTGTGTCTGTGTGTGTGTGTGTGTGTGTGTGTGTGTGTGTGTGTGTGTGTGTGTGTGTGTGTGTGTGTGTGTGTGTGTGTGTGTGTGTGTCTGTGTCTGTGTCTGTGTGTGTGTGTGTGTGTGTGTGTGTGTGTGTCTGTGTGTGTGTGTGTGTGTGTGTGTGTGTGTGTGTGTGTGTGTGTGTGTACTTGTATTACTACTACCCATGAGGGCCAAAAGTCCCCACAAATATAGTAGAATTTGACAAACCGACATGCATTGTTACGACTATTTTTCTGGTAAAAAGCATTTTCTTAGACTTAATTAATTAGAATTAATTAGAGATGATACGATTCAGATTAGTGTCGTTAGGATGAACCATTCAGAGGTTAGATTAAAGGGGTTGCAGTTATGCCTAATTTACATTTTAGGCTACTAAATAGTTGGTCCAAGTCAGGAACATGATCAGAAGTCAGTGGAACATTATTTATGGCTTCTAAAATTAATCAACATACTGTATGCATTCTGAGATATTCCATAATGCTGTTTGATTTGATATTCCCAAGACGATCTCTCCTCAGTAATGCCAAAAAAGGCATTCCTGCGCCCTCCAAATATATACGCTTCTTTTTTCTTTTTCAAAAGGCTCTGATTAGACATCCTGCTAATCTTGGTTCCTTCCACAGAAAGCCTCCACGGGGAATTTATAAATCCATTTTGTGTATAATGTGAGGCAAGGTAAAAAACAGACAAACAGGATTGCTATACATTTTCAGGTTAGAAATGGAAACTGTAAAAAGGCAAGATGTGAGTAAATGTGCAGTATCATCCAGGTTCTCAATCACAGTTTGTACTATCAAATTACCACTTTGACGGCTTTATATTAATATATGATACCGAGGCTGCCGGGATTGTTTAATTACCTTTGGAGCATAACGCCGGAGTATTTGCACCTTTGATCCATGAAAATCCACTTGAAAACACTCCAATATTGTTATTGAGCCGACAAAAAAGCCACTTCCTTGATCCGGGTCAAACAAACGTAGAAATCATGAGAGTATTACAGATGGAAATGTCTAAATATTAACACAGCAATGCATTGAGGAAGCTCAGTGGCCTTGTGGTTAGAGTGTCCGCCCTGAGACTGGGAGGTCGGGGTTCAATCCCTGGCCGGGTCATACCAAAGACTCTAAACATGGGACCCAGTGCCTCCCTGCTTGGCACTCAGCATCAAGAGTTGGATTGGGGGTAAGTCCCTGCGACATACTAGCGTCATGTTCAGGGGGTGTACTTGTACATCAAGCTGCCTCACGCTACAGAAACAGGAGATAGGCTCCTGCCCCTATGGGCCTCATGGCTACAGAAACAGGAGATAGGCTCCTGCCCTATGGGCCTCATGGCTACAGAAACAGGAGATAGGCTCCTGCCCCTATGGGCCTCATGGCTACAGAAACAGGAGATAGGCTCCTGCCCTTTGGGCCTCATGGCTACAGAAACAGGAGATAGGCTCCTGCCCTATGGGCCTCATGGCTACAGAAACAGGAGATAGGCTCCTGCCCTATGGGCCTCATGGCTCGGCAAGGCTACTTACTTAATGCATTGATATGAAACTTTTATTTTTATTTTGACTTAGAATACTTTTGAATACTCAGGTATTGCAGTAAACTTCTACTCGAGAACAAATTTGACAGAGCAACTAGCACTTGTAGTTGAGTAATATGGAACAGGAGTACTGCATCCAGGGGTTGAGTCACTGACCATACCATATGACACGAGGCACCTCTCCCAAATGCAAAGTAGCATTCACATGCACTTATGCAGGTTTTTGTCTGTGTGTTTGTGCGTGACAGACGAGGGACACACACACGCATACAGACACACACGTGTCGCGATGCAACGTGTTGTGTTTGGTATTTTTGTAAAAAATAAATGTGAAAGTAAACTTGTTTAAAACACAATGGCCGCCAGGATCTATTAATCTATTTATCACGTATTGCCAAGGTTTTTCCCCTTTCAACCCTTATTTTGAAGAGCCAAATATCCGTAAACGCATGTTACGATGACGTAATGCAGTGTGTGGTGTCTTGACCGGTTGTTGTTCTCTCGCTCGGTGCAGAAAAACGAGTATCACAGCGCCTCCTGCTGTCGGCCGTTGAAAAACCTTGTTTTCACCAGAAACGACATTCATTGCACCGATTTGGAGACGCAGGCCATTGAAAGTAGCACATAGAGTGCAAGTGGATGCGCGCGCATCTTCAAATTACCACCGTCCCACTTTACGCTGTGATGCTAACGAGCGGCAGCTAACGATTCGATCCGATTCAAACATGGATTAACCCATTCTGACCGGGCACCCATTTTGGTGTTAGCATCATGTTATGCTTTAGCTATTGAAAAATAGCAGATCTACAAGCTCATAGCGCGCCACCGAGTGGCGCGCTACGAGCTTGTAGGTCTGCTATTTTTGAAAAATCGAAGAACGACTGACATTTTTAGAATCTGATCTCAGGTCAGAATGGGTTAATCAGACCAGTGTGTGTCCAGTGGAAACCTCGTATGAATCTGATCCCAGGTCAGAATGGGATAAAGAATATAAATCCTAGAAAACGTAGGCTACGGTTCTGGCGGGCTCCATGTTTGTTATTATTATTGAACCAACTAGACCTGTACGTGCCTCGGCCTACTTGGGAACGATGCAACTTGGTAAGCTAATGATATACGTTGTCATAGAGCCGGTGTCCCACATGGAGATCTGTGTATGTGCCTGTGTGTGTGTGTGTGTGTGTGTGTGTGTGTGTGTGTGTGTGTGTGTGTGTGTGTGTGTGTGTGTGTGTGCCTGTGTGTGTGAAGAGTACAAACTGAAACGTGTATTTGGCAATCAATTCGGCCCACTGGCAGAGCCTGATTGGTTGAGCCTCAATTAGCTGAGGCAGGGGCTGGAAATTGCACAGACGAAAGGAGTTGGCCTCATTAGGGCCGATTCATACTCCTATTTTACCGCTGTCTCGGCGCTGTAGTGCCGAAATGATTTCGGCTCGTCAGAAATTTTCAGTAGCACCGAAGAGCCGACTTTAGGACGGTACCCGCCCCCCGAACCTCAAATGACGTCACATTGTAGGCTCTACAGAGCCAAATGACGTCACATTGTAGGCTCTACAGAGCCAAATGACGTCACATTGTAGGCTCTACAGAGCCAAATGACGTCACATTGTAGGCTCTACAGAGCCAGATGACGTCACATTGTAGGCTCTACAGAGCCAAATGACGTCACATTGTAGGCTCTACAGAGCCAAATGACGTCACATTGTAGGCTCTACAGAGCCAAATGACGTCACATTGTAGGCTCTACAGAGCCAGATGACGTCACATTGTAGGCTCTACAGAGCCAAATGACGTCACATTGTAGGCTCTACAGAGCCAAATGACGTCACATTGTAGGCTCTACAGAGCCGAACCGACTTTTATTCGGCTCTAAAATAGGAGTATGAATCGGCCCTTAGGCCCACTGGCAGAGCCTGGCCCAGGTGAAAGGAGATGGCCTCATTAGGCCCACTGGCAGAGCCTGAGCAGAGCCTTTTGTGGTGGTTCTGGAGAAACGTGGGTCCGACCGACTCGATACCCGGTGGGGGTGTGGAACGCGTGTGTTGAATGTGAAGTCGGTGGGTCAAACGGTTCGCGAGTTACGTGCATTGCAACCGTACACACACACACACACACACACACACACACACACACACACACGCACGTACGCAGACAGAGACGCATTTATAGTAGGATGAAAAGTATCAACAAGAGCTTGAGACTAAATAATTAACTACATTGGATCCATTGGAACAGTTTCTTTTCCACATTTACCGAGAGAGAGGCAAGTTCTTGGATAATTATGAGGTTTCTGACAGCGACAATATAGCCGTAGGTGCTTGGGGAGGGCTAAGAGAATTATGAGGGATAAACAGCACCCCAGTAACAGACTTGGTCATGATGTGTACTGGTAACTAAGCACTTCAGGGCTCTCACAGGGGCTCCAGGCTTATAGAAAGAGCTGTTCCCTGCAACTGTCAGCTGCAGCTACCGCAATAATAATAAGTGTAATAATAATAATAATAATAATAATGTATTATGTATAAGTGAGTGACTATCATTCCCTCTTGCACCTTAATCTTGATCTTGAATGAGCCACCAGTTGTGATTACAGAATTGTTATGTCCAGTTTCTATATCCTACAACAGGAATATAATATAATGCGCTGTTCAAATGGAAAGGAGCCAGCTTAGGTGGTTCGGGCATCTGGGATGCCTCTCGGGCGTCTCCCTAGGGAGGTCCTCGAAGCACGTCCCACTGGGAGGAGAGCCCGGGGCAGACCAAGGACCACGTCCCACTGGGAGGAGAGCCCGGGGCAGACCAAGGACCACGTCCCACTGGGAGGAGACCCCGGGGCAGACCAAGGACCACGTCCCACTGGGAGGAGACCCCGGGGCAGACCAAGGACCACGTCCCACTGGGAGGAGAGCCCGAGGCAGACCAAGGTGCAGTTAGAGGAAACACATCAACTCACTGGCCTTGGAACGCCTCGGGATCCCCCAGGAGGAAGTCACTATAATGTTACTCTGGAGAGGGACGTCTGGAACACTCTGGTGGAGCTGTTGCTCCCGCGACCCGAATACGGATAAGCGGTTGAAGATGGATGGATGGATGGATGGATGTTCAAATGGAATTGAAAGCTTTCATTATCATCCATGTGTATTCATTTGTTAGTGTGCTGTAGTCATGCATTGCATTGACGTGTTGAAGGTGATTTGATGTACGTGTCGGCTCTCATTTACACCTGTAGTTGTCAGACAAACTGTGAAATGAATCCAGTCCAGACATGAATTGCCAAAGCCATTCACGTTTTCCAACCCACCTCATTGTCACTGAAAATAAGAACAGGAGAGTGGGAATTGAACTGCTTTGTTTGTGTGTCTGTGTGGAGGAGGTTGTGTTGGGTTTTTGTGTGTCTGTGTGGAGGAGGTTGTGTTGGGTTTCTGTGTGTCTGTGTGGAGGAGGTTGTGTTGGGTTTCTGTGTGTCTGTGTGGAGGAGGTTGTGTTGGGTTTCTGTGTGTCTGTGTGGAGGAGGTTGTGTTGGGTTTCTGTGTGTCTGTGTGGAGGAGGTTGTGTTGGGTTTCTGTGTGTCTGTGTGGAGGAGGTTGTGTTGGGTCTTTGTGTGTCTGTGTGGAGGAGGTTGTGTTGGGTTTCTGTGTGTCTGTGTGGAGGAGGTTGTGTTGGGTCTTTGTGTGTCTGTGTGGAGGAGGTTGTGTTGGGTTTCTGTGTGTCTGTGTGGAGGAGGTTGTGTTGGGTCTTTGTGTGTCTGTGTGGAGGAGGTTGTGTTGGGTTTCTGTGTGTCTGTGTGGAGGAGGTTGTGTTGGGTCTTTGTGTGTCTGTGTGGAGGAGGTTGTGTTGGGTTTCTGTGTGTCTGTGTGGAGGAGGTTGTGTTGGGTCTTTGTGTGTCTGTGTGGAGGAGGTTGTGTTGGGTCTTTGTGTGTCTGTGTGGAGGAGGTTGTGTTGGGTTAACAGCAAGGAGCTTCCTTCCACCAGCTCAGTGGCCTTGTGGTTAGAGTGTCCGCCCCAGCCGGGTCATACCAAAGACTATAAAAATGGGACCCAGTGTCTCCCTGCTTGGCACTCAGCATCGAGGGTTGGATTAGGGGGGTAAGTCCCTGCGACATACTAGCGTCATGTCCAGGGGGTGTACTTGTACATCAAGCTGCCTCACGCTACAGAAACAGGAGATAGGCTCCTGCCCTAAGGGCCTCATGGCTACAGAAACAGGAGATATAGGCTACAGAAACAGGAGATATAGGCTCCTGCCCTATGGGCCTCATGGCTACAGAAACAGGAGATAGGCTCCTGCCCTAAGGGCCTCATGGCTACAGAAACAGGAGATAGGCTCCTGCCCCTATGGGCCTCATGGCTACAGAAACAGGAGATAGGCTCCTGCCCTATGGGCCTCATGGCTACAGAAACAGGAGATAGGCTCCTGCCCTATGGGCCTCATGGCTACAGAAACAGGAGATAGGCTCCTGCCCCTATGGGCCTCATGGCTACAGAAACAGGAGATAGGCTCCTGCCCTATGGGCCTCATGGCTACAGAAACAGGAGATAGGCTCCTGCCCCTATGGGCCTCATGGCTACAGAAACAGGAGATAGGCTCCTGCCCTATGGGCCTCATGGCTACAGAAACAGGAGATAGGCTCCTGCCCCTATGGGCCTCATGGCTACAGAAACAGGAGATAGGCTCCTGCCCTATGGGCCTCATGGCTACAGAAACAGGAGATAGGCTCCTGCCCTATGGGCCTCATGGCTACAGAAACAGGAGATAGGCTCCTGCCCCTAAGGGCCTCATGGCTACAGAAACAGGAGATAGGCTCCTGCCCTAAGGGCCTCATGGCTACAGAAACAGGAGATAGGCTCCTGTCCCTATGGGCCTCATGGCTACAGAAACAGGAGATAGGCTCCTGTCCCTATGGGCCTCATGGCTACAGAAACAGGAGATAGGCTCCTGCCCTATGGGCCTCATGGCTACAGAAACAGGAGATAGGCTCCTGCCCTAAGGGCCTCATGGCTACAGAAACAGGAGATAGGCTCCTGCCCTATGGGCCTCATGGCTACAGAAACAGGAGATAGGCTCCTGTCCCTATGGGCCTCATGGCTACAGAAACAGGAGATAGACTCCTGCCCTATGGGCCTCATGGCTACAGAAACAGGACATAGGCTCCTGCCCCTATGGGCCTCATGGCTACAGAAACAGGAGATAGACTCCTGCCCTATGGGCCTCATGGCTACAGAAACAGGAGATAGGCTCCTGCCCCTATGGGCCTCATGGCTACAGAAACAGGAGATAGACTCCTGCCCTATGGGCCTCATGGCTACAGAAACAGGAGATAGGCTCCTGCCCTATGGGCCTCATGGCTACAGAAACAGGAGATAGGCTCCTGCCCTATGGGCCTCATGGCTACAGAAACAGGAGATAGGCTCCTGCCCTATGGGCCTCATGGCTACAGAAACAGGAGATAGGCTCCTGCCCTATGGGCCTCATGGCTACAGAAACAGGAGATAGGCTCCTGCCCTATGGGCCTCATGGCTACAGAAACAGGAGATAGGCTCCTGCCCCTATGGGCCTCATGGCTACAGAAACAGGAGATAGGCTCCTGCCCTATGGGCCTCATGGCTACAGAAACAGGAGATAGGCTCCTGCCCCTATGGGCCTCATGGCTACAGAAACAGGAGATAGGCTCCTGCCCTATGGGCCTCATGGCTACAGAAACAGGAGATAGGCTCCTGCCCTAAGGGCCTCATGGCTCTGCAAGGCTACTTACTTATAAGGAGCTTCCACAGTGTACAATACCCGTAATCAAATCTGATTTCTATCCACAAAGTTTCTTCTGTAATGTCATGTTTTTCTGAGGCAGGTTGAACCGTGACTGTGGAGACTCATGCCTCGCCTCTCATTTCTTTGTCATTAGCACCAGCAGCGCTACAGCAGCGCTTGTTGTTTTCCTTCAAGAGAACTCATGTTGAACAACAAACACCGTATCAAATATTTAGTAATGCGACTGTGAACCAAGAAGTACTTGGCATTTATGCTGCCATTTGTAGCATAGTATACTAGCCTCTAGACAAAACATGACGGCGTTTGGTTTTCTGGCACAAAATGTCCCTCCCCATTCCGAAGCCCTTTTGGTGTTTCAAGCAGATCTACAAGCTCGTAGCGTGGCACCGAGTGAGCTTGTAGATCTGCTATTTTCCCCTCAATCGTGAAAATGTGGCATTAGAGCTATGGACCAGAGCTACACATGTCCATACTGTGGGTGTTTAGTGTTAGTCTGTGACGCCAGGGGCCAGAGTTCACAATTCACACATTAACACATGTTATTAGCTCAAAAATAAAATAGGAGAGTCACATGGCTACTATGCTTGGGTACTACAAATAGCAGTACAAAGGCCAAGCGGAAAATGGTGCATTTATATAGAGCCTTTATCCAAGGCGCTTTACAGAGATTGTGCATTACATTCACCCATTCACACACACATTCACACACCGATGGCGGTGGAAACCATGCAAGGCACCAACTAGCACATCAGGAGCAATTAGGGGTTCAGTGTCTTGCTCAAGGACACTTCGACAGTAACTCTGGGGGAGCCCGGGTTCGAACTGGCAACCTTACGGTTACCATCCAGGCACTCTACCCCTGAGCCACCGCCGCCCCAGAATAAATGCTACATGAAGCATTGATAAATATTTTAGATTGCCTGTTCCTGTTGAACATGTCGTGAAAAGAAAAGAAAACATTGCTGATGCTATAACGCTGCTGCGCTAATTAATGACAGAGACACTCTAGACGCCTCTGAATTATCGCAGCCGTTTCAGTGTGAAGAAAATGAGCTTGTTCTTGCAGGATAGGCTATTTTTTGCCGGAATAGGAACGGTGGGGTTCGTGTGGTTAACGGCCTTATTTGCACACTCTCAGAGGAGGTGTGATCTAGTCCAGGGGTTCTTAACCCGTGGGTCGCGACCACTATAGGGTCGCCAAATTATTTTGGTGGGGTCCCCAAATTATTTTAAAAATGTATTTTTTTTCCTTTTCTTTTTTTGCAACTGAATGGCTGGAAAATGGAAATGAAGAGTTTACATATTACACATAGTAGATGCATAAACTTTCCTTAACCCATTCTGAACGGGCACCCATTTTGGTGTTAGCATCATGTTATGCTTTAGCTATTGAAAAATAGCAGATCTACAAGCTCATATCGCGCCACCGAGTGGCGCGATACGAGCTTGTAGGTCTGCTATTTTTGAAAAATCGAAGAGCGACTGACATTTTTATAATCTGATCTCAGGTCAGAATGGGTTCATCAGACCAGTGTGTGTTCAGTGCAAACCTCGTTATGAATCTGATCTCAGGTCAGAATGGGTTAATGCTTCTATCTGGTTTCAGTATTAATTTATGATATATGTTCTCTATTATTGCAGTCAGTCAGTGGCAGGGCCAGCAGGGTGGCAGGCCATATTCTCGTTGGGAGTATTTATTGCTGCTTCTCACAGGCTGGAAGCAGTGCTGCAAAAATGACTCACATGCAGTAAAGATGCCAGCCCAGTCAGGGAGAAATCAAATAAAGTTATTTAAAAAATATCCTAATTTTTTTTTGGGACATTTGGTGCTGCAGTCCATGATGCCTACCCTATACCCCCTGTATATCAATGTGAACGGGAATCACTTTACCCGTCTAGTATATATACCATTACCTACTGCACGAAAACATGTCTTGTTGGTAGCATTCATTTATTGCAAACCTCTACTCAAAATCACAGTCAAGTTTTGTTGAACCCATTACAAATCCTTCACTTTTGGACATGGGCGGAGCTTGAGGGGGTTCAGGGGGTGCACTGCACCCCCTGGCAATTTTTTTTTCCTTTTTTTTTAAACGTAACTTCTGGCTTCTGACTGTAGTTTGTAATCATCTCTCTTATCATGATATGATGACTCGCTGTATGGCTGTAGTGCATGTGTGTATGTGTGTGAGCTGCTGTACTACCTAAATAACTCATTTTTAGGGGTTAGGGCATTGTAAAAACGCTAAAATAATAAAATAAAGGTAAAAAAAATTGCGTGCGCGCGGGTGTCGTTGGCCAAGCAGTCGCTCCCCCAGGCGTCAAGTTCAAGCTCCGCCTATGCTTTTGGAAGCTCTAGTTCTTAAGGGTTGTTCTGCCTCTCATCCCTTTTGGACTCTCCATGAACTCGATTGTGAGTTGAGTCCAATGTTGTTGTTCGTCGACTGAAACTAAGACGAAAAATGTTCGTCGACTACCTTTTTTCACTGACGGAAACTAAATGGAAACTAAATGAAAACGTGGCTATTATGACTAAAACTAAGCTAAATGTATTGACAATTATTTTCGTCAACTAGACTCAAATGTTAGGAAGGGGCTAGTGGACAAGAGATTCAGTAGAAGTCATTTTACACTTGGTTGCATGCTGAAAATAGCAGATCTACAAGCCCATAACGCGTCGCGCTGCGTTGCGTTGTGAGTTTGTAGATCGGCTAGTGTAAAATGAGCCATTACGACGGCATCGAGGCCCGCCAAAACACATTTTAGTCGACTAAATGAACTGTAGATTTAGCCGACTAAAACCTTATGACATTTAGTCGACCAAAACTTAGCCTGACCTAAGCAGAGACATTTCTGGTCTAGAGGGGCGGGTCGCGCCTCAGAAATGCGCGCACCCTGATTGGATCTCATCGATCTGTCCGTCACCCCCGGCCCCTCCTCTCCCCCCTAGTGCAGCGCTACGTCACATCATTTAGAGCGACGCCCACCCGGAAGGGTTGACTCCCACTTTTAGACTGGTTCAGCCCACGGCTTTTTCCAGGCTTTCATCTTTCGCGCAGACGAAATGAAAGCCTGGGTATCGAGGCTAACCAAAACTAGACTGACACTAAAACATTCCAGGTGACTAGATAATAAATAGGAATATGACTAAAACTAAATGAAGTTTCATTCCAAAGACTATGACGACTAAGACTAAAATAGAAATCTGCTGCCAAAAACAACACTGGTCGAGTCTCTGCAGACTCTGCGGCTCTGAAATCTAAATGTGAGTTCAGAGCTGGTAATATGTGGCAATACCCTCGTGCCCAAACTGTGACCTAGATTCATACTGTGGATCCCCACACTGACCATGGCATGCAGTCCAGACCAATCCTGCTCTATCCCATTTAGGCCTATATAAATGTCTGCTAAATCATGACGGTTTTCTGAAATACCTCATGTTTCTGTATCAGTGGTGCTCAATTTTTCATGTCAAGGACCCCCAAAATCATGTGTATTTGGCCACCGAACCCCATCTGAAAATATGTTGTTCCAGGAACCCCCCCCCCCCCCCCAGAAGCAAAGATTTGAGTTAAAAACGTTCGCTCTGAAAGAATATATATTCAAAGATTTGAGTTAAAAAAACGTTCGCTCTGAAAGAATATATATTCAAAGATTTGAGTTAAAAACGTTCGCTCTGAAAGAATATATATTAAAAGATTTGAGTTAAAAACGTTCGCTCTGAAAGAATATATATTCAAAGATTTGCGCCACATTTTCACGATTCTTCAAAAATAGCAGAACTACAAGCTCGTAGCGCGGCACTCGGTGCCGCGCTATGAGCTTGTAGATCTGCTATTTTTCAATAGCTAAAGCATAACGTAATGCTTAGAACACCAAAAGGTGGTTCCCGTCCAAAATGGGCTATAGTACGAGTGCTCCGCTCCGCTCTGCGGCACACAGCACACACACTGCTCCAGCCATGCGTATACAACACAGCAGGGACACGCAGAGAGTGTTAGAGGGGCAGGGGCTGAAATATAGTAAGAGAGGACAAAAATACCGGAAAGTAGCTGATCTACACAACGCTCACAACGCGACACGTTGCGAGCTTGTAGATCAGCGCAAGCCCAGCACTCTTTAGGTAGAGGAGATGTAGCCTGGGGTCCACCTATGCTCATGGCATAGGCAGCTCCCGACTGTGCTACTCTATGCTTAATTGAAGTGGACTTTATTTTTTTCTCCCTGGAAATAAAAACGTCTGGGTTTCCGAGGCGAGGCTAGTATACGACATGGATTTAGAAACAAATCACTTAGACGCAAAATACTACATGTGTTCAAGTTCAGGAGACTTTGGGGGATAAATAAAATCAATTCTGCTGCCTTCCGGCATGCCACGGAAAGGAGAGGAGTGGCATTTTGCATTTCTTTCACCACCATGTAGTAAACGCTGCATTCGTGGTCTGGAGATCAGGGCAGTTGTTTTACAGATGGGTTAAAGGGCAGGGGCTGAAGCCCCCTTTGATGTCTATGTGTGCACGTCACTGCGTACAACAAAAGTATCTCTCTCTCTCTCTCTCTCTCTCTCTCTCTCTCTCTCTCTCTCTCTCTCTCTCTCTCTCTCTCTCTCTCTCTCTCTCTCTCTCTCTCATTACTTTCACCATGTAAGACCAAGACCACCACGTGAGGCCAAGATTCCTCAAAATCAGCAGTTCTCACACTCAAGAGTAACTTTTGTCACAAAAATAAAAAAACAAACGGCTATTTTTGAATAGCCAACGCAAACAAAATCTAAAATGAGAAACGACAGAGTTATGGTACAGGCAAATGTTCCCTAATAGGCAGAGATGACTCTTGTGGAGAACTTTTCAAGGTTATTCTGAAGGTCCTCGCTCGTGTGTGTCTGTGCGTGTATATATATTGCTATATATATATATATATATATATATATATATATATATATATATATATAATATATTGCTGGCAGAAACCAGCTTTCTCCATTTTGCAACTTTTTAGTTTTTTAATAAATCAGTGCTATATTGGACACCCTTTACGTCTGTGTGTCGGTGTTACAAATATTGAACTAATGCACTGTTGGTGCATTAGTTATATTAGATAAGCATCCTGAATCATAGCCACGTTGTTTTGATAACGCTTGTTTAATAAACCAGACGTCTGTAAATCCGTCAATATTTTAGTGTTTTTGTTTGAGCTGCGTGCCATACAACATACTGAACTGTAGCACCTCAGCAAGATGGCCGCCGGGTGAAATACGTCAGAGACTCCGTCTTGAGCCATCTAGCCTTTATATACGTCTATGGCTGCTCGTATACCAAGGAGGCAGGGCTTCCAAAGTGCGAACAAGTAAAGGTTTGACCTCATGCTTCCTTCTATGCATGAGGAGTCCAAGCTGCTTCTTTTCACCTGACAGGGGGGGGGTTTCCCTGGCCGGACGTAGCGCGTGGAAGGAACACGTTATTCTGACCAGTTCCTTTCCCCTCCATCAGGCTGACCAGGGGGTATAGTTTAGAGACCAGGATTACTGCATGAGGGTATACCTACCCTAGGCGGTTCTCTGACTTCTGACTAAACCCCCCCACACACACACACACACACACACACACACACACACACACACACACACACACACACACACACACTTTGTGTCCAGATTTGAAGAGAAAGTCACGGTTAGATGGAAGTATGTATTGTGCAGATTCATATCTTTGCACAGCGCTGAGAGGCAGAAAGGCGCCCGGCCATGTGTTGCCGCACCGCTGTGTCCAATGAGCCGGAAAACCTGGTCTACTCTCAGCCACCCACCTGAGTGTGACCAAGTGACCGCACCATGGTACAGCGTGCAGCCTGGTCACCGGCCCCGACCTCAGTGACTCACGCAGGTCTGAGCCGTCATGCTCTGACTCACCCCGCTTCCTCCTGTGACTCTCTCTCTCTTGTCTCTCTCTGTCTGTCTGTCACTCTCTCTCTCTCTCTCTCTCTCTCTCTCTCTCTCTCTCTCTGTCTGTCTCTCACTCTCTCTCTCTCTCTGTCTCTCTCTCTCTCTTTTCTGCTCCTTACTCCTTCCTCTCTCTCTTCCATGCTTACTCGGTTCAGCTATTAACCTTGACATTTTCTCTCCGCTTTCCTTTGTCATTTGTCTTTTTTTCTCTTCTCCGCCATTCGCTTCCCCTCGTGAAGTTCTCTCTCTCTCTCTCTCTCCCTCTCTCCCTCTCTCCCTCTCTCCCTCTCTCCCTCTCTCCCTCTCTCTCTCTCTCTCTCTCTCTCTCTCTGGGTGTCTCTCTCTCTCCTTCCCTCTTGTTCTCCCCCTGCTCTCCCTTCCTTCCAGGCTGATGCCCAGGCGGCCCAGGCGATGACAGTTGTATTAGCGGTCGATTGCGAGGTCACTTTCGCTCAGCTCCGCTGAGATTCACCAGCACACCACCGCCTCAGCCAGGGAGCCGGGGGGGGGGGGGGGGGGGGGGGGGGGGGGGGGGGGGTGGTTGTTTGCATACTGTACACATACAGAATATGGTGTATATGAAGGAAGCAAGAGACTGAGAAAGCACACTGTACGAAGACGCGACGGTGTGACAAATTGCAAGCATATGCTACGTCTAAGAATAATGTTGCATGCACTCTTTCATCTGCTGCTTGCTGTCTAAAATTATATCATTCAGCTTGGACGCTTTTGTGTGCCACAATCAGTGAACTCCTCCCACACGTGTTCGCTGCGCTTCCCGTCTGCTCCGCGAAGCGTTAACACGTTTACACCATGATCTCCATTATTAAAAAAAATATGTCTCCTAAATCCTAAAAAGGTTTTCTGGAAAAACCCATGTTTCTATGTCAGTGGTGCTCAACCTTTCTCATGTCAAGGACCCCCAGCCCAGAATCATCTGTATCCGACCCCCATCTGAAAATATGTTGTTCCAGGGACCCCCCCCCCCATGAAGCAAAGATTTGAGTTAAAACGCCACATTTTCACGATTTTTCTAAAAATAGCAGATTTACAAGCTCATATCGCACTAGCCTACGAGCTTGTAGATCTGCTATCTTTCAATATCTAAAGTATAACAACAAAATGCTTAAAACACCAAAAGGCGTTCCCCCGTCCAGAATGGGTTAAGACTAGTGTATACGTGTCTTATGTGTATATGTGGGTGTTCGTTCCATCGAACGCAGACAGACACCACCGCCTGTCGCGGCTTTGATTGGCATTTAATCACCATGGCAACAAGTAGGGCCAGAGTAACTGTTCCCCGGAGAGCTATTAGTCTGGAGGATGCAAGCAAGAGGGAGATGGAGGACCTTCTAATGGGGATCCACCAGGGGGGCAGACAGACAGATATTTCGTGAAGCCACTAAGGAAATCGGGACTTCCTGAAAGTTCATATAATGGCCTGTTGTGGCGCTGTCATTGGGCCCAAAAAAACCCATAGCTCCATAGAGGCCCATGTATTTGGGCCAACTTCACCTAGACTGTATTACCTTAATAAACATGGTCATGAATACTTTCTGCTTCCAGTCACTAGTTTAAAGTCTCATTTCTCATGTCATAATATTCTTTTTGGAAAATTATGGAAGATGCCTGGCGATAGGCAACCAACTGCACTGTAATACGACGTGGTATATGTGAACTCAACTCAACGGCGCGCATGCACAACAGCAGAAGGTAATCTTGTAATGTAACAGGATTATTTTTTAATGGCAGTAATCCAGTAACCTATAACAAAGTCACTTTAGAAAGTAACGTTACCCAATGCAGTGTTGTTGTGGCACATTGCCATTGGGACAAGGAACTTACCCTTTTGGTACTGCAATGGTCCAGAGGGTTTGTGACACACAGCTTCCATCGTCTCTCTTGGTTCCTCCAAACGCTGATGCAGTGCAGCGTGTCCCAGTGCTGGAGTCAGTGGCCTCGGGTTCTGATGCAGTGCAGCGTGTCCCAGTGCTGGAGTCAGTGGCCTCGGGTTCTGATGCAGTGCAGCGTGTCCCAGTGCTGGAGTCAGTGGCCTCGGGTTCGGATGCAGTGCAGCGTGTCCCAGTGCTGGAGTCAGTGGCCTCGGGTTCGGATGCAGTGCAGCGAGTCCCAGTGCTGGAGTCAGTGGCCTCGGGTTCGGTGTGGTTGTATAGCTGTAGGACTCTCTCCTCCTCTGACATCCAAACGGGTATCCCAGACAGAGGCCGTCCTGACTGTCCCCAGGCCTGTCCAGAAGCCACCCCGTGTTCCCGGGGAAGCACAGCCTGCTGGGTGATTTCATCACGGAAGCCATGCATAGCCTGGATTGGCACCAGGATAGTGTGGAGAAGACCCAGTGACGTCTCCTCCTGTGAGGAGTCTGTACACGCCGTAGACTGCCAGTAGCAACAGTAGAGCACAGTCACTGCTGGCAAGAAGTCTTCTGCGGCGGGCCCTCCTCCGTCAGCTCCAGCCCACAGGAGCCCTGCCCAAACAAACAAATGACCAATCATGTAGACGGTTGCTTCGCTCATTTATTGTTAGATATAAGGGGACACACTTTGTTCATTATGGTTTGTTGGGGAATCAATGACACACATCTTACAAGTTCAAACGGTACCCTAACCCTATAATTATAATAAACCCTCTACACTTAATAAACTGGACCTGAGTTGTTGTCGCTTTTTTCTTTTCTACACTAAATCTCTTTGCCAAAAATTAGCCGATCTACAACCTTGTGGATTTCCCTCCCATTACACGAGTTACACGAGTTGATTGATGTAGAACAGCTGCAACTACTCGCAACTCCTTGCAACGAAACAAACCACACCAATGCAACTCCTTGCAACTGCCATTGGGAACAATGGTTGCAAGGAGTTGCATGGCGACCCTCTGGTGTGGTTATAGGGCTCAAGGGAGATGCTACTGTAGCCACCCGTCGAAGAAAACTCATTTCGGCCGCTTGTATTCGCAACCTTATTAACCTCGGTCATGACCCACACTTCAATCATGACCATATAGGTGAGAGTATATAAGGAACGAAGATTGCTCTGTAGACAGAGAGTGATCTCTTCCTTTTGTGCTTTTAATGCATTTTGAATTCCAGACTTCTCCTTGTAACACAGTAACAGTATAGTATTTCTATTGCTATACTTTACTTTAAGCGGAAAAGACGTGAGTACGTTTTCCCACAACTGCCGTTGATGGATCCGCCGGCGTGCAGTCTAGCCTGGCAGTGGCATGACTCTGGGGGCACAGCGGCGCCTGCCGTTAACCCATTTTGGTCGGTGAACCCACAGCATCATGTCGTGCTTTAGCTATTGAAAAATAGCAGATCTACAAGCTCATAGCGCGCCACCGAGTGGCGCGCTACGAGCTTGTAGGTCTGCTATTTTTGAAAAAATCGAAGAGCGACTGACTGATAGAAGACATTTTTTAGAATCTGATCTCAGGTCAGAATGGAAAACTGTCAGGATGTATAGAAGACATTTTTAGAATCTGATCTCAGGTCAGAATGGGTTAATCGTTTCTCCTCTTAGTCGGACGTCTGCCCCCCCCATGCAGCATTGTTGTGACTCCATCAGTGTGTGTGTAGCAGCAGGCTGAGAGCAGCGACGTGGAGACTACAGTGAGCATCCAGATGGTGTTTGTATGTGTCCACTATGGCGCGCATCAGGCGTATGGCCTCTCTATGCAGTGTGTTGACTCAACCGCCCGCCCACGTCTCACGCTTATTCTAACCCCGCACTGTACCCCCCCGCCCACACGCATGCACATGCACACACACACACACACACACACACACACACACACACACACACACACGACCCCTTTCTCAACCGTGCCCATGCATCCCTTAACCCATTTAGGCCTGACATCGAAATAAAAAAAGCCTTCTAAATCCTGACAGTTTTCTGAAATACCTATGTTTCTAGGCCTATATCACTCAATATTTCATGTCAAGGACCCCGAAAATGATATGTAATTGGCCACCGACCCCCATCTGAAAATATGTTGTTCCAGGGACCTCCCCAGAAGCAAAGATTTGAGTTAAAAACGTTCGTTCTGAAAAAATATATTCCAAATTTGAGGCACATTTTCACGATTTTTCAAAAATAGCAGACCTACAAGCTCGTAGCGCGCCACTCGGTGGCGCGCTATGAGCTTGTAGATCTGCTATTTTTCAATAGCTAAATTATAACATAATGTTTAAAACACCAAAAGGGGTGCCCGCCCAAAATGGGTTAAGGATAAAGTGTGGGATGAATATGAATGGTTGAGCAGACACTGAATTGAGCAGTCCTTGTGGGAGATCCCAAAGATGTGGTGAAGAATCCCTGTGAAATTGTGTGTGCGAGCGCGTCTTTGTGTGCGTGCGTGTGTGGGAGGACAATTTACAATTTACAATTTAGGCATTTAGCAGACGCTCTTAATCCAGAGCGACTTACATTTAGGCAAGAACAAAAGCATGGGAATACATCACATAAAAGCATTTATTATTTATTATTGTTATTATTGTATTATTAATGTAACGTGTGCACATTGTGCATTTTCTCTGTGCATGTGTGCATCTCTCTCTCTCTCTCTCTCTCTCTCTCTCTCTCTTTCTGTCTCACTCCTGCATGTAAATTGGGTGTACAGAAGCAGCTCAGCTCAGACTTTGAAGACGTGTCACAGTGGATGTCACCAGAGAGGCCTCTTTACGCCTGGAGAGAACCCCCTGATGGGGTCCATGATGTGGGTGTCGTACCACAGAACCCCCTGATGGGGTCCATGATGTGGGTGTCGTACCACAGAACCCCCTGATGGGGTCCATGATGTGGGTGTCGTACCACAGAACCCCCTGATGGGGTCCATGATGTGGGTGTCGTACCACAGAACCCCCCTGATGGGGTCCATGATGTGGGTGTCGTACCACAGAACCCCCTGATGGGGTCCATGATGTGGGTGTCGTACCACAGAACCCCCCTGATGGGGTCCATGATGTGGGTGTCGTACCACAGAACCCCCTGATGGGGTCCATGATGTGGGTGTCGTACCACAGAACCCCCCTGATGGGGTCCATGATGTGGGTGTCGTACCACAGAACCCCCTGATGGGGTCCATGATGTGGGTGTCGTACCACAGAACCCCCTGATGGGGTCCATGATGTGGGTGTCGTATTAAAGAACCCCCTGATGGGGTCCATGATGTGGGTGTCGTACCACAGAACCCCCTGATGGGGTCCATGATGTGGGTGTCGTACCACAGAACCCCCTGATGGGGTCCATGATGTGGGTGTCGTACCACAGAACCCCCTGATGGGGTCCATGATGTGGGTGTCGTACCACAGAACCCCCCTGATGGGGTCCATGATGTGGGTGTCGTACCACAGAACCCCCTGATGGGGTCCATGATGTGGGTGTCGTACCACAGAACCCCCCTGATGGGGTCCATGATGTGGGTGTCATATTAAAGAACCCCCCTGATGGTGTCCATGATGTAGGTGTCGTACCACAGAACCCCCCTGATGGGGTCCATGATGTGGGTGTCGTATTAAAGAACCCCCTGATGGGGTCCATGATGTGGGTGTCGTACCACAGAACCCCCTGATGGGGTCCATGATGTGGGTGTCGTACCACAGAACCCCCCTGATGGGGTCCATGATGTGGGTGTCGTACCACAGAACCCCCCTGATGGGGTCCATGATGTGGGTGTCGTACCACAGAACCCCCCTGATGGGGTCCATGATGTGGGTGTCGTACCACAGAACCCCCCTGATGGGGTCCATGATGTGGGTGTCGTACCACAGAACCCCCTGATGGGGTCCATGATGTGGGTGTCGTACCACAGAACCCCCTGATGGGGTCCATGATGTGGGTGTCGTACCACAGAACCCCCTGATGGGGTCCATGATGTGGGTGTCGTACCACAGAACCCCCTGATGGGGTCCATGATGTGGGTGTCGTACCACAGAACCCCCTGATGGGGTCCATGATGTGGGTGTCGTACCACAGAACCCCCCTGATGGGGTCCATGATGTGGGTGTCGTACCACAGAACCCCCTGATGGGGTCCATGATGTGGGTGTCGTACCACAGAACCCCCCTGATGGGGTCCCTGATGTGGGTGTCGTACCACAGAACCCCCTGATGGGGTCCATGATGTGGGTGTCGTACCACAGAACCCCCTGATGGGGTCCATGATGTGGGTGTCGTACCAAAGAACCCCCTGATGGGGTCCATGATGTGGGTGTCGTACCACAGAACCCCCCTGATGGGGTCCATGATGTGGGTGTCGTACCACAGAACCCCCCTGATGGGGTCCATGATGTGGGTGTCGTACTAAAGAACCCCCCTGATGGGGTCCATGATGTGGGTGTCGTACCACAGAACCCCCTGATGGGGTCCATGATGTGGGTGTCGTATTAAAGAACCCCCTGATGGGGTCCATGATGTGGGTGTCGTACCACAGAACCCCCTGATGGGGTCCATGATGTGGGTGTCGTACCACAGAACCCCCTGATGGGGTCCATGATGTGGGTGTCGTACCACAGAACCCCCCTGATGGGGTCCCTGATGTGGGTGTCGCGTCAAAGCGACGCCCAGCAGGGGTGCTGTCAAGTTATGAGAGCAGTGTTGTGACAGCCCGGGTGTTGCTGTTGACATTTTGTTAGAGCCTTGATCCCCCACTTATCACCCATAGCGGATTGAGAGTGTGTTTCCAGAGAGAGAGAGAGAGACGGTGAATTTTCCTAGACTTCAGTGATTCTCAACCTTTCTCAGACCTGTAAAGGGTTTTGCAGCGTTTCGTTATCGCGTATAGCATGATGGGGACTCCCTGGAAGAGCCGAGCACTCGAAGCTGTCAGCCGACGGATTACACGTTTGAGAGAACCAGTGCTGTACTTTGAGGGATGGGGGGGGGGGGCTTTTCATTTATTGCACAACTTTGGGTGCAATTTAAATCAATTGTTGTTTATGATTTGTGGCATTTCTTTGTGAAATACTGGGGGTGCATACTTAGTTTAGACTAGTCATTGGTTAGACATAGGTTAAGGTTAGGTTTGGGTGTGCTGCCCCGTGGGAGGTTAGGTTTAGGGTGAGGGTTTGAGATAGGTTGTAGTTGTAGGACTAATGACTGGTCTAACCAATGACTAGTATAAACCAAAAACTGTCTACTGTAGGCCTGCGGTATAGCGCCACCATTAGGCCCATTTAAAAATAAATGGGGTGGAGTGTCTTCCTTGCCTACTGAGAGTGAGCATGCAAAGTTTGACAGTAGATATTGTTCCAGCAGTGTCCGAGATTAGCTGTGTGCATTAGACACACACACACACACACACACACACACGGACGGACAAACACACATACACGCGCGTCTGGGTGCGGATTGGCCGATGCCATATAATATAGGGCGTTATTACAGTATAGTCCAGCTGGTCAAATTATGGCCCTTGAGGAAAATTAATTGGGGAACCCTGCTCTAGTGTACTGAACCCTGGCTTCTGTTCTCCCTGCATGGCAATTACAGCTCCCTTTAACCCATTCTGACCTGAGATCAGATTCATACGAGGTTTCCACTGGACAACGCACTGGTCTGATTAACCCATTCTGACCTGAGATCAGATTCAAAAATAATTCAGTCGCTCTTAGATTTTTCAAAAAATAGCAGACCTACAAGCTCGTAGCGCGCCACTCGGTGGCGCGTTATGAGCTTGTAGATCTGCTATTTTTCAATAGCTAAAGCATAACATAACATAGTGCCGATCAGAATGGGTTAACACACACATGCATGCATGCACGCACGCACGCACGCACGCACGCACGCACGCACGCACGCATGCACGCACGCTCACACTCACAGAGACACACACACACACGCACACACACACACACACACACAGGAATCTGGAGTTGAGAGGGTTCGTGATGGAGGGAGTTAGGACTCTCATCTACACTGTAGCTCAGACTATAATAATGATAATCGTGACGGGGGAAACCCAACTAAATTAATTATAAAACATCGCTCGTTATTATAGCTCACACAAAAACATCTAAAGACATGTTACAGCGTATTGTTTAAACACAGAAGGCGACGCAAAGAGACTAAAGGAAAGCAGACAGCCTCTGTTCGTGCGTTCGGCGGTGAAACATTGTGGTGAATTGATCAAAGCACAAGATATTCTGAGACTCCATATTTCCATAATGTGCTCCTATTATCCATGCAAAGATGTGCATATTGTTAACCCATTTTTGGCGGAAACCCCTTTTTGGGGTTTTAAACATTATGTTATAGTTTAGCTATTGAAAAATAGCAGATCTACAATCTCACCGAGTGCCGCGCTACGACCTTTTAGGTCTGCTATTTTAGAAGAATCGTGAAAATGTGTCGCTTTGAATATATATTCTTTCAGAGCAAACGTTTTTAACTGAAATCATTGATTCTGGTCCCTGGAACAAGAATATTTTCAGATGGGGGGCGGCGGCCAATTACATATAATCTTGGCGGTCCTTGACATGAAAATGTTTGAGCACCACTGACACAGAAACATGGGGTTTTCCAGAAAACCGTCAGGATTTAGAAGACATTTTGTAGAATCTTTTCTCGGGTCTAAATCGGTTAAGCAACGTTCATGCGTGTCCCATCTCCTCTCCCAGGAATGGAACATCAAGGAAAACGCTCCAAACAAAACAAAACAAAGCAGCTACAGTAGTTTTCATGTCAACTGAGCCGGTGTGTGATGTGACGTTTCCCATGCAGTGATTGGTCCACAGAGTGAGATATACAGAGACGCAGATACACAGACGGATCCTGTTCAGATCCCACGCCGGAAAGAGAAAAGGAGACCGAGTGGGCTGACAGATTATGCAGCTGTGATGCAGAGCAACCCCCGGGGCAGACCCAAGGCGCAGTTGGAGGAAACACATCGACTCACTGCAGGCCTTGGAACGTCTCGGGAGCCCCCCAGGAGGAAGTCACTGATGTTGCTCTGGAGAGGGAAGTAAGGAGCTCTCTGGTGGAGCTGTTGCCCCCCGTGACCAGACTACGGATAAGCGGTTGAAGATGGATGGATGCAGAGAAAGCTAATTAAAGACGAGGTAGGGTAGATACCCTCACAACAAACATGCAGTAATCCTGGTCTCTAAACTGCCTCCCCCTGGCCAGCCGGGGCGCCTGATGGAGGGGAAAGGAACTGGTTGGAATAACGTGTTCCTTCCACGCGCTACGTCCAACCAGGGAAACTCCCCCCCTGTCAGGTGTAAAGGAGCAACTTGGACACTCAGGCATGAAGGAAGCATGAGTTCCGTTGCTCTCCCCTTGTCCCCCATATATGGGGACTAGGTTGGTCTCCCCTTGTCCCCCATATATGGGGACTAGGTTGGTCTCCCCTTGTCCCCCATATATGGGGACTAGGTTGGTGGAGGGTGTGTAGAGCCCAGGATCACATTAGATGATTGACACAGGGGTGAAAAATGGGTTACAAAATCGTGGGATAAAAAATATAAGAGAAAAAAAGACGAGGTATAAAGTCAGACCGCCGGATCAATAAATATGGCAGTGGTGGTTCCCAAACTGTTTCATGTCAAGGACCCCCAAAATTGACACTAATTAGCCCGCAAACCCCCATGAGAGAAGGCTCTAGCAGTGATTCTTAACCTGTTTAATTTCAAGGACCCCCAGTTTGACATGCATTAGTCTACGGGACCCCCATTTAATGGCATTTCCATCTCTCGACCCCCAATTTATATTGTAAAATCAATGTTAATTTAACTCTGAGAGTGTACAAATGGAACCATGGAACACTCTCAGAGTTACAGACCCATAAGGGTCCATTTGGTTCCTAACTATCATTTAGCTGGGGACCCCCCTGGAATCCCTCAAGGACCCCTGGGGGTCCCCGGACCCCACTTTAGGGAACCACTGCAATATGGGACAACGGAAAGAGGAAACCTAAGTGAAAGTGACTGTGAAGGAAGATTCTTTATCCTCCACACATACACTTTGCATTTGATCTCATATTTCCACACAATGGACTCTAATTGTCGCTGCTGGGCCTTACACTGCTTGGTATTCATACTTCTTGGTCCAACGGAACACCCCATTTCCCGCCGTTCCACACCTGCTGACAGCAACACCCTTAATTGACCAACGAGTGCCTTTTTCCGTCATGTCTTTGTGAGCTATATATCCAACGGGTACAGGCTTCAGTTCCGACATAGTATTGATCCGAAACCTCATCCCCTGACCTAACCATAACCGCAAGCACGGGAGCAGCGCATGTCGGAGCCATCGCATTTTCGCATCGCATCGCATGTCCCCGCGCTTCGGACAGTTGTGCAGTTGTAAATGGTAAATGGTGCATTTATATAGCGCCTTTATCCAAGGCGCTTTACATAGATTGTGCATTACATTCACCCATTCACACACACACATTCATACACCGATTGCAGCGGAAGCCATGCAAGGTACCAACCAGCACACCGGGAGCAATTTGGGGTTCAGTGTCTTTGCCCAAGGACACTTCGAAAATGTGGACAGGAGGAGGAGCCGGGATTCAAACCGCCGACCCATGGATCATTGGACGACCTGCTCTACCTCCTGAGCCACAGTCGCCCCACAGTTGTGCACCCCATATCCTCACCGTCTAACTTGCATTAACCTGGTTAATATTACTGATAATATTCACTCTCTGTACATGTTCAGAATGTACAGTACATCAGGTCAGAATACCACGTGTACAGTGAGTGTATAACCGATAGCAGATTGCCGTCCGGCCGTTTCAGACATGGTCGCGTTATCGCATTTCACATGAGCTGGATTCTCCGTGGACTTTTGTGCAGTGGCGTGCACAGACATTTAGAGGGGCAGGTGCTCAAGTGAAAAAAAGGGGACCTTGTGCAGCGCATTTTGGGGCGGGAACCCATTTTGGTGCTTTAGCTATTGAAAAATAGCAGATCTACAAGCTCGAGCTTGTAGGTCTGCTATTTTTCTTAAATTGAAGAACCACTGACATAGAAACATATAAGCTTTAGATTGTGGGGGGGCCTAAATAATATAGTAGAAGCGTTTTTTTTTATCAAGATTTGATCAATGTCACCGCATGGTCCACACACTACAAATTAAGAAAAGAAAAAAAAAAGGTTTTTATTATTATTATTATTTTTATTAAGAGCAAAATTGCCAAAAGGGCAGGGGGTGCTCTAGCACCCCCTAGTGTCTATCTGTGCACGCCACTGCTTTTGGGGGAGAATACCAAGGCAGATTTGTGACTGTGGTTGTGATGTTGATATTTCCAAAGGTTTTGTTGGCTTGACCTATTCATGGAGGAAAATGTGCGGTATCTCCCTGACTTGAATGCTAAATGACTTCATGGTAACCTTGTGTAAAAGCATCCCTCTATAGTTCTCTCTGCTCTCCTGCCATTATCTGTCCGGCTTTTGATATTTCCGTACGAGTGTTCTTACTGTATGAAGGTACAGTAAGAACACACTAAGTCAGAACACAGTATTTCTCAGTATTTTGAGTTGTAGAGTGTGTGTGCGCGTCGTAATCTCCACCAGGCAGGCAGAGATGTTGCAATCACTCGGGTGTCGTGTGTGTGCTGTGTGTGTGGTGTGGTGTGGTGTGGTGTGGTGTGGTGTGGTGTGGTGTGGTGTGGTGTGGTGTGGTGTGGTGTGGTGTGGTGTGGTGTGTGTGTGTGTGTGTGTGTGCGCGCGCGTGCGTGCGTGCGTGCGTGCGTGCGTGCGTGCGTGCGTGCGTGCGTGCGTGCGTGCGTGCGTGCGTGCGTGCGTCCGTGCACCGTGTGTGTGTTGTTGTTCGTGCATATACGTGTGAACTTCTAGGTCGACCTCGCGGCTGGTTTCTGCTCCATAGCCTTGCAGACACGTATCCCATAGCCCGGAGGGACGGACGGAGGGTGTGCCTGAGATTATGAATTCACCAAAAACAGCATATAGTTTTCTTTGACCTGATTGGCTCTCTGGCAGCACGCCCAGGAAACATGAAAGTGATCAGTGTTAATAGTTTGTGAGATCGGTTGCATGAACACGTCGCACGCCCGCACGCACACACACACACACACACACACACACACACACGGTTTGTCCAAAGTGCTTTGGACAAAACCTCTTAACTCCACTGGATCCTCAAAATGTCTGCTATAAAGCAACTAACTCCACCACCTCTCCCCCCCTCTCATGGAAGTAATTGACGATATATAAAGTTACAACACCAACTTTGATGAGGCTGTATTGCTTTGTTTTAAAAATATAAGGTTTTCTTAATTTCCTGAAAAAAGAACATTTTGGAGTTATGAGGTTTCCTCCCGACAGCATAGATATGTCACAACCACTTCCTTCAAGTTCATCCTGATGCAGAAAATAATAAAGTTACCGAAGGAAAAGGTTAAAGGTCATTACACACTGGCGAATTAGCGACGCGATATATTCGTGCGAATAATTCGCATTTAAAAAAAAAAACAATTGAAGTCCATGCAAGCTTCCACATCAGTGGCGAATGTGCGAAAATGCGACCGTTTTCGCTTTTATTTGTTCGCTCTGGTGTCGTATTTTGCAGAGATTCGCAGGCGAACTGCAACATGCAATATTTCGCATTTTCAGATCGCTTATTCGCATCGCGTCGCTAATTCGCCAGTGTGTAATGACCTTAAGACTAAAGTATCCAGTGTCACAAAAAGTAGCTTAGCTATTGTAGACATACAACAACAGCCTATAACAACAGCCTATAATCTCACTATATAATGGCTTTCCAGTATATAGTCTTTGCTTTGCAGTTCAGTCTGAGCATAATAACGACAACTATAGGACTGTCCACGCTGATTGGTGTTAGCATCATGTTGTGCTTTAGCTATTTAAAAATAGCAGATCTACAAGCTCATAGCGCGCCACCGAGTGGCGCGCTACGAGCTTGTAGGTCTGCTATTTTTGAAAAATCGAAGAACGACTGACATTTTTAGAATCTGATCTCAGGTCAGAATGGGTTTAATCAGACCAGTGTGTGTCCAGTGGAAACCTCGTATGAATCTGATCTCAGGTCAGAATGGGTTAACAATACGTTCTGTAAACAGTGGCACAAACGCGCCGCACAGTCCAGCTGTGTGTGAGTCTGTCACAGGCACAGAGAATGAGAGAGAGCGTCTTCAATGAGGCTGAAAGATGCACAGCATGGGTATAGGAGATATGGATAATCTGACTGATTATTCATTATAAGGAGTTGCAATAGTTGTGCCTATAAGTCCTGATCTGAGGTAATAATGCCAGCTGGGGTTCTCTCTCCTGATTGGAAGAGATTAGCGACGCAAACCCAAGAATGCCTCGTATCTCCACCTCTGGTTTGGAATATTACCACTTCTAGACTTTAGCGTGCTCATCATGGGGGGGGGGGGGGGGGGTGGCAGAAGGCATGGATTTTCAGAGTAAAATCTCTCATATCTGCTGGCACTCTAGCGAGCTTTATTTTGAAGAATATCCCGGCACTCATTGTGTTAAGGACCCCCCCCCCCCCAGTTTGACATGCATTAGGCTACAAACCCCCATGTAATGGCATTTCTATCTCTGGGACCCCCAATTTATATTGTAAAAATCTAAGTAAATTTAACTCTGAGAGTTGTACAAATGGAACCAAAACGGACCCGTTGTTCGGTTCCATTTTGTACACTCTCTGGAGTTACAGACCCATTAAAGGGTCCATTTGGTTCCAAACTATATAATTTAGCTGGGGACCCCCTGGCATTCCCTCGAGGACCCCCTGGGGGGTCCCCGGACCCCACTTTGGAGAACCAACTGCTTTAGATGCTGTGAGATGAAGGCCGACAGCGGACAACAAGAGGGCCTGTCGGTGGTCTTCAGGACTCCACGAGGGTCAATGCTCAGCCTCACAAGGTGTGCAGTGACCACTGAGGGCGTCCATTAAACCATTCTGACCTGAGATCAGATTCCAAAAATGTCTTCTACATCCTGACAGTTTTCATTCTGACCTGAGATCAGATTCCAAAAATGTCTTCTACATCCTGACAGTTTTCATTCTGACCCGAGATCAGATTCTAAAAATATCTTCTATGTCAGTCGCTCTTCGATTCTTCAAAAATAGCAGACCTACAAGCTCGTAGCGCGCCACTCGGTGGCGCACTATGAGCTTGTAGATCTGCTGTTTTTCAATAGCTAAAGCATGACATGATGCAAACACCAAAATGGGTTCTCGGCAAAAATGGGTTAAACCATTTCGACCCGAGGACGATTCTTCTACAAATTCCTTCCTAAATCATTTTTCTTGTTTCCATGTCAGCGGTTCTAAAACTATTTCATGTCAAGGACGCCCAGAATTATATGTATTTGGCCGCCGACCCCCATCTGAAAATATGTAGTTCCAGGGACCCCTTCAGAAGCAAAGATTTGAGTTAAAAACACTCGGAAAGAATATAAATAATAAATATATATTAAAAGATTTGTGCCACGTTTTCACGCTTTAAAAAAAAATAGCAGACCTACAAGCTCATAGCGCGGCACTCGGTGCCGCGCTATGAGCTTGTAGGTCTGCTATTTTTCAATAGCTAAAGTATAACATAATGCTTAAAACACCAACAGGGGTAGCCTATACTTCCCGCCCAGAATGGGTTAATGGCTTATTGACCAGGTGGGGGCTCGGTCCGGGGGGCCTTCAAAGACACCGTCGGCGCCGGCTGTGATGGGATTCTCCATGAGACCAGAGCTTTTCGCTTGAAGCCCCCAACCACCCCCCCCTCCACTCACTCTCACACACACACACACACACACACACACACACACACTGAGATTAGTGTGCAGCCGGGCGTAATCGCATGCCTCTGATGTCGATGTTGTACATTTGAAGTTCCGGGGGAGCTATAGCAGCATACGATACGATACGTCTTTGAGAAAGCCGTGCACGTCTAGGTTTGGGTGGATGTGTCAGTAAAGTATATATAGCTCCACATTATAATGTATTCCTTCGGGTATATACTGTACCCATCAAACTATTTCAGGCTGAACAGTGATATATATATAATGTATACTTGGTTTCTCTTTATGTTGAATAGATTGTGTGTGTGTGTGTTCTGTATGAGTTTGTTTGTGTGTCTGTCCGTCTCTCTTCCTGTAAGTGTTAGCAGCGCCGTCGCTACGTATACGCGCAACACGCACTGTGCGTAGGGCAACACGCACTGTGCGTAGGGCAACACGCACTGTGCGTAGGGCAACACGCACTGTGCGTAGGGCAACACGCACTGTGCGTATGGCAACACGCACTGTGCGTAGGGCAACACGCACTGTGCGTAGGGCAACACGCACTGTGCGTAGGGCAACACGCACTGTGCGTAGGGCAACACGCACTGTGCGTAGGGCAACACGCACTGTGCGTAGGGCAACACGCACTGTGCATATGGCAACACGCACTGTGCGTAGGGCAACACGCACTGTGCGTAGGGCAACACTCACTGTGCGTAGGGCAACACGCACTGTGCGTAGGGCAACACGCACTGTGCGTAGGGCAACACGCACTGTGCGTAGGGCAACACGCACTGTGCGTAGGGCAATACGCACTGTGCGTAGGGCAACACGCACTGTGCGTAGGGCAACACGCACTGTGCGTAGGGCAACACGCACTGCGTAGGGCAACACGCACTGTGCGTAGGGCAACACACACTGTGCGTAGGGCAACACGCACTGTGCGTATGGCAACACGCACTGTGCGTAGGGCAATACGCACTGTGCGTAGGGCAACACGCACTGTGCGTAGGGCAACACGCACTGTGCGTAGGGCAACACACACTGTGCGTAGGGCAACACTCACTGTGCGTAGGGCAACACGCACTGTGCGTAGGGCAACACGCACTGTGCGTAGGGCAACACGCACTGTGCGTAGGACAACACGCACTGTGCGTAGGACAATACGCACTGTGCGTAGGGCAACACGCACTGTGCGTAGGGCAACACGCACTGTGCGTAGGGCAACACGCACTGTGCGTAGGGCAACACGCACTGTGCGTAGGGCAACACGCACTGTGCGTAGGGCAACACGCACTGTGCGTAGGGCAACACGCACTGTGCGTAGGGCAACACGCACTGTGCGTAGGACAACACGCACTGTGCGTAGGGCAACACGCACTGTGCGTAGGGCAACACGCACTGTGCGTAGGGCAACACGCACTGTGCGTAGGGCAACACGCCGAGGGGGGGGGGGGGGGGGACAAAATGTGCCAAAAAGTGCCAAGCCGACCCTCATAATACCAACTTTCTCTGTGGCTCCGTCGCGTAATAATGAGCGGCCGTGTGTGCGTCCTCGCAAACGGCGAAAATAACCGATCTGGGCAGCACAAATATCTATATATAGGGCAACCAAATGGTCAGCTATGTCCCTGAGTGTGTGTGTGTGTGTGTGTGTGTGTGTGTGTGTGGCCTTTCTGAAGAGAGGTCTCTCTCCCATGCACTGCCTCTGATGAAAGTATGTCACAGACATAGATGGACCGTTTGATGTGGCGCGATGTGAATTGAACAGCACGCATGCACGCACGCACGCACGCACGCACGCACCCCACGCACGCACGCACGCACGCACTCACACCAACTGTCCCAGATGTTACATTTTGGAGTTGCTCCGTTGCAACATAAAAGGTGATGACACATGTTAAAGCCGTGTGTGTGTGTGTGTGTGCGTGCGTGCGTGCGTGTGTGCGTGCGTGCGTGCGTGCGTGCGTGACTGCAAAAAACACATCCCAGGGCGTCTCAATAAGCTGCCGTCAGCGAACAGCTCCATCTTCCACTGCTGCAGTGGTTTGGTTTTCCAACCCTTTTTATATCAAGAACCCATTATTTATTCTGCATCTTGAGCCACGGATGGACCACCATTTGATGACATTATTAAGCCTCTCAGAGCCGAAAAGGAAGAAAAAAAAAGATCTCGTCGGTTGTTGCCGTTGGATAAGATTTTGTCCACAATTCCATGCTGTATTGCCATAGGAGAGATAACAGGCAAACGTTGATAAAAATATCGTTTTTTTTCTTCTAATTGTGTAGACTACTAGACTTCTTGTAATGCAGATGTTTAACAATAATTGAACTCTTGAGAGTGCTGTTCATGCAGCCTGAAGTGAGCCAAGCTGGAGTTGGAAATACATTGTTTTCAACGAGGGCGGCGCAAATAAGAGCTATTTTACTGTACAGTAACAACTGTACAATACTCTTTAACCCATTCTGACCGGGCACCCATTTTGGTGTCAGCATCATGTTATGCTTTAGCTATTGAAAAACAGCAGATCTACAAGCTCATATCGCGCCACCGAGTGGCGCGATACGACCTTGTAGGTCTGCTATTTTTTTTATTTATCGAAGAACGACTGACATTTTTAGAATCTGATCTCAGGTCAGAATGGGTTCGTCAGACCAGCGTGTGTCCAGTGGAAACCTCGTATGAATCTGATCTCAGGTCAGAACGGGTTAATGTTTATGTCGTACTACAAAACAATCTAAAATAAAAGGGATTTAAGATCATTAAAGCTGGGCTGTGTTGCCCTGAGTCCAATGCATTTCCGCCTATACTTCCGGTCCAGGACTTGTCCCAGTTGGTTGTCTCAATAGAAGTCTATCTGAGATCAGATTCATACGAGGTTTCCACTGGACACACACTGGTCTGATGAACCCATTCTGACCTGAGATCAGATTCTAAAAATGTCAGTCGCTCTTCGATTTTTCAAAAATAGCAGACCTACAAGCTCGTATCGCGCCACTCGGTGGCGCGATATGAGCTTGTAGATCTGCTATTTTTAAATAGCTAAAGCATAACATGATGCTGACACCAAAATGGGTGCCCGGTCAGAATGGGCATTAAGCAACTAGTCGACTAGTAAATCCACTATAGTCGACCTTTATTTTTTTTTCCCCGATTTTGTAGGCCTCACGATCAGGTAGATTATAGTTATATATATATATCAAAAAAGAGAAAAACCTTCCAAGGAAGGGACTGCACACTCCAGGGAACAGAGACGGACAACTTACTGCATCAAACTTATTTATTAGCACGACGCGTTTCGCCGTGAGCTTCGTCAGGTGCTATACAGAGGTGTGAATGTGTCAAGCATAATTATATAGGGCACCTATGGATGGCTGCAATTCGAAACTGGCCTCTGTAAAATCTGAATTCCCCCCCCCCCCCCCCCCCATTTCCCCTCACTGTATATGTATCTTTTCCCTTTTTGCTTCCTATATGATGAATTCCTGTTCTGTTCTTTAGCTACATAGAAATGTCTATTTGTATGTCTCTAAATGTTTTGATGAATTGAACAATGTGGACCCTGTTGTAAACAAGTGTAATGCTTAATTGGGTCGTCCACTCACAGTTAACAGTCTTTGTATTGAGTTTGTGCTTGAAATGTACTGTAAATTCTGCAAACTGTTAATAAATATTTCAATCAATCAATCAAAAAAGGGACAGTCATTATACAAAAGTGTGCAGTCCCTTCCTTGGAAGGTTTTTCTCTTTTTTGACGTCTATGCCTGCTAACTAGGCTTGCACCTCCTACGGGTCTATATATATATATATATATATATATATATATATATATATTACATACTAGGTTTACTAGTCGACTAGTAAACTCGGCAACTAGTCAACTAGTAAAAATGACTAGAATGCCCTAGTTTGCGTAACTCAGTCTATATCTAAGACTATATCTAAGGCTCTGCCACTGCACTATACTGGCTCACATGCCCCGCATGCCCCGCGAGTCCTTCCGCCCCACAGGAGGTGCGCGCGACGCGCGTGCAGCACAGCACAGGCATGGGTGGTTTCAGGCAGAAGAAGCTCCCCAAAGCCGTGGGAGATAAATCTAACGCCGCCACACACACACACACAGACAGACAGGATCACAGCCCGGCATGCATGGGAGCCAACACAGACTCCAGCGTAGCCCCGGTGGTCCAGGTGTCTGGTGGAGATATAAACTGACATCATCGCATGCAGACACACACACACACACACACACACACACACACACACACACACACACACTGATAGACTTCAAGGCATTGGACCTTATACACAAACCACAGTGAGGGACTGAAAGAAAGTCTCTCCTTTTTATCTCCATTTGGATGTGTTTGTCTGTCATTTTGCCTGTTTGCTCTCTATCTCTCTCTCTCTCTCTCTATTGTAGCCTATAGACAGTGACAGCTTGTTTTCCGTCACTTCCAATTTGTTATTTAATGTTTCAGTGCGATACACTTCAGGTTGTAGTGCTGCAGGGTCCAGTACGGAGATGTGGGGGCTTTTGGCCCGTGTGTGGTTTAACATTATCATGTCTTTGATGAGAAACCTCTTTTAGGTCCGGACAGACTAATATTTATAAGGAAGTTGTGTTAAAGTTTTTTTATTTTTTTATATATATATTTTTTTTATCCCACGATTTTGTAACCCATTTTTCACCCCTGTGTCAATCGTCTAATGTGATCCTGGGCTCTACACACCCTCCACCAACCTAGTCCCCATATATGGGGGACAAGGGGAGACCAACCTAGTCCCCATATATGGGGGACAAGGGGAGACCAACCTAGTCCCCATATATGGGGGACAAGGGGAGGGCAACGGACTTGAACTCATGCTTCCTTCATGCCTGAGTGTCCAAGTTGCTCCTTTACACCTGACAGGGGGGAGTTTCCCTGGTTGGACGTAGCGCGTAGAAGGAACACGTTATTCCAACCAGTTCCTTTCCCCTCCATCAGGCGCCCCGGCTGGCCAGGGGGAGGCAGTTTAGAGACCAGGATTACTGCATGTTTTTTGTGAGGGTACCTACCCTAGGGGACACGGGGAGAACATGCAAACTCCACACAGAAAGGCCCTTTCGCCAACCCCGCCTCGGGTATGGGCACTGATGACGCGGAGAAGGAAACACGCCGCCAGCACCCACAGCTTTAAACAAATGAGTTGGCTTGGATTTCTGTATAAACAAATGGCTCTTTAAATTTCTTCATTATAACTTTTCTATAGAAGACAGGGTTATCCAAAAGAATAAATGGATTGATCCACTAAGAAGAATATTAGCACTTTAACGAATGTAGAGTGCGTTATAAATAAAAATCACACCCGTGTGAAGTGAGTGGTGCAACTCTGTGTGTGTGTGTGTGTGTGGGGGGGGGGGGGGGGGGGTGCCAAGCCGTGTCTGAAACGGTTGAGAAATGACAGAGTTACCGTTACTGTACTGTACTGGCACACGCAAAATCATCATACAGTTAACATGGGCGTGTGTGTTTGTGTGCGTGTTAGATTGCGCACAGGTGGTGAAAAACAACCATGCTGTTTTCGTGCTCATATACCCACCCAGCCAGCCACCCACACACACCCACACACCCAGCCAGCCAGCCAGCCAGCCAGCCAGCCAGCCACCCACACAGCTCCGTAAGGGAGTGGTTGCACCACTCAAAAATCCATTGTTATTATTGTCTCCACATCAATGTTTACTGTTGCTGCTCTGCTACTGCATGTTGCTGTTGCTCGTTTCTGGCATCGCGGCGCGTCGTATAAGCTATACTCACGGACTCATTTACATGTGTAGTTGATTTTCTACATAGCAAATTAACTCGCTCTGGATCAGGATTTTACCGTGTAGACTTAAAGTGTAATGTGTCAGAGGAAACACAATGGCAGCATCTCTCTCTGTTCCGTCGGTTCGGTACACAGATTCTGACATCCTGCTGTTTCTTTCCTTCCTCGGCGGAAAAGGTCACGGTGGAGAAGAGAACTATACCCTGTTCCCTCTGTCGTACTGCTTCTCAAGTGGGGCCCCTTTAAAAAGACCCACAGGGGTCCATCAAGGGGTTCCATGCAGGGGCCCCTTTAAAAAGACCCACAGGGGGTCCATCAACCCATTCAGACCTGAGGGCGATTCTACAAATGCCTTCTAAATCCTGACAGTTTTCTGAAAAACCCCATGTTTCTATACCGTATGTCAGTGGTTCTCAAACATTTTCATGTCAAGAAGAACCCCCCAAGCCACCTCCATCTATCTGCAAATATGTTGTTCCAGGAACACCTCAGACGCAAAGATTTGAGTTAAAGACATTCACTCTGAAAGAATATATATATATATATTCAAATATTTGCATATCATCATACATCATCATCATTCCGGCCAATCGCAATTTGCGTCTTCAATTTTCTGCCCTTCACTCATTGCTATGGGGTGATCAGCCAATCAAATCATCGCTATGGGGTGATCAGCCAATCAAATCATCGCTATGGGGTGATCAGTCTATAGACACACGGGGACTACAAATTCCACGGCCCCAAATGAGACAGTGTCCCACTTCTGGTGCGTTAGAACGCTGTACTGCAGACCAGCCCATAGAAATCCATTGAAATGCAACTGTAGTTAGCCTACTTTTAAAATGGTAACAAAATTAACTGAAGTCGACCATATTGATTTGAATAAAAATATGTTTCCAAATGTATGAAGTGTCTTTGTCAACATATATTGTTGTTTTCTCAATAGAGGATGTATTTCACGTTTAATTTACCACGAGTTACCCATAATGTTAACAAGATGGCAGACAGAGAAACCGCTTTTAAGGGACGTCACTGCCTTTACGAGGCTACGAGCGCGAGCGCCGACTTTGAAGAGTGGAATTCTCAATAATACATCCCGATCCCGACTGACTTTGTTATTCATGTCTATATTTTGAACTTGTCACGGGCTTACTGATATGTTCTACCTACCTCGGAGCTCCGACGGTGTGTTTTACCGTCAACTTGTATAATTAATTTGGCTGAATAGTTGGGGAAAATAACCCAGCTATATCCTGACATTTTCATACTTAGTGAATTCTCCAGATGAGTATTAATAATTATTCTTTCAAGATGCTGTTTAGATAATTTTCTACAAATAAAAAGAAACAACAAATACATGGGTATTGAAAACCTCAAGGGATGCGACCGTGACGAATATACCGCCCACTTTAACTTGAAATTTACAATGCTAGAATTTTTTAATCTCTGATGGAGTATATTATAGTACATTGTGGGTTGTAAATTGAGATGGCAGGTATGTGACATTGAAAAGGACAAATCAAACATATGGGACACTTTATTAGAACACGGGGAAAAACTCTCTACAGCCTCAGTAATGGACCAGTGAAATGAGGGTATTTTATGATGCCTCTCATAGGGATTGCATTGACAGCTGCAGTACTCCGTTCTAACGCACCAGAAGTGGGGCCGCTGTCTCATTTGGGGGCGTGACATTTGTAGTCCCTGTGTGTCTCTATCAAAGCATTGCTATGGGGTGATCAGCCAATCAAATCATCGCTATGGGGTGATCAGCCAATCAAATCATCGCTATGGGGTGATCAGTCAATCAAAGCATTACTAAATTCACACAAACATACAAAGCTAGGCATAGGAGGGGCTAGCACCCCTCAAAAATAGCCAATCTACAAGCTCATATAACGTTATGATGTAAATTCTCCGGCGTTCATTGTCAATGGCATTTTTTTATGTTTGTTCAGACAGCACAAACATTAAAGCTGTTTATAGGAGGGGCTATTGTCAAACATTGGCCAACTTGTCAATTAATATAAGAAGAGGAAAAAAAAATTATCTACAAGGCGTTTTGTGAGCTTGTAGATCTGCTATGTATGTCAATTATGTTTATGTAGAACCAAGTCAGAATCCGTCAACTCCTACATTCCAAGTGCTTGTCGGGGTGGTGGGGTCCCCAGTTGTAATGTGACTATGTTGGGGGTTCCCATGTTCAAATTATGATTCTTTTGGGGGTCCCCTGGGGTTCTAAACGTAAAAGTAAAACGCCTCGGGTCGAAAAGCGACCTCGCCCTGTTGCATGCACGCATCCTGGGTGACAGCAGACTGCTGGGCGAGCGCTGGCGCTTTGGCATGGGGGGTCAGATCTTAAGAACTCTAGTTTTCGTGAGGTACCCTCACAAAAACATGCAGTAATCCTGGTCTCTAAACTGCCTCCCCCTGGCCAGCCGGGGCGCCTGATGGAGGGGAAAGGAACTGGTCGGAATAACGTGTTCCTTCCACGCGCTACGTCCAACCAGGGAAACTCCCCCCTGTCAGGTGTAAAGGAGCAACTTGGACACTCAAGCATGAAGGAAGCATGAGTTAAGTCCGTTGCTCTCCCCAGGTTGGCGGAGGGTGTGTAGAGCCCAGGATCACATCACAGGATGATTGACACAGGGGTGAAAAATGGGTTACAAAATCGTGGGACAAAGAATATAAATTTAAAAAAAAAGAACTCTAGTTTTCGCCGGCTGCCGGGCACGGCTGCACTAATAACTTTGGGGCAGGCTAGAGCATCTATAGAGTTTAAATGGACAGGTATCAGTCAAAAGGGACACATCGAAGAGGAAGGGCGGGTGGGGAGGGATCAACATAATGTCAGAACAGGTCGGCTCCATATATGGAGATGATATGGAGATGATATATGGAGATATAGAGTTGCTGGCCAATATTGATGACATCAGGAATCCCCATATATGGGCTTAATATATGATGTCACGTGCTCCACATCCCTGATGATGTCACTGATGATGTCATGTGCTCTCTCACCCCCCGACCAATCAACCAACCAATAAACACACACACAGACGATCCCAAAGTTAAAGGTCATTACACACTGGCGAAGTAGCGACGCGATGCGAATAAGCGATCTGAAAATGCGAAATATTGCATGTTGCAGTTCGCCTGCGAATCTCTGCAAAATACGACACCAGAGCGAACAAATAAAAGCGAAAACGGTCGCATTTTCGCACATTCGCACATTCGCCACTGATGTGGAAGCTTGCATGGACTTCAATAGTTTATTTTTAAATGCGAATTATTCGCACGAATATATCGCGTCGCCAATTCGCCAGTGTGTAATGACCTTAACTGTGAACTTATTTTGTGAGGTCATGGCCTGAAAAGTTGGAGAATCACTTCTCTACTCTTGCCTGGAATCAGAGCCTTGCTGTAGTTTGCAGGATTATGACCAGACTAGCAGAAGATGGTATACTTTATTCTCAAATTACCCCGCAGGGCGACAATAAGCTGAGCTGTGTTAGCAGCACAGTGTGTTAAGCCACCTGTGAGTTAGGAAGGGGCTTTTCTTTGGGAAAACTTAAAACTGCAAACATTTCACTTTGGATATTGTGCCATAACCATAATGCTGTTAGTGGAGAGAAGCTTGAATCTCAGGTTATTTCGGGCCTATAAGGATTCAGTCCTGGTTGCCAGGCATGACAAAAATAAAGCTTGAATCTCAGGTTATTTCGGGCCTATAAGGATTCAGTCCAGGTTGCCAGGCATGACAAAAATAAAGCTTGAATCTCAGGTTATTTCGGGCCTATAAGGATTCAGTCCAGGTTGCCAGGCATGACAAAAATAAAGCTTGAATCTCAGGTTATTTCGGGCCTATAAGGATTCAGTCCAGGTTTGCCAGGCATGACAAAAATAAAGCTTGAATCTCAGGTTATTTCGGGCCTATAAGGATTCAGTCCAGGTTTGCCAGGCATGACAAAAATAAAGCTTGAATCTCAGGTTATTTCGGGCCTATAAGGATTCAGTCCAGGTTGCCAGGCATGACAAAAATAAAGCTTGAATCTCAGGTTATTTCGGGCCTATAAGGATTCAGTCCAGGTTTGCAAGGCATGACAAAAATAAAGCTTGAATCTCAGGTTATTTCGGGCCTATACGGATTCAGTCCAGGTTTGCAAGGCATGACAAAAATAAAGCTTGAATCTCAGGTTATTTCGGGCCTATACGGATTCAGTCCAGGTTTGCAAGGCATGACAAAAATAAAGCTTGAGACTGAATTGTTTTGGCCGATTCAGTCCCCAAGTTGCAAGGCATCCTCTGAGCTTTTCCGGCTGGTTTCACAGCTTAACCGATTTTGGAGCGGGAACCCCTTTTGGTGTTATACTTTAGCTATTGAAAAATAGCAGATCTACAAGCTCATAGCGCGGCACAGAGTGAAAAATCGTGAAAATGTGGTGAAAATCTTTGAATATATATTCTTTCGGAGCGAATGTTTTTAACTCGAATTCTTCTGGGGGGGTCAGCGGGCAATTTTATATAATTTCTGGCATCTTTGACATGAAATAGTTTGAGAACCACTGAAATAGAAACATAGGGTTTTTCAGAAAACTGTCAGGATTTAGAAGGCATTAATTTGTAGAATCATCGTCAGGTCTAAATGGGTTAAATATAGAAACAGCTGAACAGCATTGTCACATTTTGTCCTTTAGATTACTGGAGTTAACCCATTCTGTACGGGAACCCATTTTGGTGTTAGCATCATGTTATGCTTTAGCTATTGAAAAATAGCAGATATACAAGCTCATAGCGCGCCACCGAGTGGCGCGCTACGAGCTTGTAGGTCTGCTATTTTTGAAAAATCGAAGAACGACTGACATTTTTAGAATCTGATCTCAGGTCAGAATGGGTTCATCAGACCAGTGTGTGTCCAGTGGAAACCTCGTATGAATCTGATCTCAGGTCAGAAAGACATTGGACTTGAATAAAAAAATGGTCCGGGGATTTTAGTCAATTCCAATTGAAAATCTAATTATACTAGGCCCGGACCAAGACATTCTCCAGAAAGCTGCAAGCGTTTTGGCTTCATCGATCTGGGCATGTTCTGTTTTACCTGCTTGTAAAACTAACCGCCATTCAAAATCATTCATTACCTTTGGCAACCCAGCTTATAAATGCTGTTTTTGTTGGTTTTTTATAATCACTAAAACTATCTCTAAACCTAACCTCACAAAAACTATGCCTAACCCACGAATCACCTGGAAAACATATTCTCCCCATGCCTGACATCAAATGCTTCCCTTCCTTCCTTTAAACCCATTCAGGACGGGAACACCCTTTTGGTGTTTTTAGCATTATGTTATACTTTAGCCATTGAAAAATAGCAAATCTACAAGCTCATAGCGTGGCACAGAGTGCCGCGCTAAGAGCGTGTAGATATGCTATTCTGGTTGGTTAGTGGTTAATAAAGCCGTTTGAAATAAATTGAATAGATTTGAATTATAATTAATTGAACTGAATAGCTGTTAATATATAACATTATACAGTGGTTCCACAATCACAATGCATTTTGGCCCTCATTAACATATATGTTTCTTCTTTTTCTGTTGGACTGATTTATGCATGCTCAAGTATAAAAGCCATTGGCTAATAATCAGTTTAATGGCTGATAACAGAATCTAAAGGGCATAAGAATGATTTGGGTGTTCAAAAGGCTATTGAAAAAAAAGCTACATACACAATCAGTGCCGGAAGTGCATCAAAATAGAAGCTCCGGGGTTCCAGAGTTGTCTGATCGCTTTTACTCTGAAAGCCATGAACCGGAAACACTTTCCTAAAAAAGTTGACTTTACAAAGAGACCTCACATCCCCGATTATCTTAATAAAAAAATTTACGCTCCAAAAGAACGTTCATATTTTGCGGGAGAGACGGATGAGGAGCAGAAATGAAGCGCCAGCATATCGATCCATTCATCACCACGGAGAGCGCCTTGGATTAGGAGATACGAGTCATTCTTTCCGCCGCGCTAACATGGGAGTCAATGACAAGCTAATAGTTGCACTGAGCGTTAGCATACGGAAAGCGAAAAGCGAAATGCCAAAAAAAAAA
>NC_139717.1:5172269-5175037 GCF_964188405.1 Protomyctophum parallelum
CCTGGCTCCTCCTGTCTACATGTCGAAGTGTCCTTGGGCAAGACACTGAACCCCAAATTGCTCCCGATGTGCTGGTTGGTACCTTGCATGGCTTCCGCCGCAATCGGTGTATGAATGGGTGAATGTAATGCACAATCTATGTAAAGCGCCTTGGATAAAGGCGCTATATAAATGCACCATTTACCATTTATTTTACCCCTCACCCCCCCTCCCCCCCCGTAACTCAACCTGAGGCAACAACATACGAGCAGGAGATATGGCTACTATTATACGCACACTGCTTTTATTGATATACGACAGGAATTACTGCCTGGAGACTAGACTAGTGTTGGTGTCTGTCCGCCCCAAGCAGCCTGTCATTTAGACTAGTGTTGGTGGCTGTCCGCCCCAAGCAGCCTATCATTTAGACTAGTGTTGGTCTGTCCGCCCCAAGCAGCCTATCATTTAGACTAGTGTTGGTATCTGTCCGCCCCAAGCAGCCTATCATTTAGACTAGTGTTGGTCTGTCCGCCCCAAGCAGCCTATCATTTAGACTAGTGTTGGTGTCTGTCCGCCCCAAGCAGCCTGTCATTTAGACTAGTGTTGGTGTGTGTCCGCCCCAAGCAGCCTATCATTTAGACTAGTGTTGGTCTGTCCTAGCCTGGTTAATAAACCAGGCTGATTCTGTCCTAGCCTGGTTAATAAACCAGACCGAATCAGCCGTTGGCAAAACAAAATTGCCTGCCGGCGGATTACGGTCTGGAGAGGCTCAATTGTAGGCCCATTTCCTACACCAGAGAAATGGGGCGGCCAATCGGGACACGGTATGCAATATGGGCGGACTTTGGTACAGTGACTTTCAATGCTTGAGACCTTTGACTGACAATAGCTCTGACCAATTGCGTCAAAGAGAAAATGTTTCAACCCGCCGCCCTGGAAATGAAATCCAAGCTGAGCCTCCCCAGACTAATATCCCACGGTCCGTGCGATATTAGTCTGGTTTATTAACCAGGCTAGGTCTGTCCGCCCCAAGCAGCCTATCATTTAGACTAGTGTTGGTGTGTCCGGCCCAAGCAGCCTGTCATTTACTCCCTATAGCGCTGATGAAAGCCCCCTATAAGGGGAGGAGATTCGGACCGACGCTGCGACCCACTACACTTCCTCTGCCAACCTGGGGAGAGAAGCGGACTGAGCTCATGTTTCCTTCTATGCATGAGGAGTCCAAGCTGCTTCTTTTCACCTGACAGGGCCGGACGTACTGTAGCGCGTGGAAGGAACACGTTATTTCCGACCAGTTCCTTTCCCCTCCATCAGGGCCAGGGGGGTAGTTTAGAGACCAGGATTACTGTATGTTTTTTGTGAGGGTACCTACCTACCTACCCTAGGGGACACGGGGAGAACATACAAACTCCACACAGAAAGGCCCTTTTGTCAACGCCAGGGCCGGGGTTAGTCTTAACCAGCCACGTATACAGAGACGTATCTACAATAAGGCGAGGACAGGCGTCCGAACTGTCCAAATCCATTTCAGCCTGGCCAAAATCCATACAATGAGAAAAAAGAGAGTACAAAAACAAGACCTGAGAACTATTAGTGGACAGCTGATTGGCCGTTGCGGTAGAGCGTGACCCTCAATCACCCATTGGAATGTAAATGCATGCCTTTCTTTCAGCCTTTGTATCCTACGGTCTGGCAGGTATATCTCTTTGTATCCTACTGTCTGGCAGGTATATCTCTTTGTATCCTACTGTCTGGCAGGTATATCTCTTTGTATCCTACTGTCTGGCAGGTATATCTCTTTGTATCCTACTGTCTGGCAGGTATATCTCTTTGTATCCTCCTGTCTGGCAGGTATATCTCTTTGTATGCTACTCTGGCAGGTATATCTCTCTGAAAACCTTTAGTGCTACGATTGTGCGCGGAGAGACGACAATTGACACATCTTGCCTGCCCAAAATGTAATTCCTGGAAACGCCACTGCACATAATATGTCAGACATCTAACCCTAGAACCTTTACCTCACAGGGAATCCACGGGTGCGTCTTAACCGACCTGCACGTATGTATATGTTGCAGCTTGGATCAGAGGAACTAACATATTAATAGTGTTATAGCATTAAAATGGGTATGGCCAAATATTTGGTGGCCCATGGGTTGGGAAATGTGTATATAGTGTGCCGAAAATAGCCGATCTAAAAGCTCAGAGGCTCGGACATGTGTGACACCGTCGGGAGTGTAAATCCCCGATCGGCTTTAACGCGGTTTCATCTGGTCGTGAATCTCTGGTCTGACGAGGCTTAAAGGGGGGCCAGAGGCCTCCGTCTCCTGGTCAGAGCCACTGTCCATGAAGGGCCTTCGCTCTGTCAGCATCTGTTCTATCCCTGCATAGATTCACGGAGGAGAGGAGGAAGGGTTCCCAGGATACAGCTATCTATCGATCTAGACCCATCCCCCCCTCTCCTCCCCCCATCCCTCATGCCCTGCCATCCACCCCCCCCCCCCCCCCCCCCCCCAAAGGTATACAGTATAGCAGACACCGGAGGCAGACAGTGGACTCTGCAAAACAGAGTGTGCACGTGCGTGTGCACGTGCGCATGCGTGTGTGTGTGTGTGTGCGCATATTAGGGCTGGGTCACTGGGTGCACTAACCGCATATCGAGTTCACAACTGCGACTATTATTTCTATTTACATTTTTATCCCACGATTTGGTAACCATTATTACCTATAAGCTATAATCCTGCATGGTCGCTATAATACTCTCCCTCTGCCAACCTGGGGAGAGCCCGCCA
>NC_139717.1:5175237-5244445 GCF_964188405.1 Protomyctophum parallelum
TTCAACAGTGGTTTTCAACCAGTGTGACACCAGTCCAGTCCAGTGTGACACCAGTCCAGTCCAGTGTGACACCAGTCCAGGGCCCACTATTTATTCAGCATTTGAGCCACGGAACCACCATTTGATGAGGTTTAGGTGCTATTTACACGAGGATGATGTTCATAAAAAACGGCAAAATAAAGTACCGTTTAGCGCTGTCATTTAGACGAGAACGGTGTTCTCAGGAGGTGAAAACGCATCGAAGTGAAACCGCCTCCCAGAGTGGAAATCATTCAGAACAGCGTTTCCTATGGTCTCCATATAAACAGGCAAAACTTATGACATCATGGCTCATGTTGGCTCACAGCGCATATGTTTATTACATTGATGCAGAGCCATATCATTATGATATAATGGAGTTCCTGAACAAGCCTCCCTCCTCGCCTACAAAGTGATGCTCATCAGCGATGTTGAATGTAAAACCATGATGTAAATAAAAAGCCTTGTGATAGACGGCAGCCGCGGCAGCAGCGTTTATGTAGCCTAATGTATTATAAAATATATACCATCCCGTGGCGCGCCCAGAGCCGTGTTGCGCAGGCTTGCGTGAAGGTTTCTTCTTCTTGTACGTGGGTGACCTGTCTATTTGGCAGCCCGTTATCGCCACCTAGCGACAGTATAGCATAATAGCACATCATATCATAACGTGTGCGTTCTCGTGTAAAGGGTAAGAAAAAATGAGAACGCAACGGGACTTTGACGTGTTATATGGAGATGGTCGCCGTCTAAAAGAGGCCTTAGTCTCTCAGATCCAAAAACCAATTTTTACGTTTTTGTCCACAATTCTATATGTTGTATTTATAGGAGAGAGAACAGGCAAAACACAGTCCACACTATTTATCCATAATTTATAAATGATAGATAAGGGGTCAGGACAACGAGGCCTTTTCGTGGAGGGGTCAGAATGACATTTGGACTTAAGACTGTTTTTCGTCTGTGGTACAACTTGTAAATTAAGTAATGCAGATGTTTAACACCGATTTAACTCTTGAGAGCTAAATTAGCTCTCAAGAGTTAAAAGATAAGGGTCCATTTGGTTGCCGACTCTCCATCATTTAGCTGGGAGACCACCTGGAATCCTCTCAAGGACCACTGGTGGTCCCCGGACCACTACAAAAAAAGTAAGAAAATGAGAAGAAAAAAAACGCGATTGCCCTCTCTCTCTCTGTGCGCCGCCGCCCTCCTCCACTGTCACTGCATCAAACTGTCACTTCCCTCTCCATCCTCTCCTCCACTTTCGGTTATCTCCTCCACCCCTCTTCTCCTCCTCTCTATATCAGACTCTCCCCCCCCCCCCCCCCCCCCCCCGCCTGCTGACTTGGCTCCTGCACTCGTTCCTGTGTTATCTTCAAGGCTTGGGAAAACATGATACCACCTTCTATAGCCTGGAAGCATGCATGCCAGTCAAAACAAAACCCTGCAGGAAAACCCAACAAGACACAATATACCATACAGTCTGACGTACAGTAGCGCTGCATGCATGCAGCACTGTGCAATTAACCCACAGACCTGAGACTATAGACTCTATACAATAAATGTCTTCTGAATAATGACAGTTTTCTGAAAACCCTATATTCTGGTTCTCAAACTGTTTCATGTTCAAGGACCCCCTGTGTCCTCAGCTCAGTGGCCTTGTTGTGGTTAGAGTGTCCGCCCTGAGACTGGGAGGTCGGGGGTTCGATCCCCGGCCGGGTCATACCAAAGACTCTAAACATGGGACCCAGTGCCTCCCTGCTTGGCACTCAGCATCAAGGGTTGCATTGGGGGGGTAAGTCCCTGCGACATACTAGCGTCATGTCCAGGGGGTGTACTTGTACATCAAAGCTGCTTCACGCTACAGAAACAGGAGATAGGCTCCTGCCCTATGGGCCTCATGGCTACAGAAACAGGAGATAGGCTCCTGCCCTATGGGCCTCATGGCTACAGAAACAGGAGATAGGCTCCTGCCCCTATGGGCCTCATGGCTACAGAAACAGGAGATAGGCTCCTGCCCTATGGGCCTCATGGCTACAGAAACAGGAGATAGGCTCCTGCCCCTATGGGCCTCATGGCTACAGAAACAGGAGATAGGCTCCTGCCCTAAGGGCCTCATGGCTACAGAAACAGGAGATAGGCTCCTGCCCTATGGGCCTCATGGCTACAGAAACAGGAGATAGGCTCCTGCCCTATGGGCCTCATGGCTACAGAAACAGGAGATAGGCTCCTGCCCTATGGGCCTCATGGCTACAGAAACAGGAGATAGGCTCCTGCCCTATGGGCCTCATGGCTACAGAAACAGGAGATAGGCTCCTGCCCCTATGGGCCTCATGGCTACAGAAACAGGAGATAGGCTCCTGCCCTATGGGCCTCATGGCTACAGAAACAGGAGATAGGCTCCTGCCCTATGGGCCTCATGGCTACAGAAACAGGAGATAGGCTCCTGCCCTATGGGCCTCATGGCTACAGAAACAGGAGATAGGCTCCTGCCCCTATGGGCCTCATGGCTACAGAAACAGGAGATAGGCTCCTGCCCTATGGGCCTCATGGCTACAGAAACAGGAGATAGGCTCCTGCCCCTGTGGGCCTCATGGCTACAGAAACAGGAGATAGGCTCCTGCCCCTATGGGCCTCATGGCTACAGAAACAGGAGATAGGCTCCTGCCCCTATGGGCCTGCATGGCTCTGCAAGGCTACTACTACCCCCTATATGTATTTGGCTGCCGACCCCCATCTGAAAATATCTTGTTCCAGGCACCCCCCCCCCCTAAAGTATAACATAATGTAGTAGCTAAAGTATATAACATAATGCATAAAACACCAAAAGTCTTATACTGTATATTGGGATAATTGCTTCGCTTCATCCTTTTACACCAATGTATTGTTTCTGCCTGTATCTTGAACAATGCTTAACACTTAACACCAATGATGTGCTACAACATGCTAACATGAGCTTTGTGTGCTAGCTAGAGGGCACTTTTGGACCAAAATAGCAAATCTACAAGCTCACAACGTGTCGCAGCTTGTAGATCAGTTATTTTCTTGGCGCAACCCAGCACTCTTTAGCTAGTGGAGATGCGGTGTAACGACATGGATTTCTTAATGTTTTGTTCAACACAAAATGCTACGTTCCCCTTACGCTTTAGCAGTGGTTCTCAAAGCCTTTTGGCTCAGGTCACCCCTGTACATATCTTATACCTTATACATTTAGGCCATATTACGCATTATAAATATGTAAATCTTTCCCCCTTAAGATACAGTGTGTCACAACAAGGTGAACTTGAGAGATGAGGACAGATTGTAAATAACTTTAACTACTTTGGTTTAACCAGTTGAACCCCAGCATCTGGGTGGAACATTCACCAATATCACCAATCTACAAGCTCACAACACGTATTGATCCGCTATTTTTTTGGTGAAGAGGTTTTATTTGGTTTAGATCCAAAACAAATGCACGGAGTATAGTGAAACTCAGGTCCGTTTTAGGGACACTTTAAGTTTAAGAAGCACTGCCCTAAGACATTTGGATTTTGTGTCCCTATAGGTGCGTGGGAGTCCCAGGTTCGAATCCCGGTCGTCAGTGGCGTGCACAGATACAGTAGACACTAGTGTAGCTAGAGCACCTGCCGTTTGCCCACTGGACAGCAATGTGCCCCTTAAAAAGTGTACACTGTACGCTACGGTATGTGGACCATGGTGACATTGATCAATTCTTGATAAAAAGCTTCTAATATGATATTTATGCCCCAAAATCTATAAATCTCACACTATTATGGTAACCGGCCGGTTCCACACGCTGCACAAGGTGCCCTTTTTTCACTTGAGCACCTGCCCCTCTAGATGTCTGTGCACGCCACTGGGCCCCTGCCCCTCTAAATGTCTGTGCACGCCACTGGGCCCCTGCCCCTCTAAATGTCTGTGCACGCCACTGGGCCCCTGCCCCTCTAAATGTCTGTGCACGCCACTGGGGCCCTGCCCCTCTAAATGTCTGTGCACGCCACTGGGCCCCTCCCTGCCCCTCTAAATGTCTGTGCACGCCACTGGGCCCCTCCCTGCCCCTCTAGATGTCTGTGCACGCCACTGGGCCCCTGCCCCTCTAAATGTCTGTGCACGCCACTGGGCCCCTGCCCCTCTAAATGTCTGTGCACGCCACTGGGCCCCTGCCCCTCTAAATGTCTGTGCACGCCACTGGGCCCCTGCCCCTCTAAATGTCTGTGCATGCCACTGGGCCCCTGCCCCTCTAAATGTCTGTGCACGCCACTGGGCCCCTGCCCCTCTAAATGTCTGTGCACGCCACTGGGCCCCTGCCCCTCTAAATGTCTGTGCATGCCACTGGGCCCCTGCCCCTCTAAATGTCTGTGCACGCCACTGGGCCCCTGCCCCTCTAAATGTCTGTGCACGCCACTGGGCCCCTGCCCCTCTAAATGTCTGTGCACGCCACTGGGCCCCTGCCCCTCTAAATGTCTGTGCACGCCACTGGGGCCCTCCCTGCCCCTCTAGATGTCTGTGCACGCCACTGGGCCCCTGCCCCTCTAGATGTCTGTGCACGCCACTGGGCCCCTGCCCCTCTAAATGTCTGTGCACGCCACTGGGGCCCTCCCTGCCCCTCTAGATGTCTGTGCACGCCACTGGGCCCCTCCCTGCCCCTCTAAATGTCTGTGCACGCCCCTGGGCCCCTCCCTGCCCCTCTAAATGTCTGTGCACGCCACTGGGCCCCTCCCTGCCCCTCTAAATGTCTGTGCACGCCACTGGGCCCCTCCCTGCCCCTCTAAATGTCTGTGCACGCCACTGGGGCCCTCCCTGCCCCTCTAGATGTCTGTGCACGCCACTGGGCCCCTCCCTGCCCCTCTAAATGTCTGTGCACGCCACTGGGCCCCTCCCTGCCCCTCTAAATGTCTGTGCACGCCACTGGGCCCCTGCCCCTCTAAATGTCTGTGCACGCCACTGGGGCCCTGCCCCTCTAAATGTCTGTGCACGCCACTGGGCCCCTGCCCCTCTAAATGTCTGTGCACGCCACTGGGCCCCTCCCTGCCCCTCTAGATGTCTGTGCACGCCACTGGGCCCCTGCCCCTCTAAATGTCTGTGCACGCCACTGGGCCCCTGCCTGCCCCTCTAAATGTCTGTGCACGCCACTGGGCCCCTGCCCCTCTAAATGTCTGTGCACGCCACTGGGGCCCTGCCCCTCTAAATGTCTGTGCACGCCACTGGGGCCCTGCCCCTCTAAATGTCTGTGCACGCCACTGGGGCCCTGCCCCTCTAAATGTCTGTGCACGGCACTGGGCCCCTCCCTGCCCCTCTAAATGTCTGTGCACGCCACTGGGCCCCTCCCTGCCCCTCTAAATGTCTGTGCACGGCACTGGGCCCCTCCCTGCCCCTCTAAATGTCTGTGCACGGCACTGGGCCCCTCCCTGCCCCTCTAAATGTCTGTGCACGCCACTGGGCCCCTGCCCCTCTAGATGTCTGTGCACGCCACTGGGCCCCTGCCCCTCTAAATGTCTGTGCATGCCACTGGGCCCCTCCCTGCCCCTCTAAATGTCTGTGCACGCCACTGGGCCCCTGCCCCTCTAAATGTCTGTGCACGCCACTGGGCCCCTGCCCCTCTAGATGTCTGTGCATGCCACTGGGCCCCTCCCTGCCCCTCTAAATGTCTGTGCACGCCACTGGGCCCCTCCCTGCCCCTCTAAATGTCTGTGCACGCCACTGGGCCCCTCCCTGCCCCTCTAAATGTCTGTGCACGCCACTGGGCCCCTGCCCCTCTAAATGTCTGTGCACGCCACTGGCGGGCGTTGCATGGGGACAGAGATGCATAGAGAGACAAACCTGCTCTACTGTTCTAGATGCATGGCCCCTTTTGGCAGCATGCCATATAAGAATGCACCAGTGATTCTCAACCTTTTTCATTTCAATGACCCCCGTTTGATACAACTCTGTATTTCTGGGACACCGATATAGTACAGGCTACACTGAAAAGTGTTTCTTTCATTCTGAGCAGTGTTGTTTTTGGCAGCAAATTTCTATTTTAGTTTAGTCATAGTCTTTGGACTGAAACTTCATTTCGTTTTAGTAACATTTTAGTCACCTGGAATGTCTTAGTGTTAGTCTAGTTTTAGTCGACTAAATGTCATAAGATTTTAGTCGACTAAATCTACAGTTGATTTAGTCGACTAAAATGTATTTTGGTGGGTCTTGATGCCGTCGTAATGAGTGGTTTTACACTTGCTGAAAATAGCCGATCTACAAGCTCACAACCTATTTTCAGCATGCAACCAAGTGTAAAATGACTTATACTGGATCTCTTGTCGACTAGTCCCTTTGACATTTTAGTCTAGTTTTTATTTGTCGACGAAATCGTCAGTATATTTAGTCTTAGTTTTAGTCATCATAGCTTAGTTTTCATTTAGTTTCCGTTTGTTTTTGTCAGTGAAAACTGAAAATAGGTAGTCGACGAACATTTTTCGTCTTAGTTTTAGTCGATTTTTTAACACTGATTCTGAGAGTTGTTGTCCTGTGGTGGTGATGATGGTGGCGGCGATACAAAAGGAGCAGAAAGTAAATACACTTTATAGATCTTTCAGTCAGCCATGCAGTATACGGCCAAGGAAGCATTCTAACACCATAAGCCACGTCTGCTAATTACAGTCTTAAGCACAACAAATCACAGCTTCAAGTGTCTCACTCTGAACGACCCGCAAGTGCTGACGCAGCTATACAGACCCCCGCAGACCCCGACTGCATGGCGTTTTAACTTTGAAAGTGCCTTAGATATATATATATATATATATATATATATATATATATATTTTTTTTAACTTTCACTTTCAAGAAGGCCCAATTCCCAATTCTGTAGGAGGAACACACAGTAGCAGATTAAAGACGCATTTTGAGCTTGTAGATCGGCTATTTATTGTAGCCCTTGGGAATCCGGTCAACTAAGCACACATGCAGGGCCCAATGCGAATATGGTTGACTGCAGTATAGGGTTTAACCCATTTTGGGGCGGGAACCCCTTTTGGTGTTTTAAGCATTATGTTATGCTTTAGCTATTGAAAAATAGCAGATCTACAAGCTCATAGCGTGCCACCGAGTGGCGCGCTGCGAGCTTGTAGGTCTGCTGTTTTTGAAAAATCGAAGAGCGACTGACATATAAAGACATTTTTTTAATCGGATCTCAGGTCAGAATGAAAACTGTCAGGATGTAGAAGACATTTTTAGAATCTGATCTCAGGTCAGAATGAAAACTGTCAGGATGCAGAAGACATTTTTTAGAATCTGATCTCAGGTCAGAATGAAAACTGTCAGGATGCAGAAGACATTTTTTAGAATCTGATCTCAGGTCAGAATGGGTTAAGAGGTTAACCTTGGGCGCCCGCTGGCCTAGCGGTCCAGGCGCATGCTGCCACATACAGTATATAGGCTCTGGCCTGACAGCGTGTCGCGTGTTCGAGTCCCGTTCATGACGACCTTTGCTGCGTGTCTCTCCCCTTCTCTCTCTCTCTCCCTCTTTCCTGTCTCTCTTCACTTGATACTATCAATAAAAGGCAGAAAAGCCAAAAAACTAAAATCTTTTTTATATATATATATATTATATATACATACAAAAAAAGAGGTTAAGCATCTGCATCACTATAGCGCTATGAGCGAAAATGTTAAATATTTCTTTTGAAAATAGCATATCTACAAGCTCCATTTGACATTGTGAGCCTGCATGTAGCTCGCTGTTTGTTTTATGATCAATTACATGGGGCTTAAGTGGCCAATCCATATTTAATCTGGCACCACGTTTTGTTGGAAGGCAGCCTGAAAACATCCTGCTTTAGCAGTATAAGCTCGTACTGTATGTCCACATTCAAACCTTTTTTCCCAAGCGTATTAAGTTTGATACTTTAACCCATTCTATACGGGAACCCATTTTGGTGTTGGCATTATGATATGCTTTAGCTATTGAAAAATAGCAGATCTACAAGCTCATAGCGCGCCACCGAGTGGCGCGCTACGAGCTTGTAGGTCTGCTATTTTTTGAAAAATCGAAGAGCGACTGACATAGAAGACCTTTTTAGAATCTGATCCCAGGTCGGAATGAAAACTGTCAGGATGTAGAAGACATTTTTAGAATCTGATCTCAGGTCAGAATGGGATAATATTAACTATACAATATTGGATCCATAAGGAACACATTATGTGGTTCTCTTTTTTTGGGTGGTCGTTTTTTCATTTTCTGAGATGTGTAACCGTTGTGGACATCATAATATATGAGGTTTCCCAGCAGCAGCAGAAGCAGCAGCAGCGCCGTGGGTGGGGAGGGGGTTGCAGTTAAGAGACGGTTCAGTCCAGTTCAGGCTGTAGTTGTTCTGCCAACGTGCTCCTCTTCACAAGGTCTGCTGAGGTGACAGCCTACAGCAGCACTATATATAGTCTGTGTCAGGTGGAACCCTCTCCTGAGGTGACAGCCTACAGCAGCACTATATATAGTCTGTGTCAGGTGGAACCCTCTCCTGAGGTGACAGCCTACAGCATCACTATATATAGTCTCTGTCAGGTGGAACCCTCTTCTGAGGTGACAGCCTACAGCAGCACTATATATAGTCTGTCGGGTGGAACCCTCTTCTGAGGTGACAGCCTACAGCAGCACTATATATAGTCTCTGTCAGGTGGAACCCTCTTCTGAGGTGACAGCCTACAGCAGCACTATATATAGTCTCTGTCAGGTGGAACCCTCTTCTGAGGTGACAGCCTACAGCAGCACTATATATAGTCTCTGTCAGGTGGAACCCTCTTCTGAGGTGACAGCCTACAGCATCACTATATATAGTCCCTGTCAGGTGGAACCCTCTCCTGAGGTGACAGCCTACAGCATCACTATATATAGTCTCTGTCAGGTGGAACCCTCTTCTGAGGTGACAGCCTGCCCTACAGCATCACTATATATAGTCTCTGTCAGGTGGAACCCTCTTCTGAGGTGACAGCCATATAGTCTCTGTCAGGTGGAACCCTCTCCTGAGGTGACAGCCATATAGTCTCTGTCAGGTGGAACCCTCTTCTGAGGTGACAGCCAACAGCAGCACTATATATAGTCTCTGTCAGGTGGAACCCTCTTCTGAGGTGACAGCCTACAGCAGCACTATAGTCTGTCAGGTGGAACCCTCTTCTGAGGTGACAGCCAACAGCATCACTATAGTCTGTCAGGTGGAACCCTCTTCTGAGGTGACAGCCAACAGCAGCACTATAGTCTGTCAGGTGGAACCCTCTTCTGAGGTGACAGCCTACAGCAGAACTATATATAGTCTCTGTCAGGTGGAACCCTCTTCTGAGGTGACAGCCTACAGCAGAACTATATATAGTCTCTGTCAGGTGGAACCCTCTTCTGAGGTGACAGCCTACAGCAGCACTATATTCTCTGTCAGGTGGAAACATCTTGTTCAACACCAAAGACGTTTCAGGATTCAAATGCTAAAATTGCCGTTTCGAGGTTGTAGATCTGCTATACCTTTTTTGAGTTAAGTTTAAATATAAGAGGTTTCTGTCCGATAGCAGCAACATTGTTATGGCTGTGACGCGGCGAAACGTTGACTCGAGTCTGATTGAATTTGGGGAATTGGGCCCAGTGTCTGAACTCATGTGAACCCCTTTTGTCGGAACTATAAACGCTCCCTGCCGGTTGTACAATCTGATTTAGGAGAGAATGAGATCAATTAAAACTGAATTATTTTCTCCTTCATATCAAGTAGGGAATATTGCACGAATATGGATATAGGATGTGGAACATTATAACATTCCGTTACTATTTTGTGTATAATATTTGATGTCTGTTACAGTCAAAGTATATATATGGCACTTTTTCTCGTCACTGCAGTGACAAGTTGGAGTCATATTCCATCTCTGTGCCAGAGGAATATGGAACGGGAGAACTATTGGTTTCACATCGCGGGTTGAAATTCTACAGGACATTTAAAACACGAAGCCCGGCAGAAACGTAGTAACCGTAGCCCGCCAGAACCGTATAGGCTACGTTTTCTAGGCTTTATATATTCTTTAATCCATGTTTTGATCGGATCGCATCGATAGCTCTCTCTCCCGTTAGCATCTCAGTGTAAAGTGTGACAGTGGCCGCGGCCATTTTGAAGATGCGCCCGCATCCACTTGCACTCTATAGCCAAATTCCAATACCCAAAATCTCGGCCACTCGCTCGCTCACACTCGGTCACTCCGGCATGGCAAATGATGGTGAAATTGGTGACCTGTCAAAATATGTGACCATCTTGTGGACTTCACACAACTTACATGGAGGTCTTTAAATACGTGGCCTGAATACCGCTATATTGAACTCTGCTAATAAACAAACTGCAACGATTTACATTCGGACACTGATGTCATGTGATGTCAACACGTCACATATTTCAGCAGGTCACCAATTTCACCGTAACACCTCCATGCTGGAGTGAGCGAGTGTGAGTGAGCGAGTGGCCGAGATTTTGGGTATTGGAATTTGGCTAGAGTGCTGCTTTCAATGGCCTGCATCTCCAAATCGGTGCAATGAATGTCACTTCTGGTGAAAACAAGGTTTTTCAACCTCCGACAGCAGGAGGCGCTGTGATACTCGTTTTTCTGCACCGAGCGAGAGAACAACCACCGGTCAAGACACCACACACTGCATTATGTCATCGTAACATCCGGTTACGGATATTTGGCTCTTCAAAATAAGGGTTGAAAGGGGAAAAACCTTGGCAATGCGCGATAAATAGATTAATTGATCCTGGTGGCCAAACAGTTTAAGACGAAAATGTGTAAACGAGTGGTTCTCAACCTATGGGCTGGGGCCCAATGGTGGGCCATGGGGATATTGCAAGCGGGCTCCTAAAACAATTGGCAAAACACTACGATTTTAATGATAATAATGTAATTTTTGTCCCAATGTGATACTGATATATGTATCACATTGGGGGAAAAAAAGTATAGGCTACTACGTTAGTATACCCCTTTTGGTGTTTTAAGCATTATGTTATACTTTAGCTATTGAAAAATAGCAGACCTATCTATATAAGCTCATAGCGCTCATGCTATTTTTTTAAAAACCGTGAAAATGTGTCGCAAATCTTTAAATATATATTCTTTCAGACGTTTTTAACTCAAATCTTTGCTTCTGGGGGGTCCCTGGAACAACATGTTTTCAGATGCGGGGGTCGGCAGCCAAATATTTATAATGTTGCAGGTCCTGGGCACTCGAGAACCACTGACATAGAAACATAGGATTTTCAGAAAACTGTCATGATTTAGAAGGCATTTTGTAGAATCGTCCTCAGGTCTAAATGGGTTAAATAATTCAGACGGGTACACAAATAACGATTGATTGGTCATGTTCTGAAAATGCACTCCAGAAAAGGTTGAGAATCACTGGTGTAACTCACTGTAATGTACTGTAGTTTAGAAAGAAACTACACTAAAACTGCTCAATGGCTAGTAAAGCAAACATGAAAGGACACCATTTCTGCACAAATTTCCCATGCCCTGATTCACCACATCAAGCTAGCTTTAGGCCTGTTACAGTGAATATACAGTACTCCTCGCCGGTAACAAGGGATGTCTGTAAAAATGCAACCCCCCACACACACAGTGTCACACACACACACACACACACACACACACACACACACACACACACACACACACACACACACACACACACACACACACACACACACACACACACACACACACACACACACACACACACACACACACACACACACACACACACACACACACACAGTATAGTTTGTTTTGAAAATGGCTCCTTCAAAATGTAAATCTGTATATCAAACGCCAGGAATCATGCAGTCAGGTGTATGTATGTTGTATGTATGCTTTGCAATGCGTCGTGAATTTATAGATCTGCGATATTTGTTTATTTTCCGTGCGCGATGCCATCTTGCTATAGACGCATAAATCGCACTTTGGGCCTATATATATATATATATATATATATATATATATATATATATACACACACATTACTGCTTGCATTGTCAATTAAAATCACTGATGTAATTTAGCCTCATGCCCTTCATACGATAATCCCACTTGATATTGAATCAACGTTGCTGCTCCGTTGCTGTTGATGACTTTTAATACCTTGCTAATGTGTTCAATGGAATCAAGCCCTTCTTTGCACTGATACGGGATCAGCACTTCAGCAGCTGCTCGTCTTTATCGTCCCTTCGGTCCATTATTGCCGAAATGACCCCGACTGATCTGAGATCAGTGCGAGCGGAGCCTCTTTCTGGCTCACGTCCATCGCTGAGCCGGACAGGCATTGATCACACACCGGAAACCTTGTGATGTCCACACAAAACACACGGGACGGGAACCTGCACCTTGTGGTGTTTTTTTATATATATTTTTTTTATCCCACGATTTTGTAACCCATTTTTCACCCCTGTGTCAATCATCTAATGTGATCCTGGGCTCTACACACCCTCCACCAACCTAGTCCCCATATATGGGGGGAATGGGGAGAGCAACGGACTTGAACTCATGCTTCCTTCATGCCTGAGTGTCCAAGTTGCTCCTTTACACCTGACAGGGGGGAGTTTCCCTGTCCTGTTGGTGTTTTAACTGCATTATGTTATACTTTGGCCATTGAAAAATAGCAGATCTGCAAGCTTGTATAAATCTGCTATTTTTGAAAAATTGTGAAAATGTGGCACAAATCTTTCAATTTGAATTAACACTAATCTTTTGTTTCTGCTTCTGGGGGGGGGGGGGGGGGTCCCCTGGAACAAGTGAGGAAGGCACTAGCATGGAGGGCCCTGAAATGCCGGGACAACGCTCCACACGTCCCAAACTCTTCTCCCTTCTGGTTCCAAATCTATGGAATGCACTTCCCATCACAGTCAGAACTGCGGCCTCACTCCCAATCTTCCGCCGTATTCTGAAAACCCACCTTTTCAGACTCCACCATGGTGGATAATAGTATTTTAGACAGACTTATAGCTCGTTACGTAGACGGCACTAGAATTGCATTTCATGTAGTCATAGCACTTTATAGTACACATGTATATTGTATAATATATAATATAGTATAGTATGTATAGTTGACATACTCCACTGTTACGTTCTTAGCTTATACACGATTCATGAAAACTACTTTGGATAATATGTGATGTATGCCATGCTTTTGTTTTTGCTTAAATGTAAGTCGCTCTGGATCAAGAGCGTCTGCTAAATGCCTAAATTGTAAATTGTTGAATGGCATGGGGGGCATATTATGTTGACCATATATGGGCATAGTGGTTGGATCGGATCTCTATCTGTCAGTCTTTGTCCCTTAGTTGTATGCCATAGAGCTATATAGGATAGAGACCGAACCGGAGCGCTAGAAGCACCCGGAAGAACGCCGGAGGTACAATTATAACTCAATGGCTCGAGCGAGCGGAAGTTTAGCCTAGCCTAGTCGCATGTGACGTCATGAACGTCCGTCCACCTCCATTAAAGTGCTGCAACTCCAGGTAGGTAGTGGCATCTTCAACGTTGGATAGCCTTACTGGGGGCTTGTTGTATGCCCATATGTGGAGATCACTGATGTCGTCAGTAGGACTTGATTCACCACGGGACATTGTTCTGTTTGTGCGGGACACGGGACATGACAGTCCACTTTTGGGACTGTCCCAGTAAAATAATAATAATAATAATATAATTAAGTATTAGTGTATAGCAGATATAAAAGCTCACAGTGAATCGCACCACAATGCGTTGTGAATTTCGGTCCTGGGGAGGACATATTATTTCTCTTTTGGTTCTGGATACTCCACTCCACTAGGCCACAGGGAAAAAAAGCCATGTTTGGACAAAATGTCGTCAAACATGACATCAGAACTTGGAGCTCTGCCAATATAAATGGTAGCATGTGTAGCGATACACAGTCATTTACAGCGTGTTTGAGGTTTTGTTGTTTAGCTAAACCTGTTGTCGTAAATGTTTGCGAGATGTTTAAGTGGACTGCATGTGTGGAAGGAGAAGGACTTCACGCAGCCGTGACTGTGGGACACAAAGTGTACGCCTTTGGAGGTTCCTGCCGAAGGTGGAGGTACCTGGGAGACCTTTATATGATTCGTGTGCACGTCTTCAACACAGTGTCTTTAGTCTGGACGGAGTTGCCTCCAGTGATAGCCAGAACGGGAGAACATTTTGAGGTTCCATCCAGCCGTTTGGGCCACACAGCTGTGCTGGTGGGAGATATCGCCTACATCTGTGGAGGAACGCCTGAGTACAATGACCCATGCAGCACCCATGAGTACGATGACCCATGCATCAACGAGCTTCATGCATTTGATGTCGACACCCACAGATGGTTTAGTCCAAAGACATCTGGGACTATTCCTGGGGAGACGAAGTACCACTCAGCCTGTGTCTTGGGGAAGGTCATGTTTATCCATGGAGGATACACAGGGAATGGATGCACTGATGACATGTACAAGTTGGACACCAACACGATGGTCTGGTCTTTAATTAACACCAGAGGCACTGCACCACCTGCTTCATGCTATCACTCTGCCACCATCATTGGGACAAAGATATTTGTATTTGGGGGCAGGGGGGAGATGCGTGTATTTCGGTGCAGGGGGAGTAGGCGGAAACAACTCAACAACATCATCAGAGTGTTTGACACAGAGACCAACCAATGGCTGCACACACCTCCTGCACAGCTCCTTCCAGAACAACGCTATGCTCATTCAGCATTTGCCTACAATGGGGAGCTGTACATATTTGGTGGCGGCGGCAACCATCACCAGACCTTCAATGATCTATGGAAATTTAATCCAGAGACCTTCTCCTGGATTCAGGTTGAGGAGAATGGCCCGTTTTCTTCGTTTACAATGTGCTGTTGCATGGTGGGAGATCATATAATCCTGTTTGGAGGACATAGATATGAAGTTGCTAGAAGAAGTTGCAGCAAGCCAACTGATGCCCTTTTTATCTTAGACTTGAGTCCTAGTCTGAAGACGTTATGCAAGCTAGCGGTCATTGAGTACGATCTGGAACAGTCTGAACTCCCACACAACATCAGGTGGGAACTGGCAGCAGACTACCGTAGGAGTAGGAGGACGTAGGAGTCCTTTGAGCAGGGACACAATCTGGTGGTGAGAGAGAGAGAGAGAGAGAGAGAGAGAGGAGTTGCACCACTCGGTTCACACGGGTGTGATTCTTTTTTTCAGCAATGGGATAATCTTCCCAGTCAATAAAGTGCATGCATCTCTGGTGTAGATTATGTCTGAACACAAACATTAAATGCCATTGACAATGAATGGAGAAGTGGGCCATGGCCAAACCATGGGACGCGAGTCTTCTCAAGCACATCGCCGCTGCATCATACCAGATCTGCAAGATCTCAAGGCTGCACTGATCTAAAAGCTCAGTGTGTGATGCAATGCAAGCTTTACTTGTACATCGGCTATTTTTTTGTATAAAATAGGGCTTAACGGCATAGTTCACCCAAAAAAGTATCTTCTATCGATTACTCCCCCATGGAGACTTGGGAATTATTGTCTCCACCAGACCAAAGGCATGGGGAGAGAGTATGTTTTCCATGTGTGTGTGTGTGTGTGTGCGTGTGTGCGTGTGTGTGTGTGTGTGTGTGCGTGTGTGTGCGTGCGACCGTCCGTCCGTCTGTCCGTCCGCCTGTTACCAGCTAATCTCCGGCACTGTTAACCCGGTCGATGCCATTTTTTTGCACACTCCCTGGATGCCAACGATGAACCTCTGCCCAAGTTTTCCAGAACGGCCTGTTATAGCGCCACCAGGAGGCCGACTTTTGTAAAACATTTTTTTTTAAATATTACTCCTCCAGATTCTGTCCAAAAATCCCGCAAATCGTTACACACCATCTCTACAGTCATGTGTTCAAGACGGATCTGTCCGATATTTCATATTCCATCCTAATTGGCCAACATTGGCTTTCAAAGTTTGCAGGATTGGCCCGTTTTGAACAAAAAAAGCCTCAAATCAGGAACGCAGCGTGCAATTTACGTGAAATCTTTCAGGGACTTTCCTACTATAGGCTGAGGAATATATCCCACCCTTTTCACATTGGCCTGTTATAGCGCCACCATCAGGTGGATTTTAACAGAACACATTTTTGCGTCTCGCCTCACGCCTCACATGACCACAGCTGATTGGCTAAGGTACCTGAGGACCGTTGCTAATGGTGACAAACGACTGGAGCAGGAGAGAGAGGGAGAGGGAGACAGGGAGGAGAGAGGGCTGCTCTACATGCTGGGGTGTGTGTGTGTGTGTGTGTGTGTGTGTGTGTGTGTGTGTGTGTGTGTGCATGCATGTTTTGTGCACATATGACAATGGGGAGGATGATTTTTGATTCCTCCACAATAAAATAAGCAATTTTGTGAGTACAGTGAGCTGAATACAACTGAAATGAAAATAGATTAAATCTTGATTGTTTGCATTGTGGCTGAACTGTGTGGAAGCATGGAATATATAGCGCTTATAGGGCCAATTTGCATATCTCTCTAATTCTGTAAATGACAACATATCACTTGTTTCGCTTGTGTATTAATTTTTCACTGGTTTTATAGTGGCATTTCTCACTGGTTTTAGGTAAGCTGCCCGCTGAACCCCCCTGGAGCCGTCCCTGTCGCACGCACGCACGCACACACACACACGCAATGCAAGTGGATGAGAGGAGGAGAAATCCGGTCGGTGACATCCCTCTATTATATATATATATATATATATGAGTTGACCCAGCAGCATCTCTGCTTGTCACTCTCTATCGCCATCATCAGCGTCCGTGCGTCAAGTCGATGTTCAACTTCACGCAACATCGCAACATCTCTAGGTCGCTGACGTGTTTGAGTCACCTGTGGTCACTCAGATCAACATCTCTAGGTTGCTTCGAGTCACCTGTGGCGCTCAGATCAACAATATTCAGGGTGAGCGACAAAATAGCAGCCAGGAGAATGAGACTATAGCAGGACACTGCCAAAGACACCAGGAGAATAAGACTATAGCAGGACACTGCCAAAGACACCAGGAGAATGATACAGGACACTAGCCAAAGACACCAGGAGAATGAGACTATAGCAGAGACACTGCCAAAGACACCAGGAGAATGAGACTATAGCAGGACACTAGCCAAAGACACCAGGAGAATGAGACTATAGCAGGACAATAGCCAAAGACACCAGGAGAATGAGACTATAGCAGGACACTGCCAAAGACACCAGGAGAATGAGACTATAGCAGGACACTGCCAAAGACACCAGGAGAATGAGACTATAGCAGGACACTGCCAAAGACACCAGGAGAATGAGACTATAGCAGGACACTAGCCAAAGACACCAGGAGAATGAGACTATAGCAGGACACTGCCAAAGACACCGGGAGCTGCCAGCCAGCAAACTAGTAGAATAGAATAGAATAGAATAGAATAGAATAGACTTTATTTGCCATTTGCACAAGTGCATAGGAAATCTTGGAGCGCAGCTCCCAGGGTCAGCATTAAAAAAAGGGAGGGACAGGTGAGAATAATCTACCTATAAAAACAATGCATATTCAGTTCGTCTATCAAGTAAAGTGCTTCATAATCTGCCTAAAAACAGTGCATAAAACTAGTGCTGTAGGAACCAACCCATGGGCACCGGTCACGAGGACGTCCCATACTAACATAATGTGGATGTACTCAAGAAAGATACAAGGAGAGCAAAGCACCAACGAGCTGGCCGGATGTATGGAGAACCGGAAGAGACGACGACGACGAGAATGACTGGAAGCGACGACGGAAGGCTCGTCTGAGGACGACCTATAGACTCCTAGAGAATATCTGAGGACACATTCCATCCACACAATCTCTAAAATTATTAGAGATTAGCTTGCGCTACTCAGCCCCTCACCAATAATGTCTGAGTCATCATAGTAGCCGTTTCTGCTTCTGTCTGTGTCCCTTTATGCCCATGGGCAATATGGAGATCCCTGATGTCATCGGTATATACTATATAACCAGGATGTTGTGGGTTCGAACCCTTCCTGGGTTCATGTGGTCGCAACGGGTTCCTAATGTCCATTTAGAATCAAATTCCCTTATTATGTAGCAGAGTCTAATACCCCCCCCCCCCCCCCCCCCACCCTGGATTATTGGAAATTCCCTTTAGTCTAGTGGTTATGATGTTGGCTTTCCACGTTTGACCTTTGTTCGGTCCCATGATATTTGCATATTATGTTGACCATATATGGGCATAGTGGTTGGATCGGATCTCTATCTGTCAGTCTTTGTCCCTTAGTTGTATGCCATAGAGCTATAGGATAGAGACCGAACCGGAGCGCTAGAAGCACCCGGAAGAATGCCGGAAGTACAATTATAACTCAATGGCTCGAGCGAGCGGAAGTTTAGCCTAGCCTAGTCGCATGTGACGTCATGAACGTCCGTCCACCTCCATTAAAGTGCTGCAGCTCCAGGTAGGTAGTGGCATCTTCAACGTTGGATAGCCTTACTGGGGGCTTGTTGTATGCCCATATGTGGAGATCACTGATGTCATCAGTAGGACTTGATTCACCACGGGACATTGTTCTGTTTGTGCGGGACACGGGACATGACAGTCCACTTTTGGGACTGTCCCAGTAAAATAATAATAATAATAATATAATTAAGTATTAGTGTATAGCAGATATAAAAGCTCACAGTGAATCGCACCACAATGCGTTGTGAATTTCGGTCCTGGGGAGGACATATTATTTCTCTTTTGGTTCTGGATACTCCACTCCACTAGGCCACAGGGAAAAAAAGCCATGTTTGGACAAAATGTCGTCAAACATGACATCAGAACTTGGAGCTCTGCCAATATAAATGGTAGCATGTGTAGCGATACATATTCAGTCATTTACAGCGTGTTGTTTGAGGTTTTGTTGTTTAGCTAATCCTGTTGTCATAAACGTTTGTGAGATGTTTAAGTGGACTGCATGTCTGGAAGGAGAAGGAATTCACGCAGCCGTGACTGTGGGACACAAAGTGTACGCCTTTGGAGGTTCCTGCCGTAACGCGAACTACCCAGAAGAGGACTACCCAGAGGACTACCCAGAGGACTACATGAACCTGGACTACATGTACCTGGGAGACCTTTATCTGATTCGTGTGCACGTCTTCAACACAGTGTCTTTAGTCTGGACGGAGTTGCCTCCAGTGATAGCCAGAAAGGGAGAACATTTTGAGGTTCCATCCAGCCGTTTGGGCCACACAGCTGTGCTGGTGGGAGATATCGCCTACATCTGTGGAGGAACGCCTGAGTACAATGACCCATGCAGCACCCATGAGTACGATGACCCATGCATCAACGAGCTTCATGCATTTGATGTCGACACCCACAGATGGTTTAGTCCAAAGACATCTGGGACTATTCCTGGGGAGACGAAGTACCACTCAGCCTGTGTCTTGGGGGAGGTCATGTTTATCCATGGAGGATACACAGGGATTGGATGCACAGATGACATGTACAAGTTGGACACCAACACGATGGTCTGGTCTTTAATTAACACCAGAGGAACTCCACCTCCTGCTTCATGCTATCACTCTGCCACCATCATTGGGACAAAGATATATGTATTTGGGGGCCGGGAGGACATGCGTCCATCTCGGCCCAGGGGGGGTAGGCGGAGTAGGCGGAAACAACTCAACAACACCATCAGAGTGTTTGACACAGAGACCAACCAATGGCTGCACACACCTCCTGCACAGCTCCTTCCAGAACAACGCTATGCTCATTCAGCATTTGCCTACAATGGGGAGCTGTACATATTTGGTGGCGGCGGCAACCATCACTTCAATGATCTATGGAAATTCAATCCAGAGACCTTCTCCTGGATTCAGGTTGAGGAGAATGGCCCGTTTTCTTCGTTTACAATGTGCTGTTGCATGGTGGGAGATCATATAATCCTGTTTGGAGGACATAGATATGAAGTTGCTAGAAGAAGTTGCAGCAAGCCAACTGATGCCCTTTTTATCTTAGACTTGAGTCCTAGTCTGAAGACGTTATGCAAGCTAGCGGTCATTGAGTACGAGCTGGAACAGTCTGAACTCCCATACAACATCAGGTGGGAACTGGCAGCAGACTGGCAGCTGACTGAGAGCTGAATCCTGAGCGGAGAGTTCGGATTGGACATTGAGGGACTTGTGCGTGTTCCTGACGTAGGAGTCCTTTGAGCAGGGACACAATCTGGTGGTGAGAGAGAGAGAGAGAGGGGAGTTGCACCACTCGGTTCACACGGGTGTGATTCTTTTTTTCAGCAATGGGATAATTTTTTGGTGGGTAGATCTTTGTTTTGCTGGTTCTTTTTTAAAGTAGCTCTCAAGTCAACAAAGTGCATGCATCTCTGGTGTAGATTATGTCTGAACACAAACATTAAATGCCATTGACAATGATTCGGTCCTGGGGAGGACATATTATTTCTCTTTTGGTTCTGGATACTCCACTCCACTAGGCCACAGGGAAAAAAAGCCATGTTTGGACAAAATGTCGTCAAACATGACATCAGTACTTTGTCAGAGTTCTGCCAATATAAATGGTAGCATGTGTAGCGATACATATTCAGTCATTGACAGCGTGTTGTTTGAGGTTTTGTTGTTTAGCTAACCCTGTTGTCGTAAACGTTTGCGAGATGTTTAAGTGGAGTGCATGTCTGGATGGAGCAAGACTTCACGCAGCCGTGACTGTGGGACACAAAGTGTACGCCTTTGGAGGTTCCTGCCGGAACGCGAACTACCCAGAAGAGGACTACCCAGAAGAGGACTACCCAGAGGACTACATGTACCTGGACTACATGTACCTGGGAGACCTTTATCTGATTTGTGTGCACGTCTTCAACACAGTGTCTTTAGTCTGGACGGAGTTGCCTCCAGTGATAGCCAGAACAGGAGAACATTTTGAGGTTCCATCCAGCCGTTTGGGCCACACAGCTGTGCTGGTGGGAGATATCGCCTACATCTGGGGAGGAAGGCCTGAGTACAATGACCCATGCAGCACCCATGAGTACGATGACCCATGCATCAACGAGCTTCATGCATTTGATGTCGACACCCACAGATGGTTTAGTCCAAAAACATCTGGGACTATTCCTGGAAAGAGGAAGTACCACTCAGCCTGTGTCTTGGGGAAGGTCATGTTTATCCATGGAGGATACACAGGGAATGGATGCACTGATGACATGTACAAGTTGGACACCAACACGATGGTCTGGTCTTTAATTAACACCAGAGGCACTGCACCACCTGCTTCAAGCTATCACTCTGCCACCATCATTGGGACAAAGATATTTGTATTTGGGGGCAGGGAGGAGATACGTGCATTTCGGCACAGGGGGAGTAGGTGGAAACACCTCAACAACACCATCAGAGTGTTTGACACAGAGACCAACCAATGGCTGCACACACCTCCTGCACAGCTCCTTCCAGAACAACGCTATGCTCATTCAGCATTTGCCTACAATGGGGAGCTGTACATATTTGGTGGCGGCGGCAACCATCACCAGACCTTCTTCAATGATCTATGGAAATTCAATCCAGAGACCTTCTCCTGGATTCAGGTTGAGGAGAATGGCCCGTTTTCTTCGTTTACAATGTGCTGTTGCATGGTGGGAGATCATATAATCCTGTTTGGAGGACATAGATATGAAGTTGCTAGAAGAAGTTGCAGCAAGCCAACTGATGCCCTTTTTATCTTAGACTTGAGTCCTAGTCTGAAGACGTTATGCAAGATAGCGGTCATTGAGTACGATCTGGAACAGTCTGAACTCCCATACAACATCAGGTGGGAACTGGCAGCAGACTGGCAGCTGACTGAGAGCTGAATCCTGAGCGGAGAGTTCGGATTGGACATTGAGGGACTTGTGCGTGTTCCTGACGTAGGAGTCCTTTGAGCAGGGACACAATCTGGTGGTGAGAGAGAGAGAGAGAGAGAGAGAGAGGGGAGTTGCACCACTCGGTTCACACGGGTGTGATTATTCTTTTCAGCAATGGGATAATCTTTTGGTGGGTAGATCTTTGTTTTGCTGGTTCTTTTTTAAAGTAGCTCTCAGGCCAATTTTTTTCACACTCCCTGGATGCCAACGATGAACCTCTGCCCAAGTTTTCCAGAACGGTCTGTTATAGCGCCACCAGGAGGTCGACTTTTGTAAAACATTTTTTTTTAAATATTACTCGTCCAGATTCTGTCCAAAAAAATCCCGCAAATCGTTACACACTATCTCTACAGTCATGTGCTCAAGACGGATCTGTCCGATATTTCATATTCCATCCTGATTGGCCAACATTGGCTTTCAAGTTTTGCAGGATTGGCCCGTTTTGAACAGAAAAGCCTCAAATCAGGAACGCAGCGTGCAATGTACGTTAAATCTTTCAGGGACTTTCCTACTATAGGCTGAGGAATATATCCCACCCTTTTCACATTGGCCTGTTATAGCGCCACCATCAGGTGGATTTTAACAGAACACATTTTTGCGTCTCGCCTCACGCCTCACATGACCACAGCTGATTGGCTAAGGTACCTGAGGACCGTTGCTAATGGTGACAAACGACTGGAGCAGGAGAGAGAGGGAGAGGGAGACAGGGAGGAGAGAGGGCTGCTCTACATGCTGGGGGTCAATGAGAGTGTGTGTGTGTGTGTGTGTGTGTGTGTGTGTGTGTGTGTGTGTGTGTGTGTGTGTGTGTGTGTGTGTGTGTGTGTGTGCGTGTGTGTGTGCGCGCGCATGCATGTTTTGTGCAGATATGACAATGGGGAGGATGATTTTTGATTCCTCCACAATAAAATAAGCAATTTTGTGAGTACAGTGAGCTGAATACAACTGAAATGAAAATAGATTAAATCTTGATTGTTTGCATTGTGGCTGAACTGTGTGGAAGCATGGAATATATAGCGCTTATAGGGCCAATTTGCATATCTCTCTAATTCTGTAAATGACAACATATCACTTGTTTCGCTTGTGTATTAATTTTTCACTGGTTTTATAGTGGCATTTCTCACTGGTTTTAGGTAAGCTGCCCTCTGAACCCCCCTGGAGCCGTCCCTGTCGCACGCACGCACACACGCACGCACACGCAATGCAAGTGGATGAGAGGAGGAGAAATTCGGTCGGTGACATCCCTCTATTATATATATATATATATATGAGTTGACCCAGCAGCATCTCTGCTTGTCGCTCTCTATCATCAGCGTCCGTGCGTCAAGTCGATGTTCAACTTCACGCAACATCGCAACATCTCTAGGTTGCTGACGTGTTTGGGTCACCTGTGGCGCTCAGATCAACATCTCTAGGTTGCTTTGAGTCACCTGTGGCGCTCAGATCAGATCTTAGAAAGCCTCCTCTGATCCGGGTCTGTCCTTCACCATGCAGAGGATACAACAGGGCTGGACCAAAGTAAAGACACCTGATTTAGGATCAGTCGTACGGTTAAACCATACTGTGCACTTGTGGTTGCGCTATTTTTGAACGGTTTTGATTTTTGATTAACCTCGTTGAAAGAAAACTTTTGCCTATATAATAGTCCCCAAAATAGGGATGCAAGGCTGAAAGTGGTTAACCCATTTAGACCGGCGTACGATTCTACAAATTCTAAATCCTGACAGTTTTCTGAAAAACCTCATGTTTCTATGTCAGTGGTGCTCAACCTTTTTCATGTCAAGGACCCCCAGAATTACCTGTATTTGGCCGTGGACTCCCATCTGAAAATATGTAGTTCCTCCAGGGACCCCCCCCCCCCCCCCCTACTGCAGAAGCAAAGATATGAGTTTAAAACGTCCGTTGTGAAAGAATATATATACAAAGATTTGCACTACATTTTCACGATTTTTCAAAAATAGCAGAACTATACAAGCTTGTGGCGCGCTATGAGCTTGTAGATCTGCTATTTTCCAATAGTTAAAGTATAACATAATGCTTAAAACACCAACAGCGGTTCCCGCCCAAAAGTGGTTAACGTAGAAAAGCCCATGGCTTTGTGCTGTAAAAGTGTCACCGCAAAGCTCTCCGCACTATAAAATACGTAATGAATGAAAAGCTGAAAACTGCATGCTAAGTTAACCTCCCAATGGTCCCCCTGCCACTGCCCAACATTACCGGAGCCTTATATTATATTATATTATGTGTGATGCCGTTAAGAAGTTCCTTCCTAAGAAGTTGGAAAGTTAAGGACATTTTCACCCATTACTAGAATAGAATGTTCAGAATAAGATATATGTAACACACATCCTCCACACATCCATCCTCGTGTCGCACTATGAGCTTGTAGATCTGCTAGTTTAGAAAAATCGTGAAATGTGACGTAAATCTTTGAATATATGTTCTTTCAATCAACACCGATGACCTTATAGGATACATCACTGAGGATACGTCCCAGGTACATCCATGCGATTTTTGTTTGAGTTGTCCTATTTATAGTGACTCATATAGGAATAGACTAGGTGACAACCAGGAATAGTCCGGTGACCACCGGCGAGACGGGTGGCAGCCGGAATGTACACACGGCACCCGGGAGCAGTATGGGTCGGCGCCCCAGCCTGTGTCTTCCTTGAGGAGGAAGCCCAACAAACCCCGATGACCTTAGGATACATCACTGAGGATACGTCCCAGGTGCATCCATGTGATTTAGAGCGGATATTTTTATCTTTGCTTCTGGGGGGGGTCCCTGGAACAACATATTTTCAGATGGGGGTCCGCGGCCAAATACGGAAGATTCTGGGGTCCTTGACATGAAAAAGGTTGAGCACCACCACTGACATAGAAACATATGTTCAAAAAACTAGGATTAAAATTAGGATTTAGAAGACATTTCTTTTAGAATCGGCCTCAGGTCTAAGGGTTAAGCAGACAACCACTCCATAGTGGGTTGGCCAAACGGAATCAAATGATGTGGTATTTTTGAAATAAACAATACATAATCTATTTCAGGTGTGGCTGAAATTATACTAATTTATGCCATGATGGAAAAGAACATGTGACCAAAGCTCAAAAGATCAAAAGGGAATTGTTAATAGTGATAAAATTGGACTCAAATCAAGGGCAGAGAGCCTTTGTAGTTGCCTGTGAACCAGGAGAGCTACAAAACAAAGATAGAGAGACATTAAAGGTGCATGGGGTAGGTAGAGAGAGAGAGAGAAACTGTCAGAACACAAGTAGGAAGAGAGAGAGGAAGAAAAGAGCTAATATCCTGACCTGTTGGTGCTTATTTGAAGCCTGTGTGCGTGCGTGCGTGCGTGCGTGCGTGCGTGCGTGCGTGCGTGCGTGCGTGCCTGAGACAGAGATAGGGCTGGGGAGAACAAGCCAAAAAGACAGAGAGAGATAGACATATGGAGAGGAAAGTTGAGAACTGAGAAATATCTCTGTAAAGTGGTACCATCAACAGGCCTATTAGAGCACTCTCTCTAGAGATCACTGGTTCTCAAAGTGGGGTCCTTGAGGGAGTTCGAGGGGGTCCGAGTGGACCAGGAAATTATTCCCCATTCATTTTCCCCATAGGCTTTTCAAAAAGTATTTATTTAAAGACGTTTACGCCGGACAAAGCCAACTCAAATCGCGACAAATCATGACAAACCCAATGTTTTAGGCCCGATCAAAATAATTAGTAAGAAGAAAAGGTGTTGTACCCTGCCTTTATTGTCTTCTTACTAATTATTTGATCAGCCCAAAACATTGTGTTTGTGGTCATGATTTGCCACAACTTGAGTTGGCTTTGTCCGCGGCGTAAACGTCTTTAAATAAATGCTTTTTGAAAAGCCTATGGAGAAAATGAACGGGGAATCATTTCCTGGGCCACTCGCCGTTCTGAAAGGGGCCGGGACTGCGACGCTAGACTACTGAAGTCCTGACGTCACTCGCTCATCCCTTGGTTTGTGGAAGTAATTTCTCTATGGAGAATAACACTGGGTAATCTTAAAATCGTCACATACAGTATAAGCATTGTGGTCTAACGATAAACAAACCGTCTGCGATATTGTCGGGGAGGTGTCTCTGTATCGTTTACAAAAGTCAGTCACTCATAGGTATTTGATATACAGTCTGTTTCTAGCGAAAATGTAACTACTGTTCATATCCATATGAGTCAAAGCGCCGGGAGTGTTTATTTTTCAAACACAGTTCTTATCAGTGTGTATTATCGGACTTCAAAGCATGAACAGCGTTACAGCATACACAGCCAAGTAGAAAATACACAAAAGCAGCTTGCTTGATTAAACAATTATTTTACTTTAAGGTATAACTGGAAGGCAGCATAGGCTATACAATGATGCAATCGCAACTGTCAGCGCTGCTAGTGCAGTGAGTGCACACACTGGGAAGTGGGAACGATTACAACACAGGTCGACGTGACATGACAGGTCGACGTGACATGACAGGTCGAGTACCTGCAGTGATTATTAGCTGCTGCCAACTAGTGGTAAGTGGACGTACAGGATGAGGCTGAATCATTGACCAGGCCGATTGTAAGGCTGCGATGCAATGCAATATTACTACTACCTTACTACTACTATTATTATTTGTTTTTTACAAAAACGATTGAAACATATCTAAGGCCGCCACTGGGTGTGTGAACGGGTGAATGTAATGAACAGTCTATGTAAAGCGCCTTGGATAAAGGCGCTATATAAATGCACCATTGTGTACCATTGTCCTCCTAGCCTCCTATAAGTGTGAGTGACTGACTCAGGGCTATGACTCATCCCCACATCACATCCACACCATTCTAAAGCCTGATGTATACTTTTGTTATAACAAGTATAGATTAAAGGTAGTGGTCCCCGTGTGTGTGTGTGTGTGTGACTGTGTGTGTGTGTGTGTGTGTGTGTGTGTGTGTGTGTGTGTGTGTGTGTGGGGGGGGGGGGGACCCCACCCACTCATCGAATTAGCGTTAGGCTGGCAGGATGACTCAGCGGTCAAGGAGTGAGAGGAAGAAATGTGTGTGCGCGCCGTGTGTGTGTGTGTGTGTGTGTGTGTGTGTGTGTGTGTGAGTGTGTGTGTGAGTGAGTATGTGAGTGAGTGAGTGAGTGAGTGTGCACGCGCTGCGTTCATGATTTGAGGCATTTTTTGAGTGGTGCAACCACTCCTACAACCAGCAATGTCCGTGCGTATCTATCTATGTATCACGTATGTGTCTGTCATGAGCACGAGTATGTGACTTATTAGTACCAGTAGGGGGCGCCAGAAACAGAGATAGTGATGTGCCTGCTGATGAGAGAGAGAGAGAGAGAGAGAGAGAGAGAGAGAGAGAGAGAGAGAGAGAGGTGGGGGGGGGGGGGGGGGGGGGGGATTGCACCACCCAGTTCACACAGGTGTGATTCTTTTTTTTTTCCAAAATGGGCCAATCCTGCAAACTTTGAAAGCCAATTGTAGCCAATCAGGATGGAATATGAAATATCGGACAGATCAGTCTTGAGCACATGACGGATGTTTGGACAAAATCTGGAGTAGTAATATTTAAAAAATCACACCCGTGTGAAGTGAGTGGTGCAACTCTGTGTGGGGGTCCCCGAGGGAGGGGTCCCCGGAAGTTCCAGACCCACAGGTCCACAGGCAGGGTGCCGGCCCGGTTCTGGCGAGCCGCCCTACGTCCACAATGGTAGAGAAATGAGACAGTTACCAATGTGGGGCTCCCCAGGGGTCCGGGCACTGTCTACTGTACCCTCTACTGCTTGTGCATGTGCTTGCACATATGCACACATGGCATCAACGCATGGTGTTGTGTGCAGGCACACTACACTTTGTCCTTCTTTTTATCATTCATTCATTGTTTAAGAGCCTGCCCAGGGACTACAGATGAAATTTAGCTTTGGCTAACTCGATCTGGCCCATTTACATTGATGTGAAAACTGACATGTTGATTAATGAGCTTTGTCCCTGTCAAATAAATAAATACTCCTGTACTGTACTGTCACTGTACTGTACTGGCACGAAAATCATCATATATAGTTTATATACAGTTAATATGTGTGTCTGTGTGTGTGTGTGTGTGTGTGTGTGTGTGTGTGTGTGTGTGTGTGTGTGTGTGTGTGTGTTAGTGTTAGGTTGCGCACAGGTGGTGAAAAACAACCATGCTATTTTCGTGCTCAGACCCAGGCACCCACACACATAGCTCCGGTTGCACCACTCAAAAAAAATGTTTTACAAAAGTCGGCCTCTTGGTTGCGCTGATGTGAAAAATGCAGGTCAAAGGTTGTCCTTGACCTCTAGGGCATATATGTCAAACTCAAGGCCCGGGGGCCAAATCAGGCCCGTGAATGAATTATCTTTGGCCCGCGGGATGATATTTAATTAGTATTAGAACTGGCCCTCTGGTATATTGCACGGACCACTTTAATACTACAAGTCCCACAATGCACTGCGAGTGCATTGTCACACGTGTATCGAGGGCCCGCAAGCGTCTTCTCTTCACTATTGATCAGCAGTGAAAGTATATCACTTGTGGTCAAATTTCAGCTATACCCCTCTCCCCAAAAATGTCCCGTGTGTTGAAACACAGTCCGGCCCTCGACTTGTACCAATTTCTTTATTTTGGCCCACTGTGTATTTGAGTTTGACATCCCTGCTCTAGGGAGTGTGCATGCAACGTTTCACGCATGCAAAAATTGTGAAAAGCGGCCTCATGGTGGCGCTATGACAGGCCATTCTGGAAGATTTGGGGCAGAGGTTCAGCGTTGTCATCCAGGGAGTGTGTGTGCAAAATTTGGCATCGACCGGGTTAACAGTGAAGCAATAAGGCGAGGTTAACAGTAGCAGCAGGTGCAATCAGTGTTGTTTTTGGCAGAAAATTTAGATTTTAGTTTTAGTCACAGTCTCTTGAATAGTTTATTTATAGTTTTAGTCACATTTTAGTCACCTGGAATGTTTTAGTTTTAGTCTAGTCGACTAAATATCATGAGATTCTAGTCTTGGTTTTAGTCATCATAGCTTAGTTTTAATTTAGTTTCCATTTTAGTTTTTGTCAGTGGAAAAAGTCGACGAACATTTTTTGTCGTAGTTTTAGTCAACAAAATCAACACTGTTGCCCTTTTAGACCTGAAGCCCATTCTAGAAACGCCTTCTAAATCCATACTGTAAAGCTTTTTCAAAAACTGCGCGTGTGCCTAATAATACGACGTGCGTGCGTAATAATAATAGCCTACACTCAATAGTCTGTATTATTTCGGTAATACTGGCTGACTTACTGTATACCACCACCACCACAAGCTTGTTATGTATAGCGAATGATTTGACTTACTTGGCTTGGCCAATCACCGTGATTTCACAATCACAGCACATCACACTTAGCCCTCGTGTAGTCTGGGTCTCAGTGTACTGTGCTGTACTGTACACCGACTGCATGTAATAACAGCCTGTGATCTCCATGTTGGCTCGAGGCCAATCACCACCCATTGTTTGGCTATTAACCCATTCTGACCTGGGAACGATTCTGCAAATGTCTTCTAAATCCTGACTGTTTTCTTGAAAAAGCTGTTTTTCTATGTCAGTCGTTCTCAAAGACTTTCATGTGACTTTTCACGATTCTTCAAAAATAGCAGACCTACAAGCTCGTAGCGCGCCACTCGGTGGCGCGCTATGAGCTTGTAGATCTGCTATTTTTCAACAGCTAAAGCATAGCATAATGCGAACACCAAAAGGGGTTCCCGCGCAAAATGGGTTAAATGAAGGCTCGTCTCTCTCTCTCTCTCTCTCTCTCTCTCTCTCATATGTAATTACGTTGATCCGTACATGAATATGTGTCCGTCCGTGCGCATGTGTTTGTGTTTGTCTACACCCGTGTATGCGTGAGTGCATGCGTGCGGTGCGCGTGCGTGCGGTGCGCGTGTGTGTGTGTGTGTGTGTGCGAGTGAAAGAGAGGCAAACAGCCAGGCTTGGAACACGAGTGGACCCTGTGCAGCGTGGAGCTGTTAGGCCATGCATACATTGCTTAACGAGCCGTGAGCGATCGCTATGATCTCGCCACAAATAATTCATGAGGAGCCGCGCAGCGGCGCTACGGAGACAAGGAGCATAAAGGAGTGCACTGTACGTACAGTATGTAGACTGAGAGGTGGAGGAGAGAGAGAGAGAGAAGCATGTGTCTGTACAGTATGTAGACTGAGAGGTGGAGGAGAGAGAGAGAGAGAAGCATGTGTCTGTACAGTATGGAGACTGAGAGGTGGAGGAGAGAGAGAGAGAGAAGCATGTGTCTGTACAGTATGTAGACTGAGAGGTGGAGGAGAGAGAGAGAGAGAAGCATGTGTCTGTACAGTATGTAGACTGAGAGGTGGAGGAGAGAGAGAGAGAGAAGCATGTGTCTGTACAGTATGTAGACTGAGAGGTGGAGGAGAGAGAGAGAGAGAAGCATGTGTCTGTACAGTATGTAGACTGAGAGGTGGAGGAGAGAGAGAGAGAGAAGCATGTGTCTGTACAGTATGTAGACTGAGAGGTGGAGGAGAGAGAGAGAGAGAGAAGCATGTGTCTGTACAGTATGTAGACTGAGAGGTGGAGGAGAGAGAGAGAGAGAAGCATGTGTCTGTACAGTATGGGGAGGAAAGCCAGTATATTATGGGGTCCGCGTTGGACCCGTTGGGTCCATTTGGTTCCATTTGTACACTCAAGAGTTAAATTAACCCATTCTGACCTGAGATCAGATTCATACGAGGTTTCCGCCGGACACACTCTGGTCTGATGAACCCATTCTGACCTGAGATCAGATTCTAAAAATGTCAGTCGCTCTTCGATTTTTCAAAAATAGCAGACCTACAAGCTCGTATCGCGCCACTCGGTGGCGCGATATGAGCTTGTAGATCTGCTATTTTTCAATAGCTAAAGCATGACATGATGCTGACACCAAAATGGGTGCCCGGTCAGAATGGGTTAAATTAACATTGATAGACTATGTAGTCTGTGTGATCTAAAGCAAATCGAAAATGAAATGCATTTTGTTTTTTATTGTCCATTCTACAGCTCCATTAGGGAGAGACTTTTTAATAAGATAGACCCAAACCATGAATTTGTATGGCTGGAGGACTCCGAGAGACTGAAGCGCCCGTTTCAAAAGTACACTTTTTCATTTGTCTCATTCCTTGAGAAGGCCTGGTCAATGAGGAGGAGAGGGCCATTTACGTATTTATGTAAAATGGCCTTGTTATGATTGTTTTCGTTTTCTTTTCTTTTTTTTGGTTTGTTCGAATAATGTACAAATATGTATGAAAAGGAAGGACTGTAGAGTCAGTTGTATTCAGTGTATTCTGTGAAATGTGTCATATAATTCCATATGGGATGGGCCAAAGTGGCATTCATATTCATTCATATACAATATAAATTAGGGTCCGAAAGATAGAAATTGGGGGGGGGTCTTGTAGACTAATATGCATCTAATGCATGTCAAACTGTCGGAGTTGTCGTTTTATACTTTGTCTCGTGCGCATGCATGTGCACTGGTGTCGCACACCTAACAGCACATCTGCACATTTATATATAAATATGATGTGCATAAAATCAATGTCCTCACACGTACAGTATAGTATAATGCAAATGCATGTGTGTGCGTGTGTGTGTGTGTGTGTGTGTGTGTGTGTGTGTTTGTATTTAGGGAGATTTGTGTGTTACTATTGCAGTACATCAGAAATATCACTCTTTTAGTGAGTGTTAACACATTTCCAGGGTGTGTGTGAAGGCATGAGACCGTGCGTGTGAAAGAGGCAAACAGCCAGGCGTGTGTGTTTGTGCATGCGTGCGTGCATGCGTGCGTGCGTGCGTGCGTGCGTGCGTGCGTGCGTGCGTGCGTGCGTGCGTGCGTGCGTGCGTGCGTGCGTGCGTGCGTGCGTGCGTGCGTGCGTGCGTGCGTGCGTGCGTGCGTGCAGCGTCAGAAAGTGATGGAGTGAGTTCACATTTTTCTGACAGCTGTGAAACGCAAAGTGTTTTACTGTACAAGCTTTTGCTGAAACCAGGGGAATAGGAACGAACAAACCACATTACAGAGCGGGGGACGGGACAGGACAGGAGGGGTGGATGTCTGCAGCTTTGTAAAGACCCCCCATTTGGGAACGCCAGAACATCAGTTCTGAAATGTATTTATTAACCCATTCTGACCTGAGATCAGATTCATACGAGGTTTCCGCCGGACACACACTGGTCTGACGAACCCATTCTGACCTGAGATCAGATTCTAAAAAATGTCAGTCGTTCTTCGATTTTTCAAAAAATAGCAGACCTACAAGCTCGTATCGCGCCACTCTGTGGCGCGATATGGGCTTGTAGATGTGCTATTTTTCAATAGCTAAAGCATAACATGATGCTGACACCAAAATTGGTGCCCGTTCAGAATGGGTTAATGAAATACCATCAGTATACCAAACCCCAAGTACCCAAAAAATACAACAGAACATTTTGTTTTTTGTCACACAATCTACGCCACGTAAAATATACCAACCCACTGTTGCCTCCATTTTTAAGACTATTGACAGCACATGCATACATTTACAGTATGTGACTATAGACAATTACTGTAAGCTTATTGACAGCACATGGATTTACTGTGTTTTTGGAGACTACAGTATTGACTGCACATGGATCTTTACTGTGTGTTTCTGAGACAATTGACGGTCACAAATCCCCCTGTGTTTCTAAGCCTATTGACTGCGCATACATTTCCTGCGTTTCTAAGACTATTGACAACACATTGTCTGGGTTTTTTAAGTCTATTGCCTGTAGACGTGCTTTCTCTGTTTCTCTTAGACTATTTACAGCATGCATTTCAAGTGTCATTCCAAGACTATGGATTACCGCACACACACACACACACACACACACACACACACACACACACACACACACACACACACACACACACACACACACACACACACACACACACACACACACACACACACACACACACACACACACACACACACACACACACACACACACACACTCTCTCTCTCTCAGTACAGTATTTCGCTAGCAACGCCCATTAACCCATTTTGGACTGAGGTCGATAAAAAAAAGGCTTCAACCTAATTCTTTTCTGAAAAAACAATGTTTCTATGTCAGTGGTGCTCAACCTTTTTCATGTCAAGGACCCCCAGAATTATCTCTATTGGGCCACGGACCCCCCATCTCAAAATATGTAGTTCCAGGGACCCCCCCAGAAGCCAATATTTTAGTTAAAAATGTTCGCTCTGAAATATATATTCAAAGATTTGCGCCACATTTTCACGACTTTTCAAAAGTAGCAGACCTACAAGCTCGAGCTACGAGCTTGTAGATCTATTTTTCAATAGCTAAAGTATAACATAATGCTTAAAACACCAAAAGGGGTTCCCACCATAAATAGGTTAAGAAAATAAGTGAAATGAAATGAAAATTCAGACTAACGGTAACGCCTCTCAAAGCCCAAAAAGATACTGATCCACCCAAAAAACGGTTGTCAGTTCCTCCCGTTTTCATGTTCATTCAAACTCACATATCCCACAGAGCAGACGGCATATACTGTACAGTATAACAACATATTTTCAGATGGGGGTGAAGCAGGGAGAGAGATGGGGGGGGGGGGGGAGACGAAGACACAGCAAGGTTCATCGGGACTCGAACCCGCGACACTCTGTCATGCTGGATCATCAGCCAAGGTGCCTGGTGATTTAGTCGACTAAAATGTGTTTTGGCGGGCCTTGATGCCGTCATAATGGCTGATTTTACACTTGCTGAAAATAGCCGATCTACAAGATCCAGATCTACTTGTAGATCTGCTATTTTCAGCATGCAACCAAGTGTAAAATGACTTGTCTTTTACTTATACTATTACTGGATCTCCACTAGTCCCTTCCTAACATTATAGTCTAGTTTTAATTTGTTGACAAAATCGACAGTATATTTAGTCTTAGTTTTAGCCATCGTAGCAACACTGCATGCAACCTACATGTAATTCTCAAGCTATAAAGCAGCGAGTCTTTTTCTGATCCACTCAAAACAAAAGCTTCATGCATCCCCGAAAACTATGCCAAAAATACACGCGTGCATGGTTTTGTTTGTAAAGCTGCAATGATGAATTAATGTCAAACTATTAACCCATTTAGGACTGACCAGATTCTACAAAATGTCTTATAAATCATGACAGTGTTCTGAAAAAGCTATGTTTCTATGTCAATGGTTCTCAAACTGTTACATGTCAAGGACCCCAAAAATGATATGTACTGTAATTGGCTGCCGACCCCCATCTGAAAATATGTTTCAGGGACCCCCCCCCCCCCCCCCCAGAAGCAAAGATTTTAGTTAAAAACGTTGGCCTGGAAGAATATATATTCAAAGATTTGCACCACATTTTCATGATTTTTCAAAAATAGCAGACCTACAAGCTCGTAGCTATGAGCTTGTAGATCTGTTATTTTTCAATAGCTAAAGTATAACATAATTGCTTAAAACAACAAAAGAGGTTCCCGTTCAGAATGGGTTAAGGACTAAATTTGGCCCTTCCGGTTGTTTTTTGGGTGAGGGGCCGGGCTGCTTGCTATATTGTGTTGGCCATTTCTGCCCTTGTTACACTAATGTCTCCGCTTGGCTGCCCCTCGCCTCCTCGCATCCAGTGGTAGATTTATTTGGCCACTCTCTGGCAGCCCAGCCAGCCAGCCAGGCAGGCAGACAGGCCCTGAGGCTACTGTATATAGCCTACTACAGTACTAACCATGCAATGTCTGAACTCACTGTCCGTCACGGCCTGGGAACTATACACCACCACAACTATAGCAGGAACATTTCACTGATTGCTTTCTCCAGTTGGGCCAGAGTTGAGTTAATCCATTCTGGACGGGAAGAACCCCTTTTGGTGTTTCTTTAGCTATTGGAAAAATATCAGATCTACAAGCTTTAAAAAAAATAGCAGATCTACACGCTCGTAGCGCGGCACCGAGTGCCGCGCTACGAGCGTGTAGATCTGCTTTTTTTTTTTTTTATCGTGAAAATGTGGCGCAAACCTTTGAATATATATTCTTTCAGAGCGAACATTTTTTAACTCAAATCTTTGCTTCTGCGAGGTCCCTGGAACAAAATATTTTCAGATGGGGGTCGGCGGCCAATTACATATATATATTTTTTTTTTGGGGGTCTTTGACATGAAAAAGGTTGAGCATCAGTACTGACATAGAAACCTGGGTCTTTCCAGAAAACTGTCAGGATTTAGAAGGCATTTGGTAGAATCGTCCTCAGGTCTAAATGAGTTAACAACATGAAAGTAAAAGAAGGAACTAATATTTAGTGACGGCAAAGGATGAAAGTCCTGCTTTGTTTATTTTACGTTACTGCACCCATTCCTTTTATTTATTGGTCTTCCTGTGTAGGAGAGCTTGGTGTCCGTCCTCATGTGTGAATTTTCTAATCTGCTTTTTGAGATGCTCTTATCATGTCCTGAAGCTTTTTGAGATGCTCTTATCATGTCCTGAAGCTTTTTTCCAGTCCAAAAATGTCACACTTTTTTTTTCATATATCACAGCAGTGAGGTGCATTTTCCTCAGCATCACAGAATGAGCCTGAATATCATGTCCTCCCCCCAAAAAACTGTATCACAGCTTTGATTGTGATTGGACTTCAATTAGTCACCTGTTTTAACCACACACTTAAACGCCACACACTTACGTGCACGCACACGCATGCACACGCGTGCACCCACAAACACGCGTGCGCACCCGCGCGCACACACACACACACACACACACACACACACACACACACACACACACACACACACACACACACACACACACACACACACACACACACACACACACACACACACACACACACACACACACACACACACACACACACACACACACACACGTTGCTTTTCTCATCATGGTTATACTTTTGGAGCTGTGGCAGCAAAGTTGATACTTGGTTTGTGCCCAGGGAACATGTGTGCATGACGTAGTGATTGTAGTTGGGTCAGGGAACATGTGTGCTGTGTGTGCATGACGTAGTGAACAGGGAACATGTGTGCTGTGTGTGCATGACGTAGTGAACAGGGAACATGTGTGCTGTGTGTGCATGACGTAGGGAACAGGGAACATGTGTGCTGTGTGTGCATGACGTAGTGAACAGGGAACATGTGTGCTGTGTGTGCATGACGTAGGGAACAGGGAACATGTGTGCTGTGTGTGCATGACGTAGTGAACAGGGAACATGTGTGCTGTGTGTGCATGACGTAGGGAACAGGGAACATGTGTGCTGTGTGTGCATGACGTAGTGAACAGGGAACATGTGTGCTGTGTGTGCATGACGTAGGGAACAGGGAACATGTGTGCTGTGTGTGCATGACGTAGTGATTGTAGTTGGGTCAGGGAACATGTGTGCTGTGTGTGCATGACGTAGGGATTGTAGTTGGGTCAGGGAACATGTGTGCTGTGTGTGCATGACGTAGTGAACAGGGAACATGTGTGCTGTGTGTGCATGACGTAGGGATTGTAGTTGGGTCAGGGAACATGTGTGCTGTGTGTGCATGACGTAGTGAACAGGGAACATGTGTGCTGTGTGTGCATGACGTAGGGAACAGGGAACATGTGTGCTGTGTGTGCATGACGTAGTGAACAGGGAACATGTGTGCTGTGTGTGCATGACGTAGTGAACAGGGAACATGTGTGCTGTGTGTGCATGACGTAGGGATTGTAGTTGGGTCAGGGAACATGTGTGCTGTGTGTGCATGACGTAGTGAACAGGGAACATGTGTGCTGTGTGTGCATGACGTAGGGATTGTAGTTGGGTCAGGGAACATGTGTGCTGTGTGTGCATGACGTAGGGAACAGGGAACATGTGTGCTGTGTGTGCATGACGTAGTGAACAGGGAACATGTGTGCTGTGTGTGCATGACGTAGTGAACAGGGAACATGTGTGCTGTGTGTGCATGACGTAGGGAACAGGGAACATGTGTGCTGTGTGTGCATGACGTAGTGAACAGGGAACATGTGTGCTGTGTGTGCATGACGTAGGGAACAGGGAACATGTGTGCTGTGTGTGCATGACGTAGTGATTGTAGTTGGGTCAGGGAACATGTGTGCTGTGTGTGCATGACGTAGGGATTGTAGTTGGGTCAGGGAACATGTGTGCTGTGTGTGCATGACGTAGTGAACAGGGAACATGTGTGCTGTGTGTGCATGACGTAGGGATTGTAGTTGGGTCAGGGAACATGTGTGCTGTGTGTGCATGACGTAGGGAACAGGGAACATGTGTGCTGTGTGTGCATGACGTAGTGAACAGGGAACATGTGTGCTGTGTGTGCATGACGTAGTGAACAGGGAACATGTGTGCTGTGTGTGCATGACGTAGGGATTGTAGTTGGGTCAGGGAACATGTGTGCTGTGTGTGCATGACGTAGTGATTGTAGTTGACATTGTGTGAGTGTAGGCTAGAAGAGTGTGTTAGTCTTACACTCTATTTGCCACCATGCCAGTCATGAACCAAATACAGCCACCCTGCCAAAATAACGCACAACGAACCTCAGCAACCACAACCTACTGTTTATCGGTCTTCAATTGACATTTCTGGCTATTATGTCAAAGCCCAAAACCTCTAGCTCGAACCTAAAGGATATAGTGATCAAGAGCCACATACACATACTGTTCCCCGTTAGGCCTACAACTTACATATCTTCAACGGCAGATGCAACACAACATACAAACTGTAGATTCACATCAGCATTCAATTCCAGAGCCACAGTTACTGAACACGTTTCATTGCCACCCAGTCATTGCCAATGACAGTAATACACCATCTTGAATCACAGCATATATCAGTATACACACAGCATAGAACACAAGCAGCGCAGCAGCAAATATGCAAAAAACTAAGTTCGTACCTTGAGCCGTCTTCTACTTGACAGGGTCTTCTCAGAAGACTTCTGATGCCAGGGTCAAAGTCTCTCTGGTTCATGATGAGCCCTCCAGTGGTGTCTCCAGTCATCTTCATAGGGAGAGAGAGAGAGAGAGAGAGACCATGAGCTTTGAGTATAAGTAAGAAAAGTAGAAAGAAAGAAAGTGAGGTGACCAAGACTAGCCTGGCTAAAGCCAGATGCAAATCAGCCGTTGGCAAAAAAGGTGATTATTTTTTGGAGTTTGAGTTTGGAAGCACTCGTTTTTTTTATTAACGGGTTGCGCTGCTGCCTCCTGCATTATAGTGGGGTTCCGTCTCCATGTTAAATTTAGTTGTCATTTACAACTCATGTAAAAGTTTCACTTTCAGTACTAATTTGAAGGTGAGGGTCTATAGAACCATTTTGGTTCGAGTGGCAATCACCAAAATAAAATAATTGGCCTATAGGGGGCGTAGTCAGGTGCCAACCCCCATCAGCCCTACCAAAATATGTAAACTGTTGTAACTTTTGATAAATTATCCAATCTGAACATATGATATATGTATGGATTCACAATCAGGAGTATCATTTGGTATTAGACATATAATATTTGTTTCCACCCAGTATTGGTGTATATCCACAAAAATAGCAGGAAAACGAGCTAAAAACTAGCAGTGGGGTCCCTAGACAGACCGTCATTTACAACTCAACAAAAGTTTAACTTTCACTACTAATTTGTAGATAATGACCTATAGAACAATTTTAGTTCGAGTGGCAAGTCTACAAATTAAAAAATATTTTTTCTTTTGCCAAATTTCCAAAATGGCCAAAATCGGAATTATGTTTATTTGAAAAATGTCTTAATTTTCTTATATTGCTGTTTTTTCTTTGTTTTTCTTGCTATATCAAGTTAATCCTGTGTGAGGAATCAACTGGATTTCAAATATTAATGTTTTGAATAATCTGATAGAAACAAAATAAAGATGGCTGCCAATGTACATTGAATTACTACATTACGCCTAACTTCTATCCTGTTGAACCTAGAATGGTGATGTTGGTGCCTATACCTATGTTATCATGAATGACTAATTGGAAAAAACAAAATACATATAATAAGACAATATATAATATTTCACTCAAATGAGACAATGCAGTACATATGTGGGGAACTAAAGTTAGATATTGGAATATAATACACCACTCCTGTGTTATATTTGTTTATTTTATTTTTTTAGTTATACTATGTACTGCCACTATAGGGGGCAGAGTAGCAGGTGTGTCTTAATTGTTCAGACTTGGTAGCTTGTTAGTTATAAGACTAAGCATACTGCAGAAGAGCATGAGCTGCACTGATTGCTCTATTGTGGTATTGATATTTTGAAGGTAAGCAAAAAAGTTAAACATGTCATGAAGGATCCTAAAGTGTTTTTTATGAATATGGATAGTCATGGAGTGCCACGATACGGTCTTCTCCCAGCGCAACTGCCTTGTCGTTTATCTCTTGGGTGAGTTCTACCTTCTGTAACGAATGGTCTGCTGCATATGTTTCTTCACCACAAAAGAGACATTTATTACGATTAACAGGTGCACCAGTCCGGCATGATCTTCTTGCCAATGCCACAGCACCTCCAGAATGCCTTTTTTTTGTACTGTCAAGTGCTGTTGCCCTATACAGATGCGGACAAGTTGTATGCCAGAATGCACGAGTTAGCTTCATGGATTCTGCATCTGGAAGTTCAACGTCTGGGTGGGGAGAAGAGTCAATTGCTCTGAACTGACTTGCAAGGCCTATGATGTCTGTGTAGGCTCCTTCTCTACGACTGGCAACTGGATTTGCAAGAGGGCAAACAAGTCTTTCCTCAGTTTGCTTTTGGCACAAAATGCACAACTGCCATTTCGTTGTCCCAGCCATAACAGACAAATACTTTATCCAGGTTTAGTTTTCTGTTAGGGTCATATCATGAAAAAATATAGAAAATATTAGATTACTATATTATTATATAACTTTTGTATTTAACAGTTTGCCTCAACATATTAATAGATACAACAGTCAGCAATACATATAGCTACATTCACATTTACCATTGTAATAATAATGAAAATAATGAAAACACAATCCTCAGCATAATTGCTATACTGTAGCTAGCCTTTAGTTTTAGCCTGTGCTATAGCTACAGGCTACTTTGGTTAATGCTAGCTCATACTATTGGGATGTAGTACTTTGGCCACTTATCCCACATGACTATCCATATTCATAAAAAACACTTTAGGATCCTTCATGACATGTTTAACTTCAATGTTTTTATGTTCATGTTTACCTTCAAAATATCAATACCACAATAGAGCAATCAGTGCAGCTCATGCTCTTCTGCAGTATGCTTAGTCTTATAACTAACAAGCTACCAAGTCTGAACAATTAAGACACACCTGCTACTCTTCCCCCTATAGTGGCAGTACATAGTATAACTAAAAAAGAATTAAATAAACAAATATAACACAGGAGTGGTGTATTATATTCCAATATCTAACTTTAAGGTTTAAGTACCAAATGCTACTCCTGATTGTGAATCCATACATATATCATATGTTCAGATTGGATAATTTAATCAAAGGTTACAACAGTTTACATATTTTGGTAGGGCTGATGGGGGTTGGCACCTGACTACGCCCCCTATAGGCCAATTACTTTATTTTGGTGATTGCCACTCGAACCAAAATGGTTCTATAGACCCTCACCTTCAAATTAGTACTGAAAGTGAAACTTTTACATTTCTAGCACATGTCCTTTGGTGTTGTCTATGATGAATTTGGCAACTTCGTCCAATAACCCAGCATCGAGGTTATTCTTTTGCAGAAAGTTATGTGCTGTCAGCCAGGGGTCTTCCGCCAAATTATAAGGGAGCTTCACAGTTCCACCATTCACTTCAATGTTGAAGATGAAGTCGTACTCCTTCCCCTCGTAAATCACCCTCCCGGAGGTTTGCTCGTTTGCTTGTCCGACCACGTCTCCGAGCTTCATCCACCGATTCTCAACAATGCTCCACTGGTACGCCTCCACATTTCCAGATACGTCTTTAATCAGACGTGGCTGACCGTCGCGATTTCCAGGCTCGTCAAGGTGTTCCCTGCCAGGCAGGTCTTCCATTTTGAAGTCTTCCAGGTTGACAGAGGCTGCGGAGCATGCAGAAACCTCATCCTCGAAGGCCTGCAGGTCTTGTGGGCTGGCCATGCGATCCTCGACCTCCGTAAACACACGAATGACGCCGTCATTGGCACCAACAGATATGTCACCATTGGGCAGGATACAGCAACACCATACTGACTGAGCAGGCAGGGGAATGACCTGGGAGCATTCCCCATTCCTCCATATCCTCACTGTTCCATCCTCTCCTCCGGTCACAAAGTCTTCGCTGTTGGGGAAGACGGCCATGCTGTAGATGTAGTTGGTATGGCCTTTATAGACCTGCATGCATTCTCCAGTTATGAGCCACCTCCTTACAGTACCATCGTTGCCACAGGAGAAGAACTGAACATCGCTGATCAGTTCTAGTCCCCGTACACAGTCTTCGTGGCCTGTAAATGTCCTCTCACAGTAGCCATCTTTCCAAAGCTTGATTGTTCTGTCTGCAGATCCAGACAGCATGAGGTCTTGTGAATCAGGTAGAATTCTCACCACCCACAATGCTGCAGAATGACCCTGCAAAGTCATCACGCACTTCTCATCGAGCCAGACCTTCGCAGTCGTGTCCCAAGAGCCACTCAGTAAAGTGCCAGACTTCCCAGATGTCAGAGTGGAAACTGTGTTTGTGTGGCCCTTGAGGGTGAACAGGGGTTGTGGGCTGTCCAGTGTGAAAACACAAATATTGTGGTCATTTCCACCTGTGGCAATGAGCCCTCTGGGATATGTCTCGCTAGGTGCGATGACACATACACAGCCGATGTAATGTGAATGGCCGGTCATGCAGAGCGCCTCCGTGAAACCTTTTTCCGGGCTTGCTTTGGGTACCCAGACCTTTCCAGTCTTGTCTCTGGAGACGGACAAAAAGGCTCCGTCTGGAAGGATGGCTGCTGTAAGCCCCCTAACATCCATCCCGTGTCCTGGGATAGAGCAGCTGAGTTTATATGATGCCATCGTGTTGTTGTCAAATCTCGCTTCTCTTCTGTTATATTATCCTTATCTACCAACAAACACAGCCTTCGATTCAAACACAAACAGCTGTTTTTCTCGCTCTACGAGGTTTTATATAGCTGGTCAGAGCTGTGATCTGACATCACACACAAAACGTTGTGATGGAGTGACATGAGTTGCCATGGTATGACTAACTAATATGCTGATTTGCGCAGACGCTGTTGCAGTTTTGTGTGTTCTAAATTTAGCATTGGATGCCATGTTTGGACGTGGGACAATTTTAAATGGCAATAGTTGGCAAATAAGTATCAATCAATAGAAACATGTTGCTCACAATTGTATATTTCACAATTCTAATCAGAACTTGTTGAGTCCTATACTGTCATGTGGTGAAAATAGCTGAAGCTCACGTCGTGATGTGACATTCTGAGCTTGTATCTCCTATTTTTGAACATGTTGAAAATGTAAAGAAAATAAATTAAAATTAAACTTTTTGGGAAAAGTTTGCATATAATGACATGCCAAAAATAGACAGGCACAGCTAAATCCTCTTCTACATTTCATTCTCTGATCTCAAACTTCTGGTTAACCACTCCCCCTTGAAATCACAGTGGTTAACCAATAACCAGGCTAATCGACTACCAGTTTCTATATTAAAACTATTAACCTTTTTTTGTCTACAGTATAGATGAGATTAAGACCACTGTATGGAGCAGGTATGGTACCTGAAAACTGAAAAGGGACTTCATGTTTGTCTCAAATCAAAACGGACTAGTAGTAGCAGGTTACTAAACTTGGTGACTATGTGATCACCATACCATACCAATACCAGTAAGATGCCAGAGGGCGAGTAGTGGGGTTCCGTCTCCATGTTAAATTTAGTTGTCATTTACAACTCATGTAAAAGTTTCACTTTCAGTACTAATTTGAAGGTGAGGGTCTATAGAACCATTTTGGTTCGAGTGGCAATCACCAAAATAAAATAATTGGCCTATAGGGGGCGTAGTCAGGTGCCAACCCCCATCAGCCCTACCAAAATATGTAAACTGTTGTAACTTTTGATAAATTATCCAATCTGAACATATGATATATGTATGGATTCACAATCAGGAGTAGCATTTGGTATTAGACATATAATATTTGTTTCCACCCAGTATTGGTGTATATCCACAAAAATAGCAGGAAAACGAGCTAAAAACTAGTAGTGGGGTCCCTAGACAGACCGTCATTTACAACTCAACAAAAGTTTAACTTTCACTTCTAATTTGTAGATAATGACCTATAGAACAATTTTAGTTCGAGTGGCAAGTCTACAAATTAAAAAATATTTTTTCTTTTGCCAAATTTCCAAAATGGCCAAAATCGGAATTATGTTTATTTGAAAAATGTCTTAATTTTCTTATATTGCTGTTTTTTCTTTGTTTTTCTTGCTATATCAAGTTAATCCTGTGTGAGGAATCAACTGGATTTCAAATATTAATGTTTTGAATAATCTGATAGAAACAAAATAAAGATGGCTGCCAATGTACATTGAATTACTACATTACGCCTAACTTCTATCCTGTTGAACCTAGAATGGTGATGTTGGTGCCTATACCTATGTTATCATGAATGACTAATTGGAAAAAACAAAATACATATAATAAGACAATATATAATATTTCACTCAAATGAGACAATGCAGTACATATGTGGGGAACTAAAGTTAGATATTGGAATATAATACACCACTCCTGTGTTATATTTGTTTATTTTATTTTTTTAGTTATACTATGTACTGCCACTATAGGGGGCAGAGTAGCAGGTGTGTCTTAATTGTTCAGACTTGGTAGCTTGTTAGTTATAAGACTAAGCATACTGCAGAAGAGCATGAGCTGCACTGATTGCTCTATTGTGGTATTGATATTTTGAAGGTAAGCAAAAAAGTTAAACATGTCATGAAGGATCCTAAAGTGTTTTTTATGAATATGGATAGTCATGGAGTGCCACGATACGGTCTTCTCCCAGCGCAACTGCCTTGTTGTTTATCTCTTGGGTGAGTTCTACCTTCTGTAACGAATGGTCTGCTGCATATGTTTCTTCACCACAAAAGAGACATTTATTACGATTAACAGGTGCACCAGTCCGGCATGATCTTCTTGCCAATGCCACAGCACCTCCAGAATGCCTTTGTTTTGTACTGTCAAGTGCTGTTGCCCTATACAGATGCGGACAAGTTGTATGCCAGAATGCACGAGTTAGCTTCATGGATTCTGCATCTGGAAGTTCAACGTCTGGGTGGGGAGAAGAGTCAATTGCTCTGAACTGACTTGCAAGGCCTATGATGTCTGTGTAGGCTCCTTCTCTACGACTGGCAACTGGATTTGCAAGAGGGCAAACAAGTCTTTCCTCAGTTTGCTTTTGGCACAAAATGCACAACTGCCATTTCGTTGTCCCAGCCATAACAGACAAATACTTTATCCAGGTTTAGTTTTCTGTTAGGGTCATATCATGAAAAAATATAGAAAATATTAGATTACTATATTATTATATAACTTTTGTATTTAACAGTTTGCCTCAACATATTAATAGATACAACAGTCAGCAATACATATAGCTACATTCACATTTACCATTGTAATAATAATGAAAATAATGAAAACACAATCCTCAGCATAATTGCTATACTGTAGCTAGCCTTTAGTTTTAGCCTGTGCTATAGCTACAGGCTACTTTGGTTAATGCTAGCTCATACTATTGGGATGTAGTACTTTGGCCACTTATCCCACATGACTATCCATATTCATAAAAAACACTTTAGGATCCTTCATGACATGTTTAACTTCAATGTTTTTATGTTCATGTTTACCTTCAAAATATCAATACCACAATAGAGCAATCAGTGCAGCTCATGCTCTTCTGCAGTATGCTTAGTCTTATAACTAACAAGCTACCAAGTCTGAACAATTAAGACACACCTGCTACTCTTCCCCCTATAGTGGCAGTACATAGTATAACTAAAAAAGAATTAAATAAACAAATATAACACAGGAGTGGTGTATTATATTCCAATATCTAACTTTAAGGTTTAAGTACCAAATGCTACTCCTGATTGTGAATCCATACATATATCATATGTTCAGATTGGATAATTTAATCAAAGGTTACAACAGTTTACATATTTTGGTAGGGCTGATGGGGGTTGGCACCTGACTACGCCCCCTATAGGCCAATTACTTTATTTTGGTGATTGCCACTCGAACCAAAATGGTTCTATAGACCCTCACCTTCAAATTAGTACTGAAAGTGAAACTTTTACATTTCTAGCACATGTCCTTTGGTGTTGTCTATGATGAATTTGGCAACTTCGTCCAATAACCCAGCATCGAGGTTATTCTTTTGCAGAAAGTCATGTGCTGTCAGCCAGGGGTCTTCCGCCAAATTATAAGGGAGCTTCACAGTTCCACCATTCACTTCAATGTTGAAGATGAAGTCGTACTCCTTCCCCTCGTAAATCACCCTCCCGGAGGTTTGCTCGTTTGCTTGTCCGACCACGTCTCCGAGCTTCATCCACCGATTCTCAACAATGCTCCACTGGTACGCCTCCACATTTCCAGATACGTCTTTAATCAGACGTGGCTGACCGTCGCGATTTCCAGGCTCGTCAAGGTGTTCCCTGCCAGGCAGGTCTTCCATTTTGAAGTCTTCCAGGTTGACAGAGGCTGCGGAGCATGCAGAAACCTCATCCTCGAAGGCCTGCAGGTCTTGTGGGCTGGCCATGCGATCCTCGACCTCCGTAAACACACGAATGACGCCGTCATTGGCACCAACAGATATGTCACCATTGGGCAGGATACAGCAACACCATACTGACTGAGCAGGCAGAGGAATGACCTGGGAGCATTCCCCATTCCTCCATATCCTCACTGTTCCATCCTCTCCTCCGGTCACAAAGTCTTCGCTGTTGGGGAAGACGGCCATGCTGTAGATGTAGTTGGTATGGCCTTTATAGACCTGCATGCATTCTCCAGTTATGAGCCACCTCCTTACAGTACCATCGTTGCCACAGGAGAAGAACTGAACATCGCTGATCAGTTCTAGTCCCCGTACACAGTCTTCGTGGCCTGTAAATGTCCTCTCACAGTAGCCATCTTTCCAAAGCTTGATTGTTCTGTCTGCAGATCCAGACAGCATGAGGTCTTGTGAATCAGGTAGAATTCTCACCACCCACAATGCTGCAGAATGACCCTGCAAAGTCATCACGCACTTCTCATCGAGCCAGACCTTCGCAGTCGTGTCCCAAGAGCCACTCAGTAAAGTGCCAGACTTCCCAGATGTCAGAGTGGAAACTGTGTTTGTGTGGCCCTTGAGGGTGAACAGGGGTTGTGGGCTGTCCAGTGTGAAAACACAAATATTGTGGTCATTTCCACCTGTGGCAATGAGCCCTCTGGGATATGTCTCGCTAGGTGCGATGACACATACACAGCCGATGTAATGTGAATGGCCGGTCATGCAGAGCGCCTCCGTGAAACCTTTTTCCGGGCTTGCTTTGGGTACCCAGACCTTTCCAGTCTTGTCTCTGGAGACGGACAAAAAGGCTCCGTCTGGAAGGATGGCTGCTGTAAGCCCCCTAACATCCATCCCGTGTCCTGGGATAGAGCAGCTGAGTTTATATGATGCCATCGTGTTGTTGTCAAATCTCGCTTCTCTTCTGTTATATTATCCTTATCTACCAACAAACACAGCCTTCGATTCAAACACAAACAGCTGTTTTTCTCGCTCTACGAGGTTTTATATAGCTGGTCAGAGCTGTGATCTGACATCACACACAAAACGTTGTGATGGAGTGACATGAGTTGCCATGGTATGACTAACTAATATGCTGATTTGCGCAGACGCTGTTGCAGTTTTGTGTGTTCTAAATTTAGCATTGGATGCCATGTTTGGACGTGGGACAATTTTAAATGGCAATAGTTGGCAAATAAGTATCAATCAATAGAAACATGTTGCTCACAATTGTATATTTCACAATTCTAATCAGAACTTGTTGAGTCCTATACTGTCATGTGGTGAAAATAGCTGAAGCTCACGTCGTGATGTGACATTCTGAGCTTGTATCTCCTATTTTTGAACATGTTGAAAATGTAAAGAAAATAAATTAAAATTAAACTTTTTGGGAAAAGTTTGCATATAATGACATGCCAAAAATAGACAGGCACAGCTAAATCCTCTTCTACATTTCATTCTCTGATCTCAAACTTCTGGTTAACCACTCCCCCTTGAAATCACAGTGGTTAACCAATAACCAGGCTAATCGACTACCAGTTTCTATATTAAAACTATTAACCTTTTTTTGTCTACAGTATAGATGAGATTAAGACCACTGTATGGAGCAGGTATGGTACCTGAAAACTGAAAAGGGACTTCATGTTTGTCTCAAATCAAAACGGACTAGTAGTAGCAGGTTACTAAACTTGGTGACTATGTGATCACCATACCATACCAATACCAGTAAGATGCCAGAGGGCGAGTAGTGGGGTTCCGTCTCCATGTTAAATTTAGTTGTCATTTACAACTCATGTAAAAGTTTCACTTTCAGTACTAATTTGAAGGTGAGGGTCTATAGAACCATTTTGGTTCGAGTGGCAATCACCAAAATAAAATAATTGGCCTATAGGGGGCGTAGTCAGGTGCCAACCCCCATCAGCCCTACCAAAATATGTAAACTGTTGTAACTTTTGATAAATTATCCAATCTGAACATATGATATATGTATGGATTCACAATCAGGATTAGCATTTGGTATTAGACATATAATATTTGTTTCCACCCAGTATTGGTGTATATCCACAAAAATAGCAGGAAAACGAGCTAAAAACTAGTAGTGGGGTCCCTAGACAGACCGTCATTTACAACTCAACAAAAGTTTAACTTTCACTTCTAATTTGTAGATAATGACCTATAGAACAATTTTAGTTCGAGTGGCAAGTCTACAAATTAAAAAATATTTTTTCTTTTGCCAAATTTCCAAAATGGCCAAAATCGGAATTATGTTTATTTGAAAAATGTCTTAATTTTCTTATATTGCTGTTTTTTCTTTGTTTTTCTTGCTATATCAAGTTAATCCTGTGTGAGGAATCAACTGGATTTCAAATATTAATGTTTTGAATAATCTGATAGAAACAAAATAAAGATGGCTGCCAATGTACATTGAATTACTACATTACGCCTAACTTCTATCCTGTTGAACCTAGAATGGTGATGTTGGTGCCTATACCTATGTTATCATGAATGACTAATTGGAAAAAACAAAATACATATAATAAGACAATATATAATATTTCACTCAAATGAGACAATGCAGTACATATGTGGGGAACTAAAGTTAGATATTGGAATATAATACACCACTCCTGTGTTATATTTGTTTATTTTATTTTTTTAGTTATACTATGTACTGCCACTATAGGGGGCAGAGTAGCAGGTGTGTCTTAATTGTTCAGACTTGGTAGCTTGTTAGTTATAAGACTAAGCATACTGCAGAAGAGCATGAGCTGCACTGATTGCTCTATTGTGGTATTGATATTTTGAAGGTAAGCAAAAAAGTTAAACATGTCATGAAGGATCCTAAAGTGTTTTTTATGAATATGGATAGTCATGGAGTGCCACGATACGGTCTTCTCCCAGCGCAACTGCCTTGTCGTTTATCTCTTGGGTGAGTTCTACCTTCTGTAACGAATGGTCTGCTGCATATGTTTCTTCACCACAAAAGAGACATTTATTACGATTAACAGGTGCACCAGTCCGGCATGATCTTCTTGCCAATGCCACAGCACCTCCAGAATGCCTTTTTTTTTCTGTCAAGTGCTGTTGCCCTATACAGATGCGGACAAGTTGTATGCCAGAATGCACGAGTTAGCTTCATGGATTCTGCATCTGGAAGTTCAACGTCTGGGTGGGGAGAAGAGTCAATTGCTCTGAACTGACTTGCAAGGCCTATGATGTCTGTGTAGGCTCCTTCTCTACGACTGGCAACTGGATTTGCAAGAGGGCAAACAAGTCTTTCCTCAGTTTGCTTTTGGCACAAAATGCACAACTGCCATTTCGTTGTCCCAGCCATAACAGACAAATACTTTATCCAGGTTTAGTTTTCTGTTAGGGTCATATCATGAAAAAATATAGAAAATATTAGATTACTATATTATTATATAACTTTTGTATTTAACAGTTTGCCTCAACATATTAATAGATACAACAGTCAGCAATACATATAGCTACATTCACATTTACCATTGTAATAATAATGAAAATAATGAAAACACAATCCTCAGCATAATTGCTATACTGTAGCTAGCCTTTAGTTTTAGCCTGTGCTATAGCTACAGGCTACTTTGGTTAATGCTAGCTCATACTATTGGGATGTAGTACTTTGGCCACTTATCCCACATGACTATCCATATTCATAAAAAACACTTTAGGATCCTTCATGACATGTTTAACTTCAATGTTTTTATGTTCATGTTTACCTTCAAAATATCAATACCACAATAGAGCAATCAGTGCAGCTCATGCTCTTCTGCAGTATGCTTAGTCTTATAACTAACAAGCTACCAAGTCTGAACAATTAAGACACACCTGCTACTCTTCCCCCTATAGTGGCAGTACATAGTATAACTAAAGAAGAATTAAATAAACAAATATAACACAGGAGTGGTGTATTATATTCCAATATCTAACTTTAAGGTTTAAGTACCAAATGCTACTCCTGATTGTGAATCCATACATATATCATATGTTCAGATTGGATAATTTAATCAAAGGTTACAACAGTTTACATATTTTGGTAGGGCTGATGGGGGTTGGCACCTGACTACGCCCCCTATAGGCCAATTACTTTATTTTGGTGATTGCCACTCAAACCAAAATGGTTCTATAGACCCTCACCTTCAAATTAGTACTGAAAGTGAAACTTTTACATGAGTTGTAAATGACAACAAAATTTAACATGGAGACGGAACCCCACTATTATGTGCGAATTTGAAACAGGTGTACCACCGTACCGCAGGGCCGGTCAGTGAATTACGACGAGCGCTTCCAAACTCCAACACTTATTTTATTATGAAGGTTTGGCAGATTGAAAGAGGATAATTCAAACTTGGCCTAGAGCTGCAATGTTGGTGAGTTTAACGTTGTTTAATACAAGCAGATCGCAAAAGCAAATTGGATGAGTGGGGAGTCAATGGAGGGTCTTGCAACTCTAGATTCATCCCATTATAAAATAAATCTAGAGTTGCAAATTGCAGCTATATTTTTGGGGGTCCTTGACATTCAAGTTTAGTTCATTCTCAAAATTACACTGAGTAATCAAACTCATTTTCAGTGTCGTCAAGTAATACAATATCACATCACACAATACATAAGAAGATCGGGAAAAGAAAAACAAAGAAAAACACATATAGGCCTACATACATTATGTTTACAAATAAAAAGCTAGACAAATTTCAAAACAATCTATTGTGGGGGTCTGTTAGCCCCTTTCGGGACCCTACGTAAAACTTTTATGATATTTTGTTGAGTTTTACGTTGGGTCCCTGCTCACTACTGTATTTTCGTATGGAAATTCCTATATGCGGAAGTGGAGATTCTCTCTAAAATAGGACCCGCGGCATGTGACGCCATTATTTTCCTTGAGTTATTCTGAATTCGGTAACTTTAAGTAGCTATACATCCAGCTGCGAATATCTCCTGTGGCGCGGAAGCCGTTAAGTATTTTTAATCTTTGTTTGACCGATTTGGTCGCTTTATTTCTTCTTGTTTGTTTACCGTTTATTGTACCGCCTCCCGGTGTGCGGTTGGCTTGTGAGGCTACGTCCCTGCCTCTGATCTGCTGTGTCATAGCTATAGCGCCACTAGCTAGCCAGATAGGCGGTACAATGAGGTGTCAATAAACAAGGAAGGAAAAGAAGAATCCAAGCTTCCAAATCGGGCAAACATATATTAAAAATACTTAACGGCTTCCGCGCCACAGGAGATATTCGCAGCGGCATGTATGGGTACTTATACTTTACATATTCAGAAAGCCTCATACTGAAGAATATCGTCAAAGAGCGCGGAGAGGCGGTAAACATGTAAACATGAGCCAGTAAATGTTTTAATCAGGTGGCATGGACGACGTGGAACAGGACCCAATGCACTGGGTCGAACAAATGTCAGAAACTTCAGTAGCATTTGGGTTCTGCTTGGAGGGCTAGGGGTCTGTATGCTCACCAAGGTTTGAAAACGACTCAAGGCAGTCAAGGGTACCAATGTGGTCGGTTTCAATGTCGTTTGTAGGTCATTCCATGTATTAGGGGCCGGGCCACAGAAGCCAAAATGTTTGAGAACCACTGAAATAGAAACATGGGTTTATCATTTGTCATGATTTAGAAGACATTTGTAGAATCTGGTCTCAGGTCTAAATGGGTTAATGCACGTTAAAGGTGTGCTTTAGCATATTAGGTAGCTAAGCTAACTCACCTGCAGAATGAAAACAAATCGACCAAGCAGTTTGTTATGAAGTTGAATTAACTTATCTTTCAAACTGTCACACACTTAATTGTGACTGGGCACTTTTTGCTTCCTAACAACCCAGACTACTCCACTCAACTTCCATGAGGTCAGGTGTAAAGTTACATTATAAGTTGTTTATTTCACTCTTCTTTTTGCTAGGGAGCTCTGTCTGTTTGCAGCAGGTGTGTGTGGAGGGGGGGGGGGGGGCGTGGCTACGGAGGCTTTTAAAGAGGCTTGAAGCCTGTTTGCTGTTCAGGGGAGTGTCTATACATTCCTTTCAATCCTTTATTAAGGTACATTATTTATTCTGCATTTAAGCCACGGACCACCATTTGACGACATTTTTTTCAGAAACAAAACTTAATTGTCTTAGGATATTCCTGTTGTCTTTGAATAAGATGCTGTCCACAATTCCACGCTGTAGTGTACTCTAGACTAGAGAATGCAACACTGAGGATAACATTGCCCTCTAGTGTTTTGAAATTGTAATTACACACAGCTGGTGTGCTGAACAACGTATTATTGTGTCCACGAACAGAACAGGAAACCTTTCAGTTTGAATGTTGATGTCACACAGACCACTCCACTCTGTTCCCCTTCCTTCCGCTCGTAAAAATGTACCATCATTCCCTGAAAACTGCACCGGCATGCCCCATTATAAAATGGTAAATGCATTAGCGCCTTTATCCTTTGATTGATTGATTGAAATATTTATTTACAGTACATTTTAAGCACAAACTCAATACAAAGACTGTCAACTGTGAGTGGACGACCCAATTAAGCATTACACTTGTTTACAACAGGGTCCACATTGTTCAATTCATCAAAACATTTAAAGACATACAAACATTTAGAGACATACAAATAGACATTTCTATGTAGCTAAAGAACAGAACAGTAATTCATCATAATGGGAAGCAAAAAAGGGAAAAGATATAATATACAGTGAGGGAAAATGGGGTGGGGGGGTGGGGGGGATTCAGATTTTACAGAGGCCAGTTTCGAATTGCAGCCATCCGTAGGTGCCCTTTGAGAGCGGTTTTGAAGGAGTCAAGGGATTCACATGTCTTAATGACTGTGGGTAGGGCGTTCCACATTTTGGTGGCATAGGAGCGAAAAGAATTTAGTCCCTTGTTTGTGCCGAATCTGGGTTGTACATGGTTTGTTGCACTCCCTCTGGTGTTGTGGGTGTGGACTTCGTTTACATTAAGGAAGTATTTAGACAGGTACATGGGTATCTTGGTGGTGTATCGAATCTTGTGGACCAGACCCATTGCAAGATGCTGTACTCTGTCGACGACCCTAAGCCATCCCAGCCTGTCAAAGTGGGCAGGGGTGAGGTGGGTTCGGGGGGTGAGGCCAAGTAGGAGCCTGACCAGTTTGTTTTGGGAGGTCTGGAGCCTTGTTTTAAGGGCCTTTGAGGTGCTGTGGTACCAAGGTGCTTTACATAGATTGTGCATTACATTCACCCATTCACACACACATTCATACACCAATGGTGGAGGAAACCATGCAAGGCACCAACCAGCACATCAGGAGCAATTAGGGGTTCAGTGTCTCGCTCAAGGACACTTCAACACCAACTCTGGGGGAGCCCGGGTTCGAACTGGCAACCTTGCTGACGGTTACCATCCGGCCACAACTGTTGTTTTTGGCAGCAAATTTATATTTTAATCTAGTCAGTCTTTGGAATGAAACTTAATTTAGTTTTAGTCACATTTTAGTCACGTGGAATGTTTTAGTGTTAGTCTCGTTTTAGTCGGTGAGATATAAGATATTAGTCGACTAAATCTACAGTTCATTTAGTCGACTAAAATGTGTTTTGGTGGGCCTTGATGCCGTCGTAATGACTGATTTTACACTAGCTGAAAATAGGTGATATACAAGCTTGTAGATTGGCTATTTTCAGCAAGTGTAAAATCAGTCATTACGACGGCATCAAGGCCCACCAAAACACATTCATTCAAAGTGTAAATTGACTTATACTGGATCTTTTGTCCACTAGTCCCTTCCTAACATTTTAGTCTAGTTTTTATTTGTTGACAAAATTGTCAGTATATTTAGTCTTAGTTTCAGTCACCATAGCTTAGTTTTCGTTTAGTTTCCATTTAGTTTTCATCAGTGAAAAAAGGTAGTCGACGAACATTTTTCATCTTAGTTTTAGTTCCGAAACGATGATCCCAACACTGATCCCAACGTTGCTCGATCTGTCTATTAAAGTAACCCTAACCTAACCCACGTGTCTGTCTTTCTCTCTGCTCAGATACATCAGAACCATGTACCTTGGCATACAGAGCCATCGGCAGAAGGAGAACCAGCGTCGCTTCTACTGGGCCATGATGTACGAGTACGCTGACGTGAACATGCTGCGGTTACTGGAGACCTTCCTGGAGAGCGCTCCTCAGCTGGTGCTGCAGCTCTGCATTATGATCCAGAGCAACAGGGCCGACCGACTGCAGTGTAAGAGGTTCCCTAAAGGCTCATACATAGTCTGGATTTGCGGTGGTGAGGTGACCACCGAACTACAACATGACGTCACTGAGCCGCGGTGAAGAGCAAACCACCGCCACCGCTCCAGCCCTTTCTCTCTGTTTTTACTCACCACCGCTCAACGTTATTTCAGCTCCGGTGGTCAGCTCACCACCGGAGCGGTGGTCACCTCACAACCGAATATCCAGACTATGAATAGGCCTTAAGAAGGCAGTGGTTCCCAAACCTTTTTCAAATGTCAAAAGGACCCCCAAATTGACACTAATTAATGTAGCCCGCGGACCCCCCATTTGAAAAGATATAATATGCCATGCAGTCGCCCCCTGTTAACGGAATATCAGACTTACAATCAAAAAATGGAAAGAAGTCGAAGTCCAGATCAAGTAAAAGGTCAAAAGTGTTGAGAACACAATCACTAGTTTATTACAAGACCGGTCCTGGAGCAGCACAACACCGGAGTATTATGACAACTCCCAATTACAGGTTTCCATCCTCTCTTATACAATTCGAGAAGGTTCCCAAAGAATAAAAATACACATGGTTGAAAATGCAACAAGACCCTCCTTTAACACATAGCCTTATATGGTTTAACACATGTCCTTGTATGCTGTTGTTCTAGTCTGCTAGTCTAAACACAAATAGGTATTTGACTGCTGGTAACAGGTGGAAGAGTATGTTCTCTGTCAACAGTTGGCTCACATAGACTGAAATGTCATTTTCCCATTACACCCCCATAAGAGAAGAGTTTTACGGCTCTAGCAGAGATACTCAACGAGAGATTCTTTAATTTCAAGGACCCCCAGTTTGACATGCATTAGTCTACGGACCCCCATTTAATGGCATTTCTATCTCTGGGAGACTGGGACCCCTAATTTAAAATCAATGTCAATTTAACTCTGAGAGTTGTACAAATGGAACCAAATGAACCGATACCGAATACCGATACCAGTGTTGTGATCTCATGTTGTGTTTATCTAGCTATACTGTATATCTCGTGTTGTGTTTACAGCAGACTCCTCACTCAAATGTGCACTTGTCAACCCCTTACCCCTGTGTCGGATCGGTGCGGTTAGACTGGCATACCGATACCGATATGACCCGATATGACAAATAAGGGCCGATAGAGTTCCCTAGTAGTGCCGCTATACGGCATCGCAACCTTCCAATTTCCTCTAGTGACACTATTCTCCTGTGGAACACCAATAAATAAATACACTACCATCTGTACTGTCCTCTACCTGGGCTTCTATTGAACTAGCAAATTCTGATTGGCCGGGAACGAGATGATGCATGATGATGTACGTACGATGATAAGAGCGCCCCTCGGTGTGATTTTTTATACTGTTATTTATACAGCAATTGCTCATATTTCCAATTGCATGTTGTTGCATGCAACGGTGTCACTTGCCGAAAATAACCGATCTTTAAGAAAACGATCAGTTACCTGTTCTGTTCTGGTTGGCAAGCGACACTGTCGTGCGACGGAGTTTAAATTTAGCATTTGTTTTCCTCTCTGCCATTCTCTCAGAGGCAGCGGTGGCCGAACGGTTTGCGGAGCGGCCTTGATATCGGAAGGTCGCTAGTTCAGATCCCCGGACCGGCACGTAAAAAATTACCACCGCTGATGTGCCCTTGGACAAGGCATTGAACCGCTACCATGAAATGTTCTATGAGCAGGGCCTGGCTGTAAACAAGTTCTTGAGCTTAGTCCAGTTACCCTGGGTAAACATAGTACCATTCCTTTCCTTTCTGGTTGGCAAGCGACACTGTCGTCCGACGGAGTATAAATGTAGCATTTGTTTTCCTCTCTCTCTCTCTCTGGTCTCTAGGTGTGTCTGCCATGGCCTCCCTCCTGTCCCTGGCGTGGGTGCTAGCCTCCTACCACAAGCTCCTGCGCGACTCGCGCGACGACAAGAAGAGCATGAGCTACCGGGGCGCCCTGGTGCACCTGTTCTGGCGCCTCTTCACCATCTCCTCGCGGGCGCTCTCCTTCGCCCTCTTCGCCTCCGTGTTCCACATCTACTTCGGCATCTTCGTGGTGCTCCACTGGTGCGCCATGGCCTTCTGGGTGATCCACGGCGGCACGGACTTCTGCATGTCCAAGTGGGAGGAGGTGCTCTTCAACATGGTGGTGGGCGTGGTCTACGTCTTCTGCTGGTTCAACGTGCGCGAGGGGCGCACGCGGTACCGCATGGTGGCCTATTACACGGTGGTGCTGCTGGAGAACGCCGTGCTCAGCTCCCTGTGGTACGCGTACCGCGACCCGGCCACCACCGATGCCTACGCCTCCTCGGCGCTCTGCGGCGTGTTCCTGTGCTTCGCCTCGGGCGTGGCCTGCATGGTGCTCTACTACGGCGTGCTGCACCCCATGGGCCCCGGCCTCAGAGTTTTAGCCAGTTCCTGTTGTGCTGAGCTCCTATGGGGTCTCCCGCTCCCCCCCGAGGCCGAGCCCATGGCCCCGACGACCCCGGGGCCTCGCCAGGCCACGCCCACGCGGGCCTCGGCGGGGGAATACGTGGGGGAGTCCGACGAGGCGGCGGCGGACAGCTGCCTCCCCGTGTTCCAGGTGAGGTCCACGGAGCCCGTGGACGCGGCCGGCAGGCCCGTCAAGAAGCCCGAGGGCCCGCTGATCAAGATAGACATGCCCAGGAAGCGCTACCCCGCCTGGGACGCGCACTTTGTGGACCGGCGCCTGCGCAGGACCATAAACGTGCTGCAGTACATAAGCCCCAACGCCGTGGGCATCAGGTATAGAGACGGCCCGCTGCTATACGAACTCTTGCAGTACGAGTCCTCTCTCTGAAGAACGGAGTTCTAAGTCTCTTCCATCCATGGCTCTGTCACTACTCCCCCCCCCCCCCCCCCCCACTCAAAAAGAAAAAGAAAAAGCAACGCACCTCATCTTCTCTTTCTCTCAACCTGGAGTATACGATCTCGTCCCATTTGGTAACCTCGCTCGGTTCCTCTCGTTCCCGCGATCGTCCCGCTTTCCCCTGCCGGAGCGGTGCTGTGTGGGCCGCTATGAGGCCGTCTTTACCCAGACTCAAACTCAGTATGAACATAAATACAGTCATTATTTATTTTTGGCAAAAAAAACATGCAGTACAGAGTAAAAAATAAACGAATCGTATCTTTATGTGACATAATTACAAAAAGTCTAAATATAAAAAACCCTTCTGAATTCATAGAGGAGGGTTTCCGTATGAGTGTGTAGATAATGTATGAATGTGTTCATTATGAAATGTGTTTAACACATTATACTGTATTGGTGATTCAACCTGTGAATACTTGTGAATTAAAGTATAAATCAAGGCATGATGTAATGGCGCCGTTGCAAAGCCTGATGGGAATGATGGAGGAGAGTCCCCAGATATGTGGCGGGTCTTTGCACATCCCAACATGAACTGCCATATTCCTTACGTAAGGTCGTTGAGAAATGTATTATTAATACTGTTTACTATGTCCTTAACCAATCAGAACCTAAGGGACAAACATTACACGTATTTTAGAGAAGCACATGAAGATATACTGTTGAACGAGCAACGTACAGTAATCACAGTTATCAGAGAGAGAGAGACAGTTCCAAATGGCATGTCTGTCCATCCATATCTCGGCCCTTTGCTTATGAGCTGTGTTCTAATTAGCTGCAGCCTACTTTTTTCTGTTCCAAATCATAAATCATAACTCTAGAGGGAAGATAAGCACACACAAGTCAGTTCCTCTCATCATATTATATTATATTATCCAAAATTCTCTACAAAGACTGCCCTCTTGTGGCAGCAAGCTGTAATACATAGTCTGCCTAATTTGGGAAATACCCCACTTTGCTGTGGCATGGAGTAAGATGATCAGGCAGACATAGTATGGGCTCCATTTTCGTCACCGCTAAACCCCTTATCCCTGAACTTCTTTGCCTTTTTTATTTTTTACTATTTTGCAAACATTTTTGAATTGTTAAAATGGCCAGTCTACAAGCTCACAACGTGTCAATGTAGATTGGCTGGTTGAACTATTGAAAAATGTTTAGCTAGGCAAAGAAGTTCACCCCCAAAGGAAGGAAGAGAAGGGATAAGGGGTTTTAGCGGTGATGAAAATGGAGCCCATAATGTTAATGTTTAGGTCTTTTTCTGATAGAGAAAGGTGATTGCAATGGTGACACCCCGGGATGCGAACACTTGTCTCCCACTTGGGACAGTGGAGATATTGGGCTCGTAGGCTTCAGGCATGGCTACTTGTAACAACCAGTAACTTTGTCCTACCTGGCACCAGAATATAAATGTCGCAATGGAATAGTATAGGGAGACCACCTGAATATATATATTCATTGAAATAAGTTACAGATTAAATTGGGTGTAAGGAAGAATTATGGTAGAACCACAATTCAGGAGCACAATTATTTTTTTAATTTTAATTTGTATTTGGGGGTGAATAAATAAATAAAACTTTACACAATAAAAAAGATTGGGAGTCCGCATAAATCTAACTAAGTGACTTGCACAGATAAGAAAACTAAAACCGAGTAGTGCGCAAAGACGGCCTTTTATGAAATCCTCCACCATTCCCTTCTTGAATTCTACAAAGTGAAAAAGCACCAAGTCCTCCTTTTTCACCTGCCCTATTCTTTTGGACAGAAGGTTTAAGGTTTTAGTACCACACGCTTCATTAATAACGGGTGCAAAGAGTTGTCATGAGATGTTGAGAAAACTAAAATCACAAACTTAGAAGATATTTGTATGCTATTGTATTATACTTAAATGTTTAATCCTTTGTGTCCCTCATCTGTATTCATTTGACATGAATATTTTTTTGCAAGAGCGTACTTTTTTTACATGAGAAAAGAAAGAAAAAAACATATTTGCGGTGTTAAAAAGGTATTCTACAATTTAGTCCGCCCTTAAGAGGCTATATTCTTTACATGGGCACACTAAAGGACATCTGTTCTGGCAACTTGCTAGTGCAGTTACAGCAAAGCCAAAATCGCGTCTTAAGCCAGATTTATACTTTGTCATACGATGGAGCATATATTTGGCATTAAAAGAAAGTACTGTCTTTCCTAATTGTTTGGCCCCCTTCAGTCACTTGAATAAGGCAATGCAAAGAGGCATGTATCTATTCACCCATGACGAAAAGCCTTCTATGTCAAGCTTCTTGTAGTCAAGCTTCTTCTTCTTGTAGCTTGACTACGATTTACAGAGAGGGCTACTGCACAATTTAATGGGGGGAAAAAAAGTGAATGCATTTCATACTAGTTTTATCTATGTACTCGATGATTCATTTGAATATATAATGTGTGTTTTTTTTACATTGTAGTGTAATGGCATGACTTTAGTACGTATGTGGCATTAGTACAAATGCACTCGACAAGGGGATACCCAAGAGCCCACACAAAATGGAGGTTCTTTTTTTTCCTGGATCACTTGGCCATCTGCTCAGCTGTGTCCCAACAGGCATGCTATAGCTTCGTACTGTCCACGTGGATCCAGGTTTTAAACGGGTGAGGGTTTTATTTGCCAGGGGTTGGAAAAGAACATGAGCACAGACAGACCCTGTGAAAGGCTACAAAAGCAGAGTTGCGTATGTGTTCCTGCGGTGTGTTTGTAATGTACGAGAACATACAATTCTGTTACTTCATCCATTTATATAACACACGTAGTGTACTGTACATGTAACGCCCGGGATTCTAACTCGGGTCTCCTGCGTGAAAGTCCAACATCTTAACCGCTGGATATCCCTGTCACACGGAAGGCCCGGGTTTGAATCTTGGGTGTTACATACACATACCAAAATGATCCTTAAAGGTTCCATTTGGTGACGTTTTTACACTGAGGATTTGACTGTGTACATCGGTGAATTGATCATGTATACAAGAGTGTCTCCGGCGTGTGGGTCTGTGTGCGTGAATATCTTTTATTATTTGACCTGTTTTGTTTTGGTTTTATTTGTCGGTCCTCTCTGGGCCTTCTCACACGGCTGATGTTTCTGATCCTTCCCTGGTTGCTGCTCCGTCCTCTCACCCGACCTCTACCATGCTGGGCTTGTTGGTATTTCCCCCCCGTTGACGTTGCAACCACTCATGTTCTGGTTCTATTAGAAACGAAAGAGGGTTGAGGCTGAACAACTGGAGATCCTGACAATGAGAACATGCAATGAGGTACACACTGCCATATCCAAGAGCTTCAACATCCCCTTTTTAATTTTATACCCCGAAAAGGCGCCAAACCTAGAGATCATTTGAGTTAGACAGGGAATAGAGGTCTGGAAATAAAAATTAACACGTCATCTGCATAAAGAGTGATTTTGTGCTCCCTTTCACCGATTCGAACACCAGAGATCAGAGCAGATTGTCTGATTGCCTCGGCAAGCGGTTCAATAGCGATTGCGAAGAGCAACGGGCTGAGCGGATCTCCCTGGGGATTACCCCGTTGAATAGAGAAGTTGTTGGACCTAAGTCCATTAGTCAAAACTGCTGCCGTTCGGGATTCGTAAAGAATTTTGACCCACTTGGTAAATCTACAACCCAGGCTGAATTCCTCAAACGTTTCAAACAGATAGGGCGGTCGAATGCCTTTTCTGCGTCGAGAGACAGCACCATAACGAGGTGGTCGACGCCCTGAGACAGTTGGATAACATTTAAAAGCCTTCTCATATTGTCACAGGAGTTTCGCCCCTTGATGAAGCCTGTCTGTTCTTCTTTAATGATGAAAGGGAGCACTTTTTCCAGACGCATGGCCAAAATTTTGGAAAGCAATTTTTGGTCAGAATTAAATAAGGCTATAGGCCTGTAGGAGGCGCACTTTTCGGGACATTTTCCTTTTTTGAGGAGAAGTGAAATATTAGCCTCCCGCAAGGACTGAGGCAGGATCCAGGTCTCAGAAGCGTGATTCAACATTGCCAAAAAGGGATCTAATAGAATACTACTGAACTCCTTATAAAATTCACAACCAAACCCGTCCAGCCCCGGGGCTTTCCCAGATGGCATACATTTCAAGGCTTCAAATGCCTCCTCCTTTGTGATTGGGGCATCTAGTAGTACATTCTGATCAGTCGTGACCATAGGAAGATGCAAGTCTTCAAGAAAATAATACATATCGGAGAGAGCACCATCATCCAGCTGTTCTGTTTTATAGAGATTAGAATAAAATGAGGCAAACTCCTTGTTAATAGTTTTAGTATCAAAACAACATCCCCTTTTTAGCTAGCTTTGATAGGGATGTTCAGCCCTGAGTGATTGAGTAAACTGTTGGGTCAACTTGAGTGGAACTAGCATCACATGCACAACATCTGTATAAATATACCTTCCTGTCCATTATGCAATGACAAAAATGTCTTCACTTTCACTATGCTAGCCATACATAGTTCCTGGCTCTGTCGTAGTGAATGAACAAGCCACCACACATAGTAAGTCAGTCAATAACTTTTTTTAAGTGTTAAACTAAACTAAACAGCCAATACAGGGGTTCATCTCAGGACCTACATAATACCACTGAAACCGACTCAGGGGTGTCTCAATGCAGTTCTTATTCCCAGGCATGTCCTCAAAGGGACTCAGGGCTGTCTCAATGCAGTTCTTATTCCCAGGCATGTCCTCAAAGGGTCTCCATTTTGTCTGTCGTCATCATTATTGCATCCTGGACCACTCTTGTCTAGAGTGGGGATAGCATCATCAGTTTTTGTTTAGTGCGATATTTTTTTGTTTGTGAGAGATAATTCATTGTTATAATCTATATCTCTCTCTATATATAGTATGTGTATATATAGATATATATACCGGTATATAGATATTGTGTATTATTCTTGGGGTGCAGGTCTTTTTGTGGTAGTTGGCTGCCTGGCGTTCTGCATCCTTTCTAAAGACGGTGAGACCATTGACTTTTCCCAGACATGGATTCATGTCAAAATCAGGTGCAGATACACTGTGATTCATTCTGTTTTTATCATTTTTGTATATGACATATTACGCCAGTATTACTACATTGTGCATAATCTAGTAACTTTACATGATTATTCATTATTGATTATATATTATATGATTATTCAGAGCACTCATGCTCTCAACTCAGTCCAGAAACGAGCTCGACAACCTAATACATTATACATTTTACACAATACAATCATCATTTTGACACGTACAGTACTGTATGTCTACAGTAACACATGTAAGCTGAACACTAGATCGCGAGAGCATTACTTTTTAATACACTAGTCATTGCTTTCATATTTATTACAATTATTTTGTCCAAATTGTTCTATATATATATATATATACACAGTATAGGTTTCAACAAGAACACGAAAGTGTGGCAGACGTTATTGTACTGCCCATGTACAGTATTCAGTTTGTCAATTATTGACACACAGCAAAAGCGTTTGAACAGCAAAGCATAATTTGCTTCTTCCTCCTTGTTGTGACTTGTTTCTTTGGGCGCTTCAATCCAGCCATGGCAGCCAAGTCCGCAAAAACAACAACGTCAGTGTTTTTTGTGCCAGCACACACTACCCAATATGACAACACCAAACAAACAATGTCAAGAGTCTGTCTCCCCAACACAGATCAGCACACACTACCCAATATGACAACACCAAACAAACAATGTCAAGAGTCTGTCTCCCCAACACAGATCAGCACACACTACCCAATATGACAACACCAAACAAACAATGTCAAGAGTCTGTCTCCCCAACACGGATCACGTACGCCAAGTTCTGGATTACATCTATTATTAGAACTCAATCAAATAGTAACTACTACACAAAGGATTGCAGGTTAATTAAGTCTAAGGCAGGCTAAGTAACAATATTTAAGCTAATTACAGTATTACAGAACAATTGTTTATCATTGTGTACAATCCAGACACTGGTTCTTTAACAGGTGTGAAAGAAAAGAATAGTGTTCCATATTGCTTTTGTTTGAACAACAACAACATTAAATCAGAACCTCCCCCTCAGTTTAAATTAGAAGTTCAGAATAACCAAACGATTTGGTTTAGTTGATGGTCTTGTTAGACAGCAGCCACGATGATACAGAATCATGATTGTTAAAGGTATATTCAGTGATTTCACTTAATTCAAATATCACTTATTTTTTTTGTTTTGTTGTGATAATCCTCTCTACTATAGAGTGTGCTGACCATATAAGGAGTTCCTCCCTGTCCCCAGTTAACCCCTGGGGGTCAAAAAACCTAAGGTTTTTTGAGTGAAATCACTGAATATACCTTTAACTTATATGTACTTTGATCTGTCTACAGCCTGATTTATACTTTGTCGTATGATGGAGTATAAATTAACCACATGATCCCTAGTGTCCCTATTCTGGGGAACATTCAGAGAAACTAGCATATCTACATGACACGTTTGTGAGCTTGTAGACCGGCTATTTTCAGCAAAGCAATTTAGTGTAGAAAATAAGAGCAGGTCTTCAATTGTACCAGTATAATTAGGGTTTAAGTGGTAAGCATCGCCTTTGCATCTTCTGTCTTGCAAAGATGAATAATTTGTAGTGCCAAGACGTACAATTTCTGTGTCGTTTCATGTCTTTTGTGAACAATACATCTTCTAGCCAAATTAATAATGCCAGTAGAGTGTGTGTGTGTGTGTGTGTGTGTGTGTGTGTGTGTGTGTTAGGGGGGGGGGAGGCATATAGGAAGAGGTCAGAGATGACACAGAATGCTTAAAGAGTTCCGTTGTTTTGCATCTTCGTATGGATCAGAAGTTCCTCAAGCCTAATTTGAAACAGGGCATTTATACTGATTCGCTCTTGGATCAACTCATTTCCTGATTTACTTCCAAACACCTCCGAGCATGCCTTTAGAACTCATTGTGAGGTGACCCTTAACATTTAGCATGTACGTGCTCTCTATTCCTATTGCACAATGACCCCTCTGTTTTCTGCGTTCATGTGTAGAAGCAGGCCATTGTAGTGATTGACTTAGGTGGAAGTCTCTACGTTCACGTCATCATGACCATCTGTTTGCCCATTTGGCGCGGTGTAGGCTCAGACGATAAAACGGTGCATAGTTTTTTTTTCTTTCTTTCTTTATAACCTGGTGCTGAATAAACCCATCTGAAAAAAGGTGCTACCACAAAATCTGTGGACTGCTGAAGTCCGCTTTGTGGCTTTCTAAAGAGCATGGCGCGTCGATGGCCTTCCAGTTGACAGAAAGACTCCAAAAACTTGCAGACTCACAACAATGCTCGGGAACTATAGCACCTCAATAAGTACAACAGTTTACAGCAGAACTCAACTCTCAATGGTGCCACTTTATGATTTTCAATCTGCACAAAAAACAACAGTTTATTCTCTTTTCATGTAATGTTTATCATGATAGTTTCAGAATTGATTTCATTGATTTAGTTTACTATGATTAGATCTGCACTTCTAGGACTTTGTTTTTCCTGAGTAAACGAAACAAGCAAATGACAAAAATGCATCATTTTGGCACATTGACCAGAAGCACAATCGTACTTCTGAAAACTGAATTTGGGTAAAAAAAAGTATAGAATGTGATTGCCGTGTTGTAAATTCCTGTCATCTCTATGTCCTTAACCTGTGTGTATCTACTTTTGTTGTTTACTGTAGAATTGGCTGTAATATTTTTGTTTTAAAAAAATGGATTTGATATTCCAATGAAGCGACTATGGTTGTCATATTAATTGCTGCTGATTTTTTGATGGTGTTGGGGGGAATATTGCTTTGTTAAATATTCAATCAATTTCTAGATTGTGTTAGCTTGTTGATGTATTTCACAAATTTATCAGGATACTCTCTAAGCTATGATTTATCTGGGGTATATATAAATTGTTGGCACAAATGTCAGTAAAGCAAACTAATTGCTATGGTACTACGCTACTACGGTAGCATATCTCTATGAAAGTGTACTCATACAACCTATGTTGTGACCGAGAGCATAATATAATATAAAGAATGATTTATTTGTTGTTGTTAAATATAAAAATGTAAGTAAATTTGTTTCATGGAATTCCCCGTTCTTAAAAAGAAAAAAGAAAAAAAGAAACTGATGTCCAGTATTGTACTAAAACCCCTATTTTTTGGGAACAATATGAATATTATTATTAATAACATATGGTGCTACAGTTCTTTTTGTATCATGTTTTGGTTTTTAGATGAAAAGAGAAATATTATGCTGAAAAATGTAATGTCAAGCCTTATTACTGTAGATTAATATATCAGACTGTTCCTCCCAGAAGAGAAAATAAATAAATATAGTCTTTGAAAGTGAAACCTATAGCAGTAAATGTGTTCACATGCACGTTTTACACTGAGTCTGTATACAGTATAGTTATAGGCTTATACATGTATGGCTTAGTTTTGACAGTTCACAGTTTAAACAAATGTTATGGTGTGTGTGTGTGTGTGTGTGTGTGTGTGTGTGTGTGTGTGTGTGTGTGTGTGTGTGTGTGTGTGTGTGTGTGTGTGTGTGTGTGTGTGAGTGTGTGGAGAGGAAGTAGCCATGCAGTTATTGTGCCAACTTTAATCCAGTAACATATATTATATAATAAGAATTCTTCCTCGGCCCAGGCCGTAGCGTAACGGTCTGGGCACCGGACTGGTGATCCAGTCGCGGTGTGCCGCGGGTTCGACTCCCGAACCCGACACGGCCTTTACCGCATGTCATCCCCCCATCTCTCTCCCGTTTCCTGTCAGACTACTATCTGTCCCTTAAAAAATCAATAAAAGGCGTAAGCCGCAAAAAAGAATATCTAAAAAAAAAAAAAAAGAATTCTTCCTCAACTTTTCTGAATTTGGAAGAATACACAGTCATGCACAACATGAGATGTTGTGAGAGAGAGAGAAGGAGGGGGAGAGAGGGGAGTTGCACCATTCAGTTCACACGGGTGTGATTTTTTTCAACATCAAGTTTGATGCCAACTTGAAAAAAAGGTTGATGATGTCTATGTCCATGGAATGCATATGCTAATAAAAACAACTTAATACTTCCTGAGCTGAGGTTATTATGAGCATCAAAGCAATATTTTAAATACTTTTTATTAGCATGTGCATTCCATACATTCCATAGGGCTGGACCACACATGGACATGGGATGAATCTAAATGGTAAATGGTGCATTTATATAGCGCCTTTATCCAAGGCGCTTTACATAGAATGTGCATTACATTCACCCATTCACACACACATTCATACACCGATTGCGGCGGAAGCCATGCAAGGTATCAACCAGCACATCGGGAGCAATTTGGGGTTCAGTGTCTTGCCCAAGGCCACTTCGACATGTAGACAGGAGGAGCCGGGATTCGAACCGCCGACCCATGGATCATTGGTCGACCTGCTCTACCTCTTGAGCCACAGTCGCCCCTAATCTAGAGTTGCAAGAGCCTCTATTGACTCCCTACTCATCCAAATTGATTTTGCGATCTGCTTGTATTAAACGACGTTAAACTCACCAACATTGCAGCTGTAGGCCAAGCTTATTATCCTTTCAATCTGCCGAGCTTGTTTTTCATAAAAACCCACCGTAGACATGTTATGAGATACTTCGTCAAGAAATTCTGTGCAGGTGATTATTTTTCGTGTTGCAGTTTGGAAGCACTCGTTTTCTTTAACGCGTCACACTGCTGCCTCCTGCATTATGTGCAGATTCGAAACAGGTGGTACGCAGAGCCGTTCAGTGACATACGACGAGTGCTTCCAAACTCCAGCACTTAGAAAAATAATCACCTGCACAGAATTTCTTGAAAGAAAGTAGCTCATAACATGTCTACGGTGAATTTTTATGAAACAAAAGCTTGGCAGATTGAAAGAGGATAATTCAAGCTTGGCCTAGAGCTGCAATGTTGGTGAGTTTAACGTTGTTTAATACAAGCAGATCGCAAAAGCAAATTGGATGAGTGGGGAGTCAATGGAGGGTCTTGCAACTCCAGATTCATCCCATTATAAAATAAATCTAGAGTTGCAAATTGCGGCTATATTTTTAGGGGTCCTTGACATTCAAGTTTTGTTTATTTTCGAAATTACACTAATTTTCAGTGTCGTCGAGTAATACAATATCACATCACAATACATAAGAAGATCAGGAAAAGAAAAACAAAGATATACATGTGAATTACATATGTTTACAAATAAAAAGCTAAGACAAATTTCAAAACAATCTAAAAACAGTTACATATTGTGGGGGTCTGTATGCTCACCAAGGTTTTAAAACGACTCAAGGCAGTCAAGGGTACCAATGTGGTCGGTTTCAATGTCGTTTGTAGGTCATTCCATGTATTAGGGGCCGGGCCACAGAAGCCAAAATGTTTGAGAACCACTGAAATAGAAACATGGGTTTATCAACTGTCATGATTTAGAAGACATTTGTAGAATCTGGTCTCAGGTCTAAATGGGTTAATGCACGTTAAAGGTGTGCTTTAGCATATTAGGTAGCTAAGCTAACTCACCTGCAGAATGAAAACAAATCGACCAAGCAGTTTGTTATGAAGTTGAATTAACTTATCTTCAGTGTTGGGGAAGTTACTTTGAAAGCGTAGCTTGTAAAGCTACAAGTAGCTCACCATGGCAGTAGCTTGATCAAGCTACATAGCTACCCCTGGAGAAATGTAGCTTGTAAAGCTACAGCTACATAGGAAAAAGTAGCTCAGCTACTTTTTATTTTTCAGCGTTAAATTGAGAATGTACATGCGGGAGACCCCTCCTCCCCTCTGGGAGACCCCTCCTCCCCTCTGGGAGACCCCTGCTCCCCTCTGGGAGACCCCTCCCACCCTGCTCCCCTCTGGGAGACCCCTCCTCCCCCTGCTCCCCTCTGGGAGACCCCTCCCACCCTGCTCCCCTCTGGGAGACCCCTCCTCCCCCTGCTCCCCTCTGGGAGACCCCTCCTCACCCTGCTCCCCTCTGGGAGACCCCTCCTCACCCTGCTCCACTCTGGGAGACCCCTCCTCCCACCCTGCTCCCCTCTGGGAGACCCCTCCCACCCTGCTCCCCTCTGGGAGACCCCTCCCACCCTGCTCCCCTCTGGGAGACCCCTCCTCACCCTGCTCTCCTCTGGGAGACCCCCCCCACCCTGCTCCCCTCTGGGAGACCCCTCCTCCCCCTGCTCCCCTCTGGGAGACCCCTCCTCCCCTCTGGGAGACCCCCGCTCCCCTCTGGGAGACCCCTGCTCCCCAAAATTGTAGCTTGTAACTTGAGTAGCTAAGCTACAAAAAATGACCCAAAAAGTAGCTGAGCTACTTGACGAGGTACACAAATATGAATGTAGCTAAAATACCACAAGCTACAGCAAAATGTAGCTAAGCTACGTAGCTCAGCTACATGTAGCTTAATACTCCCCAACACTGCTTATCTTTCAAACTGTCACACACTTAATTGTGACTGGGCACTTTTTGCTTCCTAACAACCCAGACTACTCCACTCAACTTCCATGAGGTGTAAAGTTACATTATAAGTTGTTTATTTCACTCTTCTTTTTGCTAGGGACTCGGGAGCTCTGTCTGTTTGCAGCAGATGTGTGTGGAGGGGGCGTGGCTACGGAGGATTTTAAAGAGGCTTGAAGTAGCCTCGGTCCCAGGCTTACTTATCTGCGAAAAGAAAAGCCTGGTCACAACCTAAGGCAGAGAAGCTATCGGCGGTTGTATCCTCCGGAACAGCCGTCAAATGTATTTCCCCCGGATACGATATTTTACCGACCAATCACAACACTTGTTTCATTCGCGGAGAATGTAAACTGATTTGTAAAGCATCAACGATTTCACTTCCGCTAAAATCCCGCAACTTCCACTGATAGTCTTTTCAGCTTAGGTCTTGCCCAGGGTGGGCTTGAAGCCTGTTTGCTGTTCAGGGGAGTGTCTACATTCCTTTCAATCCTTTATTAAGGTCCATTAATTATTCTGCATTTAAACCACGGACCACCATTTGATGACATTTTTCAGAAACAAACATTTTTCAGAAACAAAATCGTGGACATTAAGTGGCTGATTAACATCAGCTTGGGTGATCAGACCTAAGGTCCTCCACCCTGTGACCAGGCTTTTCTTTTCGCAGATAAGTAAGCCTGGGACCGAGGCTAAAGGTCCTCAGCTGTGAGAGACAACAAAAGGGCTCAATTGAATGGAATGTGTGGAGGCCACACACACACACACACACACACACACACACACACACACACACACACACTCACACTCACTCTCACTCTCTACTGGCTCACTCTCTGCCTTGCTCTCTCCCACAATGTTAATGTTAAGTTAGTTACACC
>NC_139717.1:5244645-5247145 GCF_964188405.1 Protomyctophum parallelum
ATACAGTTACTGACATGGACCCTCACAGTGGAGTCAGTACTGCTCTATGGGGCCGAGACATGGACCCTCACAGTGGAGTCAGTACTGCTGTATGGGGCCGAGACATGGACCCTCACAGTGGAGTCAGTACTGCTGTAAGGGGCAGAGACATGGACCCTCACAGTGGAGTCAGTACTGCTGTATGGGGGCCGAGACATGGACCCTCACTGTGGAGTCAGTACTGCTGTATGGGGCCGAGACATGGACCCTCACAGTGGAGTCAGTACTGCTGTATGGGGCAGAGACATGGACCCTCACAGTGGAGTCAGTACTGCTGTATGGGGGCAGAGACATGGACCCTCACAGTGGAGTCAGTACTGCTGTATGGGGCCGAGACATGGACCCTCACAGTGGAGTCAGTACTGCTGTATGGGGCCGAGACATGGACCCTCACAGTGGAGTCAGTACTGCTCTATGGGGCCGAGACATGGACCCTCACAGTGGAGTCAGTACTGCTGTATGGGGCCGAGACATGGACCCTCACAGTGGAGTCAGTACTGCTGTATGGGGCCGAGACATGGACCCTCACTGTGGAGTCAGTACTGCTGTATGGGGCCGAGACATGGACCCTCACAGTGGAGTCAGTACTGCTGTATGGGGGCCGAGACATGGACCCTCACAGTGGAGTCAGTACTGCTGTATGGGGCCGAGACATGGACCCTCACAGTGGAGTCAGTACTGCTGTATGGGGCCGAGACATGGACCCTCACTGTGGAGTCAGTACTGCTGTATGGGGCCGAGACATGGACCCTCACAGTGGAGTCAGTACTGCTGTATGGGGGCCGAGACATGGACCCTCACAGTGGAGTCAGTACTGCTGTATGGGGGCCGAGACATGGACCCTCACAGTGGAGTCAGTACTGCTGTATGGGGCCGAGACATGGACCCTCACAGTGGAGTCAGTACTGCTGTATGGGGGCCGAGACATGGACCCTCACAGTGGAGTCAGTACTGCTGTATGGGGCCGAGACATGGACCCTCACAGTGGAGTCAGTACTGCTGTATGGGGCCGAGACATGGACCCTCACAGTGGAGTCAGTACTGCTGTATGGGGCCGAGACATGGACCCTCACTGTGGAGTCAGTACTGCTGTATGGGGCCGAGACATGGACCCTCACAGTGGAGTCAGTACTGCTGTATGGGGGCCGAGACATGGACCCTCACAGTGGAGTCAGTACTGCTGTATGGGAGCCGAGACATGGACCCTCACAGTGGAGTCAGTACTGCTGTATGGGGCCGAGACATGGACCCTCACAGTGGAGTCAGTACTGCTCTATGGGGGCAGAGACATGGACCCTCACAGTACAACAGGAAAAAGCCCTGGATGGAGTCTACACAAGAATGCTACGAATGGCACTAGGGGTCACATGGACGGACCGCATCAGAAATGTGGACCTCTATGGGGACCTACCACGGGTCACGGACAAAGACCTCTATGGGGACCTACCACGGGTCACAGACATACCTCTATGGGGACCTACCACGGGTCACGGACAAAGACCTCTATGGGGACCTACCACGGGTCACGGACAAAGACCTCTATGGGGACCTACCACGGGTCACGGACAAAGACCTCTATGGGGACCTACCATGCATCACGGACAAAGACCTCTATGGGGACCTACCACGGGTCACAGACAGACCTCTATGGGGACCTACCACGGGTCACGGACAAAGACCTCTATGGGGACCTACCACGGGTCACGGACAAAGACCTCTATGGGGACCTACCACGGGTCACGGACAAAGACCTCTATGGGGACCTACCACGGGTCACGGACAAAGACCTCTATGGGGACCTACCACGCATCACAGACAAAGACCTCTATGGGGACCTACCACGGGTCACGGACAAAGACCTCTATGGGGACCTACCACGCGTCACGGACAAAGACCTCTATGGGGACCTACCACGCGTCACGGACAAAGACCTCTATGGGGACCTACCACGCGTCACGGACAAAGACCTCTATGGGGACCTACCACGCGTCACGGACAAAGTCAGGGACAGAAGGCTGAGGCTGGCTGTCCGGGCACTGCGTCAGGCACCCAGAACTTGAGGCAAGTAAATTGACCCTATGGGAGCCAACCCAGGGCAAAGCCAGGAGGGGAAAGAAGCGTACCACCTATGTAGACGTGCTGCGGCGCGACAGCTTGGCTAACAACACTGCAGAGCTCAATAACCTGATGTTGGATAGGAATTTGTGGAGGGCAGCGATCCAGGAATCCCGAGTTGGTGTTGGCTAGACCTCACTCTAGACCTCACTCTAGACCTCACTCTCACAGCTACTACAGCTACTACTACTTGCAGCCACAAACATTTCCCTTGCACTGCATCCTCTAGTGCAGGCTCTTTTTGACATGAGAGCTACTTTCAAAATGAACAGCTCAACAGGATCTACTCACTGTAATAAAATGAACAGCTCAACAGGATCTACTCACTGTAATAAAATGAACAGCT
>NC_139717.1:5252145-5257145 GCF_964188405.1 Protomyctophum parallelum
TTTCGTTAGATTGGAAGCAAGTAAATGTTCACGTCGCGTCCTCAGGATAATCAAGGAAACCACAACAAACCAGCCTTATACCTGCTCTGATGTAGTTGCTCTTGTTGTTCTCAAGGAGTAGGTTGTTTCTTTTATAATCACAGTGGTCGGGCTTTGATACAGAGTGTAGTGTCACAGTGTGCATTCTTGTTGTCAATATGTAGGTCCTAATACTTATACAAGGCTGTAAAGTCAAGAATTAGAATCTGTTGTTGTGTCAAGCTGGAAGTCATGTTGCCATGTCTGGCTATTACAAGCGACTTGGGCTTGTTTTCATATAAGTAACTTTCAGGGGAGATGTGGTTGACTTGACCAATGGTTCATGTGAAGGACCCTCAGATTAATAAGTTGTTAAAAGGATTGGTGTTGTTGAAACGTTTTCATAAATATTCAAGGCAATTTGTGTGACTTATTTTTGTGGACTTGGCCGCTTGTTTCTTTAAATCTGGCGACTTTTGCTGAAACAATGCAGTCAGAAGGAACATTCATGTTGTAAATTGAGTTTGATCAGAGCAAGAGTGGAGAGTCTTCTGTCCAGAGCATCATGTGCCTAGGGCAGTGCAAGTGTTTTGTGTCAATAAAGGACAGTTTTAATGCCAGGGTGCTTAGCTGGAGGAAATCAATAGCCTACAATATATTGGCAAATTAATAAAATTATTCATGCTAAATGATCTATCAAACTAATTGTTTCTGCTGTTAAACTATGATTTAATTGGATGATGAGCTGAGCTGATTGTGACAATAGGGTCAATATAATTGGAGGAAATAAATAAATGAATATAAAAAAAATACCTGATATGGTATGGATGTGTGGATTATATGCCTATACATGGATGGTGGCAGTATAAGTGCATAATGGTGCTTATACGATATCTCAGAAATATGGGAAGTGTTCACTTCTAACATTCACAAAAACATGAGTTCTTGTTACATTACAGACACCAATTTGTCATTTTGTAAACAAAAGGGCAGAGCCATGGGCTGTCCTTTTATAAGGAGGGGGAGGGACTAGGACAAGTGGGTGGTCTTAAAGGAGGAGGCGGAGGGACTGGATTAGGTGGGTGGTGCTACGGTTAAACTCACCATACGGTATGTTCCCTCTAATGTTTTTTCGGTCTGAGCAAACACTCAAACCTCCTGAGCAGACATCAGCAACTACTGAGCAAACGTCACCTTGACACTAGCCTGACCTAAGCAGAGACATTTCTGGCCTAGATGGGAGGGTCGCGCCTCAGAAATGCGCGCACCCTGATTGGATCTCATCGATCTGTCCGTCACCCCCGGCCCCTCCTCTCCCCCCTAGTGCAGCGCTACGTCACATCATTTAGAGCGACGCCCACCCGGAAGGGTTGACTCCCACTTTTAGACTGGTTCAGCCCACGGCTTTTTCCAGGCTTTCATCTTTCGCGCAGACGAAATGAAAGCCTGGGTATCAAGGCTACCTTGACACCAACTATCCAAACGTTAGATAATGCGAAGTGAGCGCCCCTCACTTCACACAGGTGTGATTTTTTTTTCTTTTTTCCAAATGGATTTTGGTATACGAGTGAATCAATGAATAGTTACATAAGGTTACGCAAGTTACAACATTTTAATTTTATATCAAGGTGGTAGGCTAGCATTTTTAGAAATATTCAGTTATCAGTGGTTCTCAACCTTTTCAGGCTGTGACCCCCCAAAGTAATCATATTTGAACTGGGGACCCCCCCACCCAGACAAGCAACAGAATGGTTCCACAGATAAATATTGTGAAAATAGCCAATCTACAAGCTCGTTGTGAACTTGTAGATCGGCTATTTTCACCAGTTTGACCAGTTTTTATAGCATGGTTTGCTGCTGATGACTTTTGATGCAGTAATGGTATTTTTTCTTTTAGAGCCTTTGAGGTATTATAAAAGTCTTAAAAGTCCTTAAATTGTCACTTCACTGTCATCTGGGGTCCTCCCCCCACCCCCAAATCATGTGGAGACCCACAGGTTGAGAACGACTGGTATATGAATAGCCTACTCAATTGTGCATTACATGGGGGGCATGAGAAACCGTAAAAACTTTATTGGGACACACACACACACACACACACACACACACACACTAAGACCGAGTTTGTTGGTGTGTCAACTCCTATAGTTTCTCAGATTGTCGAACGTCAACAGCTACTACGCCAGCTATGAGTAACTGAGCTATTATTATATGTAGCTCTACATAGCAGAGGGATTGATTGATTGATTGATTGATTGATTGAAGAAAGATGTATTAACAGATTGGATAATAATTACAGAGAGAGGTTCCATATGGGACTAGACCGCTAGAGATTAATGTTAACTTCCACATGTTGTTTCATTCACAAGTACACTGGACTGCGGAGGCTTGTTGTGCTGTAGTGATAACAACGTTAGCTAACCAGCTAATGCGAAGCTAACGTTATTCCCCCTCTCCTTGTTGCGCACAGCCGCACTTCCATCCGTTCGCCTTTTAAATCTAAATGTCCCATCAACGCACGGGTCCAAGGCGCAACGCGATCTTATCTGGTTCTTGGGGTTTCACACACTGACTGCACTGCAGTGCTGCCTTTTTTGATTGATTGAAATATTTATTAACAGTTTGTAGAATTTACAGTACATTTTAAGCACAAACTCAATACAAAGACTGTTAACTGTGAGTGGACGACCCAATTAAGCATTACACTTGTTTACAACAGGGTCCACATTGTTCAATTCATCAAAACATTTAGAGACATACAAATAGACACTTCTATGTAGCTAAAGAACAGAACAGGAATTCATCATATAGGAAGCAAAAAGGGAAAAGATACATATACAGTGAGGGGAAATGGATTCAGATTTTACAGAGGCCAGTTTCGAATTGCAGCCATCCGTAGGTGCCCTTTGAGAGCGGTTTTGAAGGAGTCAAGGGATTCACATGTCTTAATGACTGTTGGTAGGGCGTTCCACATTTTGGTGGATTAGGAGCGAAAATAATTTAGTCCCTTGTTTGTGCCGAATCTGGGTTGTACATGGTTTGTTGTAATCTGGGTTGTACATGGTTTGTTGTAATCTGGGTTGTACATGGTTTGTTGTAATCTGGGTTGTACATGGTTTGTTGTAATCTGGGTTGTACATGGTTTGTTGCACTCCCTCTGGTGGTGTGGGTGTGGACTTCGTTTACATTCAGTGTTGTTTTTGGCAGCAAATTTCTATTTTAGTTTTAGTCATAGTCTCTTGAATAGTTTTCACTTAGTTTTAGTCACATTCTAGTCACCTGGAATGTTCTAGTGTTTAGTCTAGTTTTAGTCGACTAAATGTCATACGATTTTAGTCGACTAAATCTACAGTTGATTTAGTCGACTAAAATGTGTTTTGACAGGCCTTGATGTCGTTGTAATGACATATTTTACACTTTGGTTGCATGCTGAAAATAGCAGATATACAATCTCACAACGCGTCGCAGCGCGACGCGTTGTGAGATTGTAGATCTGCTATTTTCAGCATGCAACCCAGCATAAAACTGGATTTCTTGTCCACTAGTCCCTTCCTAACATTTTAGTCTAGTTTTTATTTGTTGACGAAATTGTCAGTATATTTAGTCTTAGTTTTAGTCATCATAGATTCGTTTTTATTTAGTTTTAGTCAGTGGAAAAAGGTAGTCGACAAACATTTTTCGTCTTAGTTTTAGTCGACAAGGAAGTATCTAGACGGTGATGGATAAATTTAAATGGGATCCATCTTTTATAATGAAAGCAAGGACTGTATAATTTGTAAAACATATTGTAAATCTATAACTTCAAATAACCCAGCTGGGAGACCAATTAAATACCGTGCTGTACCTTAAAAATGAGTGATTAGCCCTTTAAATGACAATCACTGTACCAAAAATAGAAACATACCTTAAAAAATGATTTGGAGGCAGGATGAAATAAGTTTCGGAGAGAGCTTAAGGTTTAACAATTATTTTAGTCGGTATAAAGTCAATTTACATAGAGAATGTGCTACATGGTTCAGAATATATTTACATCAATATAATTTAGAATAATCAATTGTTGATTCCAAAAAGAACCCGAAGCTGAACTCCACTGAACTCCTCTTCACAGCATTTGTTCCAGGCTAAATACTGCAGATCCCGTCAGATTTGTTGATATAAAGTTCATTGGCTGGAGATGTTTCATGTCCGCAATGTCAGATGACAAAACCAGTGTTGGCTGTCCCTCATTAGTTCAACGCCTAGATGATGAGGATGGCGTAGCGACGCAGAGTTCATCTTCCTTGGTTCAGTCATTGATGCCCATTGAGGCCTGGAGAGCGGCAGCGCCTAGGCAGGCGTTGCGAGGCAACCTGTAGATAACTTCTTTCCCTGTACCAAGTTATATAGGCCAACTGGCCAAGGTCAAACTAGACTGATAACACAGCAGCTGCATGTTGAATTAAAAACAGCGCCTACAGTATTGAAAGTTTGTATAGGAGGCAGACCCCATGGAGACTGAATAAGGAACATGGTGACTGAATAAGGAGTCAACAAGATATTAAATGGGACAGATGAAAGCATATTTTGACCATAAACATGGATGACATGACATTATGATGATAAGGAGAACAACAGGCAGTAGGTTAAGAGTAAAAGTATGAATAAGGTGACAATATCAATGACCCGGCCTGGCTCATAGTTCAGGAGAAGGAGAATATGACCACTGGACATTAGTTCAAATAAGACCCTTTTTATCTATCAGACGGGACGGGAGGCGCGTCACGGCACTGACGGCAGCAGAGCCTGTTTGTGCACGGCTGCACGTGCACCTGCAGCCCATCAAGTAGAATCTATGCTTCGTCCCGCGACGGTGTCGCGCACGCAGACCTCTACGCTCACAACAGTCACATCCGCGATGCGACGTGAGCTTGTATATCAGCTGGTCTCTGTGCGCAATACTGTTGCGCTTTGAAGTATAAATGTCTCCTAGGGTGCGTCTCACT
>NC_139717.1:5262145-5282145 GCF_964188405.1 Protomyctophum parallelum
CTAGAATGACTTTACGCACGAGGCTCACCTCAAAAATAGCCAATCTAAGATCACACATTTGCGTCGCGTCATCAGCGTGTTGTTGTGAGCTTGTAGGTCTGCATATGCTATTTTGGAGCATATTTAAATCTTTAGTTGGAAGAATGCAATGGCATATCAGTGTTGAGTGGTCAATGTGGAGCTCTGGCCTATGGACTTTATGTTGGTATTAGGTCAATGTGGAGCTCTGGCTCATGGACTTTATGTTGGTATTAGGTCAATGAGCTCTGGCCTATGGACTTTATGTTGGTATTAGGTCAATGTGTAGCTCTGGCCTATGGACTTTATGTTGGTATTAGGTCAATGTAGAGATCTGGCCTATGGACTTTATGTTGGTATTAGGTCAATGAGCTCTGGGCTATGGACTTTATGTTGGTATTAGGTCAATGTGTAGCTCTGGCCTATGGACTTTATGTTGGTATTAGGTCAATGTAGAGATCTGGCCTATGGACTTTATGTTGGTATTAGGTCAATGTGGAGCTCTGGCCTATGTACTTTATGTTGGTATTAGGTCAATGTGGAGCTCTGGCCTATGGACTTTATGTTGGTATTAGGTCAATGTGTAGCTCTGGTCTATGGACTTTATGTTGGTATTAGGTCAATGTGGAGCTCTGGCCTATGGACTTTATGTTGGTATTAGGTCAATGTGGAGCTCTGGCCTATGGACTTTATGTTGGTATTAGGTCAATGTGGAGCTCTGGTCTATGGACTTTATGTTGGTATTAGGTCAATGTGGAGCTCTGGCCTATGGACTTTATGTTGGTATTAGGTCAATGTGTAGCTCTGGCCTATGGACTTTATGAAGATAGCAAAAATAGCCGATCTACAAGCACAATACGCGTCGCAGCGTGACGCGTTTTGAGCTTGTAGATCGGCTATTTTTGCTACGACAGCAATATATGGCCCTATAGGCAGTTAGTGTGTAAATATAGTGGCCCTCTCCATGGTCAAAGTTGCCCATCCCTTATACAGTATACTTTACTGTAAACTAGGTGTGGCTTTTCCTACTCATTTGGTGATCATTGTGGCAAAAAACATCCGGTAACTCAGATGAGGTAAATGTCCATGAGCCAGAGGTATTCCCTTTAGTTAGTTTATTGTTTATTCAACTTTCAGCATGATCACAGGTTTTAATAAAACACAGAGGTGCCATTAAAAACACTGCATTGTTTTGCCGATCACAAATATAAAACTAAAATGCAATAGCCTATCTAAAAATCCAAATGGTGTAAAACTCAAATCTAAAATCCACTTTTTTTTTGTAGGCTTATCTCTCAGTTCTGCATGATGGGGTCAGTTTGATTTGAACAGCTTCCTGGCGAAGTATGTGGGCGCGCCTCTCTGCTAGGGGGCACAATGTGAGAGTATCTATCTATGGTGGAGAGTTCCCCAATACCTCCTCTCTGCTATAGGGGGCACAATGTGAGAGTATCTATGGTGGAGAGCTCCATTAACACCTGAATGCATAGCCTGAGCACCAGTAATATAAACCAACCAGAATCTCAACTGAGAATACAGTTTCTGTTTCAACCTCCGTGTATAAAAGAGAGACAACTTGGCCTCACAGGCACTCCAAACCTGTCACCGTGCACTGAGCCACTGCAGAGCTCACAGACCTCACAGGCACTGAGCCACTGCAGAGCTCACAGACCTCACAGGCACTCCAAACCTGTCACCGTGCACTGAGCCACTGCAGATCTCACAGACCTCACAGACAGAACAACAGCAGGTAAAGCCCCTTGATGCCCTTTTAGCAGTGGTGGAATCATATTGGACTTTTCTGTTAGGATGCATGTGGGCTGTCGATGCCAGAAAGTAGTTTTTATTTTCTGTTAGGATGCATGTGGGCTGTCGATGCCAGAAAGTAGTTTTTCTTTTCTGTTAAGATGCATATGGGCTGTCGATGCCAGAAAGTAGTTTTTTATTTTCTGTTAGGATGCATGTGGGCTGTCGATGTCAGAAAGTAGTTTTTATTTTCTGTTAGGATGCATATGGGCTGTCGATGCCAGAAAGTAGTTTTTCTTTTCTGTTAGGATGCATATGGGCTGTCGATGTCAGAAAGTAGTTTTTATTTTCTGTTAGGATGCATATGGGCTGTCGATGCCAGAAAGTAGTTTTTCTTTTCTGTTAGGATGCATATGGGCTGTCGATGCCAGAAAGTAGTTTTTTGCCACTCAGTAGGTGTTCCCACATAACTTCCTGGTTTGGTGATCATGTCACGCACATATCCTCTATTAGGGGACTATAGTCAAGGACTGTCTAAAGAGGTCTCAACTGCGCATGTTTCTTTCCTTCCATGGAGCAACATGGCGTCGCCCGTACGGTCTTCGCGTCTCGTCCTCTTTAGACAGTCCTTGACTATAGGGCGTTTCAACAGTGATGCCTCACAATGTGGGACAGGGTCTCTAATTTGTGGGACGCCTGAAAAGTCCTGTCCATGAGGGACGGTCCCAAGCAGAGGGGGACATCTGGTCACCCTGTATGGGAAATGTAACGGTAGTCGCAGTAACCTGTGTGTGTCTGTTGTTACGACGGCCTGAAGAAATGAATGGATGCGCTGAAGAAAACGTTTTAAACGGGTGGTTATGGCGGTCTGTGTTGAATTCAACGCTGCTGGTCGTGAACGCGCGTCGCCGTTTACCATGTAGTCGTGTTTGATCGGGGAACGAGCGTTCATGTTAATTCAACCCAGTGTGCCAAATAACTAAACGTTTTAAACGGTTGTTTCAGCCCGTCGGGACAACAGACACGTGTAGATTACCGCGACTGCCTTCAGATTTTTCACACGATGTTCAGATGGTAATAATTTTACATTAAACCGACACAACGTACTGACGTGGGCGGGACCAACTCGAGACCTCTCAGCCAGCGTCAGACAGAGCTATAGCAGCGATAGGCTAACGTAAAGCAACTGTTTGTCAATAATAATAATACAAATAATAGACAGATTATCTGTGCCTGTGGGCACTGGGCAGAAGTGTATTATCAAGGGAGGACAATGGGTGGATGGAGATGCATGGCTCTACACATATATATATATATATATATATATATATATATATATATGGCTCTACAGCCCAAGCACAAACATTGTGGTTTAGCTCCTCCACTGGTTGTGACGTCACAGCAGATCGCTAGTCAGACTGTGTAGTACAGAACATCTTAAATAATACTTTACATTTACATGAAATGCATTCAGATGTGATCGTATAGTGGTTTTAACTTGGTGTTGACAATAATACTTTACAGTGAATTCAAATACAATATCTTTTTAACTTGTTTTTAAACTACAACATCCTTTTTATATAATGAAATAAAATAGAAAATACAGAAATACAAGTAGCCAAAATGAATTATTAAACTGCATAACAGCACCCTCTGCTGGTACACAGAAAATACACCAGGCACCACGTTTAGGATGTGCATTATTCTAAAGTGGAGTCCACGGTCTACAATAGGCCTACAATATGAACTTTAAACATCTCTGACTTAAAACAGAACAAAGTGCAACAATATTTACCTTCAAATGACTTAATACAGAACATAGTGCAACAATATTTACCTTCAAATGACTTAATACAGAACATAGTGCAACAATATTTACCTTCAAATGACTTAATACAGAACATAGTGCAACAACATTTACCTTCAAATGACTTAATACAGAACATAGTGCAACAACATTTACCTTCAAATGACTTAATACAGAACATAGTGCAACAATATTTACCTTCAAATGACTTAATACAGAACATAGTGCAACAATATTTACCTTCAAATGACTTAAAACAGAACATAGTGCAACAACATTTACCTTCAAATGACTTAATACAGAACATAGTGCAACAACATTTACCTTCAAATGACTTAAAACAGAACATAGTGCAACAATATTTACCTTCAAATGAGTGGTTCATCTCTGACTTAAAACAGAACATAGTGCAACAATATTTACCTTCAAATGAGTGGTTCATCTCTGACTTAAAACAGAACATAGTGCAACAACATTTACCTTCAAATGAGGTTCATAAGCACAAACACATTTTTGGTTAGCTCCTCCACTGGTTGTGACGTCTATAGGAAAGATAACATTGTCTTCAGTATCAAAATTAATAGTACACCAACGTGAGCAACAGATACAAAACGAAAATACACTGGGATAGCATGTCCAATGCTGTTACGTGACTGTGTTTATCATACAACAAATCTCACGATAGCTTTTTAGTGTACTTTATAATACTTTTCCAGAGGAGCACAGGACTGTACACACCCTTAGGCCCTTTCTGAAACCAGTCCCTTGACTTGAAGTGCTCTCGGGAGGTTCCCTCGTCAGGAAGTGCCCCTCCCTCCAGCTGAATCAAGTTCCCTTGATTAGGGTGCTGGGTATAAAAAACTGTTTGGAAATACACTCGCCCTCCTTGTGCAGAAACAGGAAGCAGACACCAATCGTTGCCATGGTTACCATCATGCATTTTGTTTGTACAGTTATATTGCATTGCATCGTGTATGTTTGTGTGACATGTGGATTTCATTAATATGGAAAAAAGAAATACAGCATGACTGTCAAAAATGACATGTCATATACCTCCATGGTGTTTATAAATCATTGTGTTAAAAGTTGTTTTGTTTGTGTGGTTTCATTTATAGTTTTTCACGGTGGGGTAAATAAATAGCCCTTGTGAACATCAGTTGGAGCGTTGTCTATTCTGCATCAGATGAAGATTGTTTAGGAGGAGTTTATTTATCATTCATTTGTGGCGGTACTTACATTTGTAGGTGGCGGTTTCCATGTGGACAGAGAGCAGGGCTGCACAAGGCAATGGAGTCTAGATGGGCACAGACTCGCTCTTGGGGGCTTTATAAGCCACTTCCACTCAAGGCTGCTTGGTTTCGGACGACACTTAATATAGCGCAGCCTCGCGTGAACGTTCATATCGAGGGCAAGTGTGTAGGGTGAGTGGCGAGGAGGTGTGTGTGTGTGTGTGTGTGTGTGTAAGACTGAGTGAATCTTTATTCATTCTCTGGACAATTAGCATATGGGCTGAGGCAGGGGTCTTCAACAGGGGGTCCGGGGCCCCTAGGGGTCCTCAGAGGGACCAGGGGTCAAATAATATATCACCATCTTGGTGAGAGTGACTTTCGTCCTAGTCCACATTGTTTATGGTTTGTGTTTCTAGTCCAGTGTTCATGGTCTGTGTTCCTCTTCCTGACTCTTCCAGGGGAAACACCACAGATGTTCTTCCCACTTTGAGAGGAGGAATGAAGACCCTCTGATGACCCCGATGTCATCTCCTCTATGAAGGTAAAATGTCTCTTTGATTTCATCTGGATGTCAATTCACCATCCTGAGCCTAATAACACAAACTAGTTGTTGAGTTTCACAGCTGTCTTAGCGTGTTGTACCAGAAATATAAAGTGAAGAAATATAGACGGAGGAAATAAATAAGACAAGTAGGCAGCAGTGTCAGTTCTCATCATCCACTCGTCAGCTTCATGTTGACGCACAACACAACACACTGACGAGAGGCGTTTATTTAGCCAATATATACACTCATGTTAATGAGCACTTCCGGGTAACACTCCGGGCACTTCAGAATAAAAGGTTATACACACAATATAGATAATATTCCAACACTAGTATCAGTGTTTCACTGCTACTGTATTACGCTGTACATTATGACCGTATGAATATATAGTACCAGTACGACACCCTGGGGGTGAGAAGCGGCCTCGCCCTGGAGGGCGATTTCGCGTCCAGGCACGGGCCGCTTAAACAGAATGTTCTAAATACTTTCAGATTGAGTATTTTCTGTATTTCAAATACATAAAAGACTTTTTTTGTTTTAATGTAATTTTATTCTCACATGGACACATGTTAAACATTTACACTTCCTCAGGTTTAAACTGTAGGGGCAAAACGCACGCACCCATACACACAACACAACACAATGTGTGATGTCATTTCTATTCCGCCTTCTGATTAATCAATCAGATTGATTGATTGAAATATTTATTAACAGTTTGCAGAATTACAGTAAATTTCAAGCACAAACTCAATACAAAGACTGTTAACTGTGAGTGGACGACCCAATTAAGCATTACACTTGTTTACAACAGGGTCCACATTGTTCAATTCATCAAAACATTTAGAGACGTACAAATAGACAATTCTATATAGTGTGGGGTCTTGGTGTGGAATGAACAGGCGGAACAGGGTATTGCAGCACTTGAAAACGGCTGTTTATTCACAGAGCAGAAATTATAGCAATTTCACACAGACAGGAGAAGCCCAACGTAGGTCTCTTCTGCTCAGTTCAGTCCATACAGTATTATTAGGTTTCACAGGCGTCAATCCACGGCCTGGAGAGGATGAGAACAAAACGTTAGTTTCAACTTAGGTTACGTGTTTTCTTATAGCTCGTCTCCTCACTGGAGGGCTCCTTATAATAATAAATGATAAGAGATGACGGCGGGATCTTGCTTCGTGACGTCGTCAGTATTTATCCTTTACTGTAGAGGGTCTTCTCCCATAGCGGGGATTCAGCTCTGAGAGAGCACCAGCCGTTCAGCCTAACCGGCGTAAATAATGAGTGCCTGTTTGCTAGACAGTTCTCAATGCAATGTCTTTGGAATTAATAGGTTTCCTTCCGACCTTTTATTATGGGTTCCCCGTCTTCGCCGTTGTGGCAGGGCTGCCCCCCTGTTGCAGCGCGATAACGTGAGATCCGGAACTCCAGTTCCTATACTTCATTTATCTCGTCCGAGGTCTCTGCCCCTCGGACATTTCCTGGCCCGATCCTGAAAGCCTGTGATGAGGAGAGTGACAGTTAAGGCATGCAGAGTTATACACATGAGTGTGTGTGTTTGGTGGGAGCGTGTGTGTCTGTTTACCCCCCGACGGTTTGCGTGTGCGTGCCTCCGTGAGCGTGTGTGTGTTAAGGCTGCAACTAACGATTAATTTCATAATCGATTCATCGGCCGATTATTTAAACGATGAATCGATTAATCGGATTATGGCACCTTTTGCAATTACTTAAACAAATTAGCTTCAAATTATTTTAGGCATGTTGTAACTAACAATAAAAATGAATACTCATTCAAAATTAATATTTTACCCCCTTTTTTATCCAATTTGATTTCATTGCCATTCCTACTTGTAATGATACTGTAATCTGTAATGTTGACCGTGTATAGCTGACTGTCTCTTTCCATTTCTATCTATGGGACCCCAATTTTTTTTTTTTTTTTTTATATGGTAAAATCAATTTTGAGAGTCCATTTGGTTCCATTTTTGCACTCTCTGTTACAGACCCTTTAGGGTCCACTTGGTTTACTTCCTAACTATCTATAATGTAGCTGGAACTCCCACTATGAGAACCACTGTCCTACACAGTCTGTGTGAACACGCACGCACGCACACACAGTCACACACACACACACACACACACAGCACACAAGTTACAAGTAGCACCGTTCTTATTTAGCAGCCATATTGGCATGTTCTCTAGGGTCTAGGCCAGGGGTACTCAACTGGCGGACCGCGGTCCGCGACCGGACCGCGGACCACCTCTTTGCGGACCACCCAAAAAAAAAAAAAAAAAAAAAACTGTGCCCTGGCAGTGTGGCCTGCCAGGGCACTATGCGCGCGCGCAGTGTGGCCTGCCAGGGCGTATAACTCCCGGCCTGATTTGGAGTTCCACTCCGGGCCTGCACTCTGCACCCCATTATTGGTTGGGTGGAAGGCGATCTGATTTGTATAAGCTTGGCTTGACCATACTAAACGGGCATAGAGCCCCGCTCTCCGATGGACGCCGCGCATGGGACCGGACCTCGGTCTTATTCCAAAAAAAATTTGTGGACCTTCATCATTTCTAGTTGAGGACCCCTGGTCTAGGCTCTAGTATCACATATTGCCAAAGTTAAACAGCACTGAATAAACCATTGTTAAGCAAAAACGTTCACGGAGATTTTTGCCCTGTGCCCACTTCAATGCGCTGCTGTGATTACACAGGTGGAACAAATGAGGAGCTAACGATCGTTAGCAAGCTACACTGCTAGTGCTCGTAGCCAGCCTGCAAGCTCACAGATTCAGACATTGTGGAGCATTTTTTGTCATAAGACAAACAAATATGGACAGTGGCCGTGCTCACAAATGCCATGTTTTGGGACCTGTTTGGGGCATTTTGCAACCGGTTGATGAGTTTGCAGATCAGCAGATCATCGCAGCCACAGAGCCACTTGGCTGAGGCTCTCCCTCTGTGTGTGTGTGTGTGTGTGGGGGGGGGGGGACTGAAGTTGGGAGAGAGAGGGGTAGATGCGTAGCGGAGCGCTCTGGTCACGTTCAAGACAATCTTGTGTTGTGTTTATACCGACCCGTTGCATATTGTTCGTTCAGCCTAGTGCCGTTACTGAACGGTAAAAAGAAAGCAGCTTTACGTTACATTTTAATGTTGGAAAACACCCGCGATAAAAATCGATAAGATAATTCGTTGGCAACGAATTTAATTATCGATTTTTATCGATTTAATCGATTCGTTGTTGCAGCCTTAGTGTGTGTGAACCAGCCGCTGTCAGACCGACTACTAAGTCTTCCTTTTATACGCCGGGTGTGGCCGCTTGCTGATTTGGGTGCGGTCCGTCCATCAGCTCGATCTGGTGGAGGAGGAGATTCGGGACGTAGACATCCCCTATTAGGCGGCCGAGGGCGTGTCTTACGATCCGAGGCGTCTTCTGTCTGACAGCTTGTCTTGTTGCCCTGGCAACGCACTTACCATCGCGGGGTGTCGCTCGCGAGACCCCACACACTCCCCCCCTAAGATCCTCGCTGAGGCGAGGGGCTTTATTTTCTTCCTCTTCTTCATACATTCTGGACATTGCATCTGCGTGGCGTATGTCCTTACCGGGTCGGTGTTCTACCGTGAACGTGTAGTTCTGTAGTTCTAGGAACCAACGTGTGACCCGCTCGTTCCGATCTTTGTTTGTGGACATCCACTTGAGTGGTGCGTGGTCGGTTACTTTTTGAAATTGATTGAAATATTTATTAACAGTTTGTAGAATTTACATTACATTTTAAGCACAAACTCAATACAAAGACTGTCAACTGTGAGTGGACGACCCAATTAAGCATTACACTTGTTTACAACAGGGTCCACATTGTTCAATTCATCAAAACATTTAAAGACATACAACCATTTAGAGACATACAAATAGACATTTTTATGTAGCTAAAGAACAGAACAGGAATTCATCATATGGGAAGCAAAAAAGGGAAAATATACAAGCACTGGGAAAATATACAATATACAGTGAGGGAAATGGGGTGGGGGGGTGGGGGGGATTCAGATTTTACAGAGGCCAGTTTCGAATTGCAGCCATCCGTAGGTGCCCTTTGAGAGGAGTCAAGGGATTCACATGTCTTAATGACTGTTGGTAGGGCGTTCCACATTTTGGTGGCATAGGAGCGAAAAGAATTTAGTCCCTTGTTTGTGCCGAATCTGGGTTGTACATGGTTTGTTGCACTCCCTCTGGTGTTGTGGGTGTGGACTTTGTTTACATTAAGGAAGTATTTAGACAGGTACATGGGTATCTTGGTGGTGTATCGAATCTTGTGGACCAGACCCATTGCAAGATGCTGTACTCTGTCGACGACCCTAAGCCATCCCAGCCTGTCAAAGTGGGCAGGGGTGAGGTGGGTTCGGGGGGTGAGGCCAAGTAGGAGCCTGACCAGTTTGTTTTGGGAGGTCTGGAGCCTTGTTTTAAGGGCCTTTGAGGTGCTGTGGTACCAAGAGGTGGATGCATAGTCAAAGAAACCTTGTACGAGGGCTCCTGTTAAGGTCTTCAAGGTGTTTTTGCTGACCAGTGAGGAGATCCTGTAAAGGAATCTTGTTCTTTGATTGACTTTTTTGATTACGTTGGTGGCCATTTTATCACCGGAAAGATTAGCCTCCAGGATGGAACCTAGGTAGGTAATTTGATCTTTCCGTGTGATAATATTGTCACCCACTCTAACCAAGAAGCCATCTGCCTTGCTGAGTTTACTATTTGATCCGAAGAGGATGGATTCAGTTTTTCCCAGGTGTAAGGATAGTTTATCAGCGAGCCAGGTGCAGATTCTACCGAGTTCAGAGCTGAGGGTCTTTTCAACCTGCAGTTTGTTCCTGTCCGAGACCAGCAGTGCTGAGTCATCTGCGAACAGGAACAAGTTGCAGTCACAAGCTGAAGTCATGTCGTTAACATAAATTAGGAACAGTAAAGGCCCTAGTATGCTTCCTTGTGGGACACCACAGCTCACTGGGAGGGGAGGGGACAGTGTTCCGTTCACCTCCACCATCTGTTCTCTCCCCTCCAGGTAGGATTGCATCCAGCTCACTGATGTGCTATCAAAACCAATAGCTTTAAGCTTGTTAACCAGTATGTACTAAGGTGAACTTTCGCCCCCACAGGTAGTAACGTAGGTGGTGGATTGCCCACTTCACTGCGAGGCACTCTTTCTCCACTGTAGAGTAGTTTCTCTCGTGCTTGAGCAACTTTCTACTTACGAACGTGACTGGGTGTTCGTCTCCCTCTAGCGTCTGGGCCAGGACAGCACCGATTCCTGTGTTAGACGCGTCTGTGTGGAGGACGAAAGGGATGTTAAAGTCAGGTGTAATCAGGACTGGGCTTCCACAGAGGGCGTCTTTCAACGCTTGAAATGCGCACTCTGTTCCCTCCGTCCATTTTACGTGGTGTGGTAGACTTTTTTTTGTGAGATCGTGCAACGGGCTTGCTGTGGCGGCGAAATCTTTTACGAATTTTTGGTAGTATGATACCAGGCCGAGAAAAGACTTCACTTGTTTTTTTGTGGCGGGCCGGGGCCAGTTCTGTATTCTCTCTATTTTTTTCTCTTGTGGCTTAATGCAGCCCCGTCCAATTGTATAGCCTAAATAGTCTGTTTCGGTCCAGGCTATCCGGCTCTTCTTGGCGTTAACGGCGAGGCCCGCCTGGCGCAGGGCGTTAAGTACGGCATCTAGCCTTTCTAGGTGCTGCCGCCATGTGGCGCTATGGATTATAACGTCGTCCAAATATGCCGCCGCATAGGCACTATGGGGTCTCAGGACTTTGTCCATTAATCGTTGAAAGGTCGCCGGAGCTCCGTGTACACCGAAGGGCATGACTTTATATTGGAACAGCCCGTCTGGGACATACAAATAGACATTTTTATGTAGCTAAAGAACAGAACAGGAATTCATCATATGGGAAGCAAAAAAGGGAAAATATACAAGCACTGGGAAAATATACAATATACAGTGAGGGAAATGGGGTGGGGGGGTGGGGGGGGGGTGAAGTCATGTCGTTAACATAAATTAGGAACAGTAAAGGCCCTAGTATGCTTCCTTGTGGGACACCACAGCTCACTGGGAGGGGAGGGGACAGTGTTCCGTTCACCTCCACCATCTGTTCTCTCCCCTCCAGGTAGGATTGCATCCAGCTCACTGATGTGCTATCAAAACCAATAGCTTTAAGCTTGTTAACCAGTATGTACTAAGGTGAACTTTCGCCCCCACAGGTAGTAACGTAGGTGGTGGATTGCCCACTTCACTGCGAGGCACTCTTTCTCCACTGTAGAGTAGTTTCTCTCGTGCTTGAGCAACTTTCTACTTACGAACGTGACTGGGTGTTCGTCTCCCTCTAGCGTCTGGGCCAGGACAGCACCGATTCCTGTGTTAGACGCGTCTGTGTGGAGGACGAAAGGGATGTTAAAGTCAGGTGTAATCAGGACTGGGCTTCCACAGAGGGCGTCTTTCAACGCTTGAAATGCGCACTCTGTTCCCTCCGTCCATTTTACGTGGTGTGGTAGACTTTTTTTTGTGAGATCGTGCAACGGGCTTGCTGTGGCGGCGAAATCTTTTACGAATTTTTGGTAGTATGATACCAGGCCGAGAAAAGACTTCACTTGTTTTTTTGTGGCGGGCCGGGGCCAGTTCTGTATTCTCTCTATTTTTTTCTCTTGTGGCTTAATGCAGCCCCGTCCAATTGTATAGCCTAAATAGTCTGTTTCGGTCCAGGCTATCCGGCTCTTCTTGGCGTTAACGGCGAGGCCCGCCTGGCGCAGGGCGTTAAGTACGGCATCTAGCCTTTCTAGGTGCTGCCGCCATGTGGCGCTATGGATTATAACGTCGTCCAAATATGCCGCCGCATAGGCACTATGGGGTCTCAGGACTTTGTCCATTAATCGTTGAAAGGTCGCCGGAGCTCCGTGTACACCGAAGGGCATGACTTTATATTGGAACAGCCCGTCTGGGGTGGTAAATGCTGTTTTTGGTTTGGCTCGCTCTGTCAGGCCAACTTGCCAATATCCTTTAGTCAGGTCTAAGGTGCTAATGTGTCTAGCGGGGCCTAGCCGTTCGATTAGTTCGTCTACGCGAGCCATGGGGTATGCGTCAAACTGAGATATCTCGTTTAATTTCCTAAAATCGTTACAGAAGCGCAAGCTTCCATCTGGCTTGGGAACAATAACTATGGGGCTCGACCAGGGGCTGTGTGACTCTTCTATGATGTCTAGCTCGAGCATTTTCTTCACTTCCTCCTGTATGGCCCGCCTACGGGTTTCCGGGATCCTATACGGCCGCAACCTGACTACCTTACCAGGGGTCGTATCGATGTCATGTTGTACTACCGAGGTGCGTCCGGGTAGCTCGGAGAAGACATCTCTGTTCCGGTCTAAGAGTTCTCGGATATCCTGTTGTTGTTGCGGGGCCAAGCCTTCTCCTACAGCAACGGGTGGAGTCTGGGGAGGGAGGCGGGTTAACAGAACAGGTAGCGGGACGGTTTCCGGCGGATACCACTTTTTCAGAATGTTTATATGGTACACCTGATGGCCCCGTCTCCTCCCTGGTTGTGCCACTCGGTAATTAACCGGGCTGAGCTTCTTCACAATCTCGTAGGGTCCCTTCCAGCGGGCTAGAAATTTGCATTCTGTCGTGGGGACAAGGACGAGGACCTGGTCCCCGGGCTGGAATTCTCGCACTTGTGCGCCTTTATTATACACTCTACTTTGGGCGGCCTGTGCCTCTGCCATATGCTGTCGTACGAGCGGCCAGATGCGCCTGGCGCGCGCCTGTAGTATTTCTACATGTTCGATGACGTTTCGCAGCGGGGAGGGCTGACTCTCCCATGTCTCCTTTGCGATATCTAGCAATCCGCGCGGCTGTCTCCCATAAAGGAGCTCGAATGGGGAGAACCCTGTAGACGCTTGGGGTACTTCTCGTATGGCAAACAGTACATATGGGATGAGGCGGTCCCAATCTCGTCCGTCCTCTTCGGCTACCCTCTTTAGCATTTTCTTCAGCGTGTGATTAAATCGTTCTACCAGTCCATCTGTCTGGGGATGGTAGGCAGATGTGCGTATTTGTTTCACTTTCAGCCAGCTATAGAGTGCTTTGATAACACGTGAGACGAAACATGTCCCTTGGTCCGTCAGAATTTCGTCCACTAAGCCTACTCTACTAAAGAGCATCATGAGCTCGTGGGATACTGTTTTTGCATTGGCCACCCGCAGGGGTATAGCCTTGGGGTATCGTGTAGCATAATCGAGGATAACTAAGATATATCGGTGCCCGCGCGCCGACTTGGGTAGGGGTCCCACTATGTCCATAGCTATGCGCGAGAACGGGACACCGATAATAGGCATGGGAATGAGCGGGCTGTGCACGACCCCCCGCGGGGACGTGAGTTGACATTCCTCGCATGACCTACAGAAATCCTCCACCGCTCTTTTTACTCCCGGCCAGTAGAACCGAGCCAATATGCGATCATATGTCTTCTGTACTGCTAAATGAGCGCCTAGCTGATGTGAGTGTGCCAAATACAACACGCGTAATACATGAGATCTAGGTACGAGTAGTTGTTCAATTACAGCACCTACTTTATCTTTGACGGCACGATAGAGTAGGCCATTCCGTACTAGAAAGTGAGGAAAGGTTGTTTCACTCACCCCATCGCACCGCTTCCCCTCGACACTGGTGAAGTTTCTCCGCGCCCCGTCGAGGTTCGGGTCCGTCCACTGGGCTGTGGCAAACTCTCCCTGTAGCCGAGTGGGTGGTCCCTCCACCTGGGGGAAGTTGACGAAGGGGTCCTCGTCCAGTGGTGGGGTCTCTTCCGCTGAGGAGTGGGGCCTCTCCGGGCCGGACTCGTCCGAGGCGGCGGTCGTCGCCGGTGATGCAGGCTCGGCTGCGGGTTCCCCGAGGGCGGGGCAAGCGCGGTGTCGCTCTGTCTCTGGTCTAGGGCGGCGTCTTCTCCCTTTCTTCCGATGTGGGCGGTGGAGGCCCGGGGTCTGTGCCGATCAGGAGGGGGACGGGTAGGTCCGGGACCACTCCGGCGGATACGGTCACGCTGCCTCGGGGGGTCTGGATGTGTATTCTGGTCACAGGGTAGCGGCGTAGGTCGCCGTGTACACAGCTGCCCGGCATCGTCTCGGGTCCACTGCTGGTTACCAGGTCTCCTCTCACTAGGGTCACCACACTGCCGGAATCCACCAGGGCCTGTGTGTCTCTGCCGTTCACTCGGACCGGTAGGGCTGCCTGGCACTGGGACGAGCTCCCCGAGTGCAGACAGTGTCTGGAGCCCACCAGACTGGCGGCTGAGGCCATGGAGACGTCGGGGTCCCGTGCCCGATCTGGGCACGCCCAGGAGAGGTGGTCCTCCTGTCCGCAGACATAACACCGCCTGGATTGGCCGCGTGCTGAGGGTGGACTCGTACGGGGTTTGGGCGTGGGGGCCGTCTGGGTCTGGCGGCGGCGGTCCCGTCCCTGTCGGTTGTCGGTCTTCGCTGGTTCACTTTTAGATGGTTGCAACATCTGGGTGCCCACCTGATAGTTCTCTACCAGGGTGACTAGCTCTTCAACGGTGGCGGGGCAGGCGTGTACCGCTATCTTCTTTGCGTCGGGGGGCAGGGCTCTCACTCCGCGGTCGATCACTATCCTGTCGAGGAGTGGGATATCTTCTCCTGTAGTGAGCCAGTTCTGTGTGAGTCTGCACAGGTCGGCGAACTGGGTGCGCGCCGGCTGCGCCATGCGGAACTCCCACTGGTGGAACCTGTGCGCTCTGGCGGGAAGGCTGTACCCCAGGCTGGACAGGATGGCGGCTTTTAGCTTTCCGTAGTCGAGCGCGTCTCTGGCGTTGAGGTCTCGGCATGCTTGCTGTGCCGGTCCGAACAGGTAGGGGGCTACGATGCCGCCCCAGTCGGCCAGTGGCCACCTCTCCCGGGTGGCGGAGCGTTCGAATACCTCTAGGAACGCCTCGATGTCGTCGTCAGGTGTTTGCTTAGTGAGCACGGCTGCTGGTGACCTGGTGGCCGGTGTGTCTCTGTCCAGTCTGCGCAGTACCTCCCGCATGCACGTCTGGAGGTCCGTGTTGCTCTTCACCAGGGCGTTTAAGGCTGCTGCTTGATCCATGTTAGGCGGTGGTTAGGACTTGCTATACCCACATTCTCCACCAAATGTGGGGTCTTGGTGTGGAATGAACAGGCGGAACAGGGTATTGCAGCACTTGAAAACGGCTGTTTATTCACAGAGCAGAAATTATAGCAATTTCACACAGACAAGAGAAGCCCAACGTAGGTCTCTTCTGCTCAGTTCAGTCCATACAGTATTATTAGGTTTCACAGGCGTCAATCCACGGCCTGGAGAGGATGAGAACAAAACGTTAGTTTCAACTTAGGTTACGTGTTTTCGCTCGTCTCCTCACTGGAGGGCTCCTTATAATAATAAATGATAAGAGATGACGGCGGGATCTTGCTTCGTGACGTCGTCAGTATTTATCCTTTACTGTAGAGGGTCTTCTCCCATAGCGGGGATTCAGCTCCGAGAGAGCACCAGCCGTTCAGCCTAACCGGCGTAAATAATGAGTGCCTGTTTGCTAGACAGTTCTCAATGCAATGTCTTTGGAATTAATAGGTTTCCTTCCGACCTTTTATTATGGGTTCCCCGTCTTCGCCGTTGTGGCAGGGCTGCCCCCCTGTTGCAGCGCGATAACGTGAGATCCGGAACTCCAGTTCCTATACTTCATTTATCTCGTCCGAGGTCTCTGCCCCTCGGACATTTCCTGGCCCGATCCTGAAAGCCTGTGATGAGGAGAGTGACAGTTAAGGCATGCAGAGTTATACACATGAGTGTGTGTGTTTGGTGGGAGCGTGTGTGTCTGCTTACCCCCCGACGGTTTGCGTGTGTGTGCCTCCGTGAGCGTGTGTGTGTGAACCAGCCGCTGTCAGACCGACTACTAAGTCTTCCTTTTATACGCCGGGTGTGGCCGCTTGCTGATTTGGGTGCGGTCCGTCCATCAGCTCGATCTGGTGGAGGAGGAGATTCGGGACGTAGACATCCCCTATTAGGCGGCCGAGGGCGTGTCTTACGATCCGAGGCGTCTTCTGTCTGACAGCTTGTCTGGTTGCCCTGGCAACGCACTTACCATCGCGGGGTGTCGCTCGCGAGACCCCACAATAGTTAAATAACAGAACAGGAATTCATCATAAAGGAAGCAAAAAGGGAAAAGATACATATACAGTGAGGGGAAAGGGGGGGGGGGGATTCAGATTTTATGGGGGCCAGTTTCGAATTGCAGCCGTCCGTAGGTGCCCTTTGAGAGCGGTTTTGAAGGAGTCAAGGGATTCACATGTCTTAATGACTGTTGGTAGGGCGTTCCACATTTTGGTGGCATTGGAGCGAAAATAATTTAGTCCCTTGTTTGTGCCGGATCTGGATTGTACATGGTTTGTTGTACTCCCTCTGGTGTTGTGGGTGTGGACTTCGTTTACATTAAGGAAGTATTTAGACAGGTACATGGGTATCTTGGTGGTGTATTTAGACAGGTACATGGGTATCTTGGTGGTGTATTTAGACAGGTACATGGGTATCTTAGTGAAGTATTTAGACAGGTACATGGGTACCTTAGTGAAGTATTTAGACAGGTACATTATCTTGGTATCTTGGTGGTGTATCGAATCTTGTGGACCAGACCCATTGCAAGATGCTGTACTCTGTCGTCGACCCTAAGCCATCCCAGCCTGTCAAAGTGGGCAGGGGTGAGGTGGGTTCAGGGGGTGAGGCCAAGTAGGAGCCTGACCAGTTTGTTTTGGGATGTCTGGAGCCTTGTTTTAAGGGCCTTTGAGGTGCTATGGTACCAAGAGGTGCATGCATAGTCAAATAAACCCTGTTAAGGTCTTCAAGGTGATTTTGTTGAGATCCTGTAAAGGAATCTTGTTCTTTTTTTTTTTTTAAGATATTTTTTTGCGGCTTACGCCTTTATTGATTTTTTAAGGGATAGAAAGTAGGCTGACAGGAAACGGGAGAGAGATGGGGGGATGACATGCGGTAAAGGCCGTGTCGGGTCCGGGAGTCGAACCCGCGGCACACCGCGACTGGATCACCAGTCCGGTGCCCAGACCGTTACGCTACGGCCTGGGCCGGAATCTTGTTCTTTGATTGACTTTTTTGATTACGTTGGTGTCAATTTTATCACTATGCATGCACCTCTTGGTACCACAGCACCTCAAAGGCCCTTAAAACAAGGCTCCAGACCTCCCAAAACAAACTGGTCAGGCTCCTACTTGGCCTCACCCCCCAAACCCACCTCACCCCTGCCCACTTTGACAGGCTGGGATGGCTTAGGGTCGACGACAGAGTACAGCATCTTGCAATGGGTCTGGTCCACAAGATTCGATACGCCACCAAGATACCCATGTACCTGTCTAGATACTTCACTAAGATACCCATGTACCTGTCTAAATACTTCCTTAATGTAAACGAAGTCCACACCCACAACACCAGAGGGAGTGCAACAAACCATGTGCAACCCAGATTCGGCACAAACAAGGGACTAAATTATTTTCGCTCCTATGCCACCAAAATGTGGAACGCCCTACCAACAGTCATTAAGACATGTGAATCCCTTGACTCCTTTAAAACCGCTCTCAAAGGGCACCTACGGACGGCTGCAATTCGAAACTGGCCTCTGTAAAATCTGAATCCCCCCCACCCCCCCCCATTTCCCCTCGCTGTATATGTATCTTTTCCCTTTTTGCTTCCTATATGATGAATTCCTGTTCTGTTCTTTAACTACATAGAAGTGTCTATTTGTACGTCTCTAAATGTTTTGATGAATTGAACATGGTGGACCCTGTTGTAAACAAGTGTAATGCTTAAATTGGGTCGTCCACTCACAGTTAACAGTCTTTGTATTGATTTTTTGCTTGAAATGTACTGTAATTCTGCAAACTGTTAATACATATTTCAATCAATCAATCAAAGCTTACACACTCAAATTGAACCACAAATGAGAGGCAGAGTAGGGCGGGCCTTCAGTTGTTGGAGACTAACCTCACAAGGCTCATATCTTCAAGTTCTTCTTAATAATCTTCATTCTGACAGGTCATTAATTTAATATTTGGCAATCAATTATGAATTTACTTATCATTATACACATATTCATGAAAATGTATTTTCATGTATTTTCAAAATACAAAATACGTATTTGTATCTCAAATACATTTCTCAGACCAGTATTTGTATTTTGTATTTAGATAACTTTTTTGACCCTATTTGTATTTTGTATCAAAATACATTTTCAATGTATTTTGCCCATCTCTGCACGCGCTGCGCTCTGATCATGTTCAAGACGGATATCTGGTGTTGTCATTATAGTGTATTAAAAGTAAAGACGGTTGTATCCACACTCAAAATGCACACCTTCCCGGTCGGCCAACCCGGTAGCAACCCTCACCAACCCCTGATGAACTTAACCCTTATTTCACTGATAGTCTATGCAACGTCGCCCCCCGGAGGATCTATTCATGAATTGCAGCCTGGTTAAAAGCACTCTGAGAAATTAATTAATTAGAACCAATTAACCAAATGGTTCGGATGTTCCTGCAAATGTTCGAGTCCTAAAAACAGGGCTAGGGTACAGCCTTATAGGGAAGGTGTATGCATGTACTATGTGTACTATGTAAACTCTTCTTGGGGACACCCCAAAATAATTTGGCGACCCCCTGAGGGGTCGCGCCCCACGGGTTGAGAACCCCATATATACCATGCTATACATATATACTATAAAGTGCTATGACTTCATACAATGCCATTCTAGTGCCGTCTACATCACATGATATACAGTAAGTCTGTACGAAATGTTATCTAAGGTCACATTCTCACCTAATACTTCGGTAGACTCAATGCGTATGGGCGGAGATTTGGGGATTCTTGCATATTTAATTTGCTGCGGTTTGCCTTCACACCGTCATCCGTAGCAATTGGAAACGCAGCAGGGGGGACCTTTATCAATGTGTTCCATTCATAAACCTAGCCTATACAACACAGCCTACAACACAGTGAAATCTATTGTGATAAAATTATACTCATAACGTGCATGTGTCGTGCCGTCTGGGACTGGACCCCCCCCCCCCCCCCCCTCCCTCTCTCTCTCTCTCTCTCTCACTATACGCACGCAGCCACACACTGTTCTTTTGGGCATGGAGGCACCGCGCTGAGCGCACTGATATAACAGACAGCAGCGCAAAATGTTTACACGTTTATTGAGATGAAAGTTCCAGTCCCCACTAGTCCCCACACAGTGACAGCACTCCATGTTTACGGCACGCACAGACAGACAGAATATTATGTAGGCTATATATACTATTACACTGCACTGCAGTGTTCTTCTTTCTTAAGCAATAATTGATTAATGTACGTCTATCCACGGTAACGGGACATCTTTGCGCTGCGTAAAATATGCCTTCTCCGTCTCCAACTGTGTTCAGCTCCTCACCCGCCACATTGTTTGCTTCATTTCCTTTATTTACTGCGGATTGCATTCACACCTGCACCGAATCGTAATCAAGTGCGATTGGAAGCGAAGCGAAACCCCCGTTTTTGCTCGGAGTATAATGCGGTTCTTTGATACGCATTTTTGATTCGAATGAGCCTTCACACCTG
>NC_139717.1:5287145-5337145 GCF_964188405.1 Protomyctophum parallelum
GTGACAGCCTGTTTATTCATAATATTAAGGAAGATGATCGCGGAAAAAACACAACAAAGACATTATGAATATGATTATGAAAATAATAATTATGTATTATTTATTTATTTTTCTCCAAAAATGGATGGGTGGTCCAGCTCTCTAGATTCAAGATTCAAGACTTTATTGCCATGTCAACAGAGTTGATTGGAATTTGTTTCAGTGCACTAAAAACATACATACGATACATACACATATTCACATCACATAATCAGACAGAACACGATACAAAAATACAGACATCATAATTATGAAGGGGACCAATAAATAAGAAGAATGCAAAACGTTACAATTCATGTTGAATAAATAAATTGCAAATTCATCACAGTTCATCGTTTTACAAAGCAGCTTCACGCTGTAAAGTGCGAGTGAAAAGAGGGTCAGCATTCAGGAGGCGAACAGCCTCGGGATAAGTTCTTAAAGCGGGACGTGTTGCACTTTACAATTTACAATGTAGGCATTTAGCAGACGCTCTTAATCCAGAGCGACTTACATTAAGCAAGAACAAAAAAGCATTGGAATACATCACATAAAAACATTTATCAAGAAACATGCGTAAGCTAAGAAAGTAACAGTGGAATATCTATATAATGAAACTATACATATAAACTATACATATATACTACTATGCTATACATATGTACTATGGCGTGCTATGACTACATACAATGCAATTATAGTGCTGTCTACATAACATGCTATAAGTCTGTGTCAAATGCTATCTAAGTCAACAGAAATGCTATCTAAGGGGGTAGGGTAAGTGCTATGGGCCATGATGGAGTCTGAAAAGGTGGGTTTTCAGACTACGGCGGAAGATTGGGAGTGATGCTGCAGTTCTGACTGCAATGGGAAGTGCATTCCACAGTTTTGGAGCCAGAAGGGAGAAGAGTTTGGGACGTGTGGAGCGTTGTCCCGGCGTTTTTAGTGAGGGTGCTTCCAGCTTCCCTGCGTTGGCTGATCTGAGTGAGCGGGAGGGTTTGTAGGGTTCGATCATACTTGGAAGATATGGGGGAGCCATACCTTTGGTTGCTTTGAATGCCAGCATCAAAGTTTTGTATTCTGTGCGGGCAGCGACCGGGAGCCAGTGGAGGGAGCGGAGCAGGGGGGAGACATGTGAGAATTTTGGCTGGTTGAAGACCAAGCGAGCTGCGGCATTTTGGATCAGCTGGAGAGGCTTAAGTGCACATGCTGGTAGGCCAGTAAGGAGGGAGTTACAATAGTCAAGTTTTGACAAGACTGTTGTCTGGATGAGGAGCTGGGCTGATTCCTGGGTGAGGAACGGTCTAATTCGTCGTATGTTATAGAGTGTGAACCTACAGGATCGAGTGACAGCTGTGATGTGGGTTTTGAACGAGAGCTGACTGTCCAGGACAACACCAATATTCCTGGCTGTTGGGACAGACGTTACCAGGGCGTTGTCTACGGAAATAGTTAGCTCCCGCATAGGGCAGGACTTGGAGCTGGGAAGAAGAGAAGCTCAGTCTTGTCTGGGTTCAGTTTGATGTCAGCCAGGCATGCGGTGATGCGCTCTTCCACCTGAGTGGCAGAGGGGGGGAAGGATAGAAACAGTTGTGTGTCACCGGCGTAGCAGTGATAGGATATATTGTGAGCAGAGATGATAGTGCCAAGGGATTTAGTGTACAGTGAGAAAAGGAGGGGACCAAGTACAGATCCCTGTGGGACCCCATGCAGTCTCTAGCCTATAGATACGGTCTCTCTACGTCTCTAGCCTATAGATACGGTCTCTCTACGTCTCTAGCCTATAGATACAGTCTCTCTACGTCTCTAGCCTATAGATACGGTCTCTCTACGTCTCTAGTCTATAGATACGGTCTCTCTACGTCTCTAGCCTATAGATACGGTCTCTCTACGTCTCTAGCCTATAGATACGGTCTCTCTACGTCTCTAGTCTATAGATACGGTCTCTCTACGTCTCTAGCCTATAGATACGGTCTCTCTACGTCTCTAGCCTATAGATACGGTCTCTCTACGTCTCTAGCCTATAGATACGGTCTCTCTACGTCTCTAGCCTATAGATACGGTCTCTCTACGTCTCTAGCCTATAGATACGGTCTCTCTACGTCTCTAGGCTATAGATACGGTCTCTCTACGTCTCTAGCCTATAGATACGGTCTCTCTACGTCTATAGCCTATAGATACGGTCTCTCTACGTCTCTAGCCTATAGATACGGTCTCTCTACGTCTCTAGCCTATAGATACGGTCTCTCTACGTCTCTAGGCTATAGATACGGTCTCTCTACGTCTCTAGCCTATAGATACGGTCTCTCTACGTCTCTAGCCTATAGATATGGTCTCTCTACGTCTCTAGCCTATAGATACGGTCTCTCTACGTCTCTAGCCTATAGATACGGTCTCTTGAACGTTTTGCAGCCGCGTGCGCTGCTCTAGTATGCCGCGTAATGTGGCGAGGCACGCCGGGGGTTCCGAACCAGAACGCACATCTCCAACACCGGCAGCAGAGTGTATAGTAACCGTGTTCAATGAACTGCGCAGACTATACTAGCCTGGTTAATAAACCAGACTAATATTAACCAGACTATACTAGCCTGGTTAATAAACCAGACTAATATCGCACAGACCGCGGGACATTAGCCTGGTTAATAAACCAGACTAATATCGCACAGACCGCGGGATATTAGTCTGCGGAGGCTCAGCTTGGATTTCATTTCCAGGGAAACATTTTCTCTTTGACGCAATTGGTCAGAGCTACTGTCAGTCAAAGGTCTCAAGCATTTAACGTCACTGTACCAAAGCCCGCCCATATTGCATACCGTGTCCCTATTGGGCGCCCACATTCTCTGGTGTAGGAAATGGGCGTACAATTGAGCCTCTCCAGAGCGAAATCCGCCGGCAGGCAATTTATTTTTGCCAACGGCTGATTCGGTCTGGTTTATTAACCAGGCTAAGACTATACTCCATCGCACGCCGATGTTGCATGCCGAAAATATCTGATTAGTGGAAGCTAACAATGCGTTGTTTAGCTTGTATTGTGTAGATCAGATCTTTTCGGCAAGCGACACCGTCGCACGGCTTCTAACTGAGGCTTTCCCTCGGTGTGTCGTGTCCTGCCCATGGCTCCGTGTACCTGAGGCTTTCCCTCGGTGTGTCGTGTCCTGCCCATGGCTCCGTGTACCTGAGGCTTTCCCTCGGTGTGTCGTGTCCTGCCCATATGCTCCGTGTACCTGAGGCTTTCCCTCGGTGTGTCGTGTCCTGCCCATGGCTCCGTGTACCTGAGGCTTTCCCTCGGTGTGTCGTGTCCTGCTCATGGCTCCGTGTACCTGAGGCTTTCCCTCGGTGTGTCGTGTCCTGCCCATGGCTCCGTGTCCCTGAGGCTTTCCCTCGGTGTGTCGTGTCCTGCCCATATGCTCCGTGTACCTGAGGCTTTCCCTCTGTGTGTCGTGTCCTGCCCATGGCTCCGTGTACCTGAGGCTTTCCCTCGGTGTGTCGTGTCCTGCCCATATGCTCCATGTACCTGAGGCTTTCCCTCGGTGTGTCGTGTCCTGCCCATGGCTCCGTGTACCTGAGGCTTTCCCTCGGTGTGTCGTGTCCTGCCCATGGCTCCGTGTACCTGCAGTGCACTCTGACCATCTAACTCTGGGGAGACTGGGGAGCTCAGCATTCTGGGATAGTGGGATTTGTAGTTTTTGCGCAATTGAACAACACAGACACGTCAGACAGACAGAAGTCAGAGCTAAGAAAAAGTGACAGCCTGTTTATTCATAATATTAAGGAAGATGATCGCGGAAAAAACACAACAAAGACATTATGAATATGATTATGAAAATAATAATTATGTATTATTTATTTATTTTTCTCCAAAAATGGATGGGTGGTCCAGCTCTCTAGATTCAAGATTCAAGACTTTATTGCCATGTCAACAGAGTTGATTGGAATTTGTTTCAGTGCACTAAAAACATACATACGATACATACACATATTCACATCACATAATCAGACAGAACACGATACAAAAATACAGACATCATAATTATGAAGGGGACCAATAAATAAGAAGAATGCAAAACGTTACAATTCATGTTGAATAAATAAATTGCAAATTCATCACAGTTCATCGTTTTACAAAGCAGCTTCACGCTGTAAAGTGCGAGTGAAAAGAGGGTCAGCATTCAGGAGGCGAACAGCCTCGGGATAAGTGCTGTTCTTAAAGCGGGACGTGTTGCACTTTACAATTTACAATGTAGGCATTTAGCAGACGCTCTTAATCCAGAGCGACTTACATTAAGCAAGAACAAAAAAGCATTGGAATACATCACATAAAAACATTTATCAAGAAACATGCGTAAGCTAAGAAAGTAACAGTGGAATATCTATATAATGAAACTATACATATAAACTATACATATATACTACTATGCTATACATATGTACTATGGCGTGCTATGACTACATACAATGCAATTATAGTGCTGTCTACATAACATGCTATAAGTCTGTGTCAAATGCTATCTAAGTCAACAGAAATGCTATCTAAGGGGGTAGGGTAAGTGCTATGGGCCATGATGGAGTCTGAAAAGGTGGGTTTTCAGACTACGGCGGAAGATTGGGAGTGATGCTGCAGTTCTGACTGCAATGGGAAGTGCATTCCACAGTTTTGGAGCCAGAAGGGAGAAGAGTTTGGGACGTGTGGAGCGTTGTCCCGGCGTTTTTAGTGAGGGTGCTTCCAGCTTCCCTGCGTTGGCTGATCTGAGTGAGCGGGAGGGTTTGTAGGGTTCGATCATACTTGGAAGATATGGGGGAGCCATACCTTTGGTTGCTTTGAATGCCAGCATCAAAGTTTTGTATTCTGTGCGGGCAGCGACCGGGAGCCAGTGGAGGGAGCGGAGCAGGGGGGAGACATGTGAGAATTTTGGCTGGTTGAAGACCAAGCGAGCTGCGGCATTTTGGATCAGCTGGAGAGGCTTAAGTGCACATGCTGGTAGGCCAGTAAGGAGGGAGTTACAATACTCGAGTTTTGACAAGACTGTTGTCTGGATGAGGAGCTGGGCTGATTCCTGGGTGAGGAACGGTCTAATTCGTCGTATGTTATAGAGTGTGAACCTACAGGATCGAGTGACAGCTGTGATGTGGGTTTTGAACGAGAGCTGACTGTCCAGGACAACACCAATATTCCTGGCTGTTGGGACAGACGTTACCAGGGCGTTGTCTACGGAAATAGTTAGCTGCCGCATAGGGCAGGACTTGGAGCTGGGAAGAAGAGAAGCTCAGTCTTGTCTGGGTTCAGTTTGATGTCAGCCAGGCATGCGGTGATGCGCTCTTCCACCTGAGTGGCAGAGGGGGGGAAGGATAGAAACAGTTGTGTGTCACCGGCGTAGCAGTGATAGGATATATTGTGAGCAGAGATGATAGTGCCAAGGGATTTAGTGTACAGTGAGAAAAGGAGGGGACCAAGTACAGATCCCTGTGGGACCCCATGCAGTCTCTAGCCTATAGATACGGTCTCTCTACGTCTCTAGCCTATAGATACGGTCTCTCTACGTCTATAGCCTATAGATACGGTCTCTCTACGTCTCTAGCCTATAGATACGGTCTCTCTACGTCTCTAGGCTATAGATACGGTCTCTCTACGTCTCTAGCCTATAGATACGGTCTCTCTACGTCTCTAGCCTATAGATACGGTCTCTCTACGTCTCTAGCCTGTAGATACGGTCTCTCTACGTCTCTAGTCTATAGATACGGTCTCTCTACGTCTCTAGCCTATAGATACGGTCTCTCTACGTCTCTAGCCTATAGATACGGTCTCTCTACGTCTCTAGCCTATAGATACGGTCTCTCTACGTCTCTAGCCTATAGATACGGTCTCTCTACGTCTCTAGTCTATAGATACGGTCTCTCTACGTCTCTAGCCTATAGATACGGTCTCTCTACGTCTCTAGCCTATAGATACGGTCTCTCTACGTCTCTAGCCTATAGATACGGTCTCTCTACGTCTCTAGCCTATAGATACGGTCTCTCTACGTCTCTAGCCTATAGATACGGTCTCTCTACGTCTCTAGCCTATAGATACGGTCTCTTGAACGTTTTGCAGCCGCGTGCGCTGCTCTAGTATGCCGCGTAATGTGGCGAGGCACGCCGGGGGTTCCGAACCAGAACGCACATCTCCAACACCGGCAGCAGAGTGTATAGTAACCGTGTTCAATGAACTGCGCAGACTATACTAGCCTGGTTAATAAACCAGACTAATATTAACCAGACTATACTAGCCTGGTTAATAAACCAGACTAATATCGCACAGACCGCGGGACATTAGCCTGGTTAATAAACCAGACTAATATCGCACAGACCGCGGGATATTAGTCTGCGGAGGCTCAGCTTGGATTTCATTTCCAGGGAAACATTTTCTCTTTGACGCAATTGGTCAGAGCTACTGTCAGTCAAAGGTCTCAAGCATTGAACGTCACTGTACCAAAGCCCGCCCATATTGCATACCGTGTCCCTATTGGGCGCCCACATTCTCTGGTGTAGGAAATGGGCGTACAATTGAGCCTCTCCAGAGCGAAATCCGCCGGCAGGCAATTTATTTTTGCCAACGGCTGATTCGGTCTGGTTTATTAACCAGGCTAAGACTATACTCCATCGCACGCCGATGTTGCATGCCGAAAATATCTGATTAGTGGAAGCTAACAATGCGTTGTTTAGCTTGTATTGTGTAGATCAGATCTTTTCGGCAAGCGACACCGTCGCACGGCTTCTAACTGAGGCTTTCCCTCGGTGTGTCGTGTCCTGCCCATGGCTCCGTGTACCTGAGGCTTTCCCTCGGTGTGTCGTGTCCTGCCCATGGCTCCATGTACCTGAGGCTTTCCCTCGGTGTGTCGTGTCCTGCCCATGGCTCCGTGTACCTGAGGCTTTCCCTCGGTGTGTCGTGTCCTGCCCATATGCTCCGTGTACCTGAGGCTTTCCCTCGGTGTGTCGTGTCCTGCCCATGGCTCCGTGTACCTGAGGCTTTCCCTCGGTGTGTCGTGTCCTGCCCATGGCTCCGTGTACCTGAGGCTTTCCCTCGGTGTGTCGTGTCCTGCCCATGGCTCCGTGTACCTGCAGTGCACTCTGACCATCTAACTCTGGGGAGACTGGGGAGCTCAGCATTCTGGGATAGTGGGATTTGTAGTTTTTGCGCAATTGAACAACACAGACACGTCAGACAGACAGAAGTCAGAGCTAAGAAAAAGTGACAGCCTGTTTATTCATAATATTAAGGAAGATGATCGCGGAAAAAACACAACAAAGACATAATAATATAATAATAATTATGTATTATTTATTTATTTTTCTCCAAAAATGGATGGGTGGTCCAGCTCTCTAGATTCAAGATTCAAGACTTTATTGCCATGTCAACAGAGTTGATTGGAATTTGTTTCAGTGCACTAAAAACATACATACGATACATACACATATTCACATCACATAATCAGACAGAACACGATACAAAAATACAGACATCATAATTATGAAGGGGACCAATAAATAAGAAGAATGCAAAACGTTACAATTCATGTTGAATAAATAAATTGCAAATTCATCACAGTTCATCGTTTTACAAAGCAGCTTCACGCTGTAAAGTGCGAGTGAAAAGAGGGTCAGCATTCAGGAGGCGAACAGCCTCTGGATAAGTGCTGTTCTTAAAGCGGGACGTGTTGCACTTTACAATTTACAATGTAGGCATTTAGCAGACGCTCTTAATCCAGAGCGACTTACATTAAGCAAGAACAAAAAAGCATTGGAATACATCACATAAAAACATTTATCAAGAAACATGCGTAAGCTAAGAAAGTAACAGTGGAATATCTATATAATGAAACTATACATATAAACTATACATATATACTACTATGCTATACATATGTACTATGGCGTGCTATGACTACATACAATGCAATTATAGTGCTGTCTACATAACATGCTATAAGTCTGTGTCAAATGCTATCTAAGTCAACAGAAATGCTATCTAAGGGGGTAGGGTAAGTGCTATGGGCCATGATGGAGTCTGAAAAGGTGGGTTTTCAGACTACGGCGGAAGATTGGGAGTGATGCTGCAGTTCTGACTGCAATGGGAAGTGCATTCCACAGTTTTGGAGCCAGAAGGGAGAAGAGTTTGGGACGTGTGGAGCGTTGTCCCGGCGTTTTTAGTGAGGGTGCTTCCAGCTTCCCTGCGTTGGCTGATCTGAGTGAGCGGGAGGGTTTGTAGGGTTCGATCATACTTGGAAGATATGGGGGAGCCATACCTTTGGTTGCTTTGAATGCCAGCATCAGAGTTTTGTATTCTGTGCGGGCAGCGACCGGGAGCCAGTGGAGGGAGCGGAGCAGGGGGGAGACATGTGAGAATTTTGGCTGGTTGAAGACCAAGCGAGCTGCGGCATTTTGGATCAGCTGGAGAGGCTTAAGTGCACATGCTGGTAGGCCAGTAAGGAGGGAGTTACAATAGTCGAGTTTTGACAAGACTGTTGTCTGGATGAGGAGCTGGGCTGATTCCTGGGTGAGGAACGGTCTAATTCGTCGTATGTTATAGAGTGTGAACCTACAGGATCGAGTGACAGCTGTGATGTGGGTTTTGAACGAGAGCTGACTGTCCAGGACAACACCAATATTCCTGGCTGTTGGGACAGACGTTACCAGGGCGTTGTCTACGGAAATAGTTAGCTCCCGCATAGGGCAGGACTTGGAGCTGGGAAGAAGAGAAGCTCAGTCTTGTCTGGGTTCAGTTTGATGTCAGCCAGGCATGCGGTGATGCACTCTTCCACCTGAGTGGCAGAGGGGGGGAAGGATAGAAACAGTTGTGTGTCACCGGCGTAGCAGTGATAGGATATATTGTGAGCAGAGATGATAGTGCCAAGGGATTTAGTGTACAGTGAGAAAAGGAGGGGACCAAGTACAGATCCCTGTGGGACCCCATGCAGTTTGGAGGGTTCGGGGGGATGCTAACAGACCTTTCCAGGAAACCTGGTAGGTCCGGTCGGTGAGGTAGGAGTAGAACCACTTTAGTGCCATTCCACCGATGCCTAGATCCGCTAGAGTGTCTAGGAGCAGCTGGTGGTTCACTGTGTCAAATACTGCCGGTCTAGGAGAATCAGTACTGCAGAGTGGGAAGCAGCTTGGGCAGCATGTAGTGCTTCTGTGACTGCCAGCAGGGCAGTTTCTGTGGAGTGGGCCTTCTTAAATCCGGACTGGTTGGGATCCAGCAGGTTGTTCTGTGAGAGATGGAGAGAGAGCTGGTTGGAGACAACACGTTCAATGGTTTTAGAAATAAATGAAAGGAGTGATACCGGTCTGTAGTTCTTGACATCTGAGGGGTCAAGGGTTGGTTTCTTGAGGAGTGGTGTTACTCTGGCTGATTTGAGGGCAGATAGGACGCAGCCTGAGGTTACTGAGGTGTTGATGATGGAGGTGATGAAGGGGAGCAGATCATTTGCGATGGTCTGGAAGATTGGAGACGGGACAGGGTCAAGAGGACAGGTGGTAGGTCTAGAGGATGTTACTAGTTGTAGAACCTCGTCTGGGGAAAGAGGAGAGAAGGAGGACATGCATGGTATGTTGGGGTTAGTTTTGGTTGAGTCAGATGCCACTTTATGTGGGAGGGGAGGAAAGGAGCTGCTGATATCATCAACCTTCTTCTCGAAGTAGTTGACAAAAACATCAGCAGTGAGGGATGAAGGTTGAGTGGGGGAAGGGAGTTTAAGGAGGGAGGAGAAAGTGGAGAAGAGCTTCCTTGGGTTAGAACAGGCCTGTTTCATTCTTGCCTCTCTTACTTCAAGAACGGACGATTAAAGCATTGAAGCTGCGTACACTTTATTCACTTTACACATAACGTAGCTGCTCTGGTGTTACACTCTAACATGTCCGTGCGGAAACACGTATAGTAATAATATTTAATATGTATGTATGTATGCTGCGCAACAGTGACACTTGGTTTTGAAAACCAACCAAATGCAATTTCCGTGCTCAGGCACAGGTAGCCACCCAGCCGGCCACCCAGGCACAAACAAAGCTACTTAAGGAAGTGGTTGCACCACTTAAATAAAGACCTTTCCCAACACTGCATCCAGGTTCTTAAATAAAGACCTTTCCCCAACACTGCATCCAGGTTCTTAAATAAAGACCTTTCCCAACACTTCATCCAGGTTCTTAAATAAAGACCTTTCCCAACACTGCATCCAGGTTCTTAAATAAAGACCTTTCCCAACACTGCATCCAGGTTCTTATATAAAGACCTTTCCCAACACTGCATCCAGGTTCTTAAATAAAGACCTTTCCCAACACTGCATCCAGGTTCTTAAATAAAGACCTTTCCCAACACTGCATCCAGGTTCTTAAATAAAGACCTTTCCCAACACTGCATCCAGGTTCTTAAATAAAGACCTTTCCCAACACTGCATCCAGGTTCTTAAATAAAGACCTTTCCCAACACTGCATCCAGGTTCTTAAATAAAGACCTTTCCCAACACTGCACCCAGGTTCTTAAATAAAGACCTTTCCCAACACTGCATCCAGGTTCTTCAGTGCTAGCTGCTGTCGCTCCACTCCGAGGCATCAATCAAACCCACAATGGACCAATCAGCATCAGGTCCACAGACCACGGTACTGTTGGTTACTAATGCACTCACATCTTTACACAGTTTATTTGTGCGTCTCTAAATGTCGAATGACGAATTGAACATGGTGGACCCCATTGTAAACCAGTGTAACGATCGTCGACCACAGTTAACAGTTTTGTATTGAGTTGTGCTTGAAATGTATACTGTAATTCTCCAATCTGTTCATTAATTATTCAATCAATCATTAATTTATCCCAATTCTTATTAAATGTTTGTCTCGGTGGGATTAGTCTTTATGGCAACATGTGATGTTCTCCCCGTGCTTTGCAGTAGAGTTAGACCATATATGTAGTAGAGTTAGACGGAATGGAAATATATATTATCCTACTAATTGTTTCCACATTGACTGATACAGATATTTATTACCATATTACGATCATCACTCTGTATTGTTATGATTGAAATAACATGACTGTATCCAACAGGATGCTGATGACGACTTGACTTCTGAAGCAATGGATGCAGAAAAATCCAGAAAAGGTGAGTGTTTTTATCTCAGTGTCCGAGGTGACCGGTGAGTAGGTTGGTAGCTGGTGCTACCTTCTGTTTACCAGGGCTGTACAGTAGGGTTGTACAAGATGTTACATTACTTTGTATGGCATAATGGAGATGCAGAGAGCTTTGTTTTTCATTCATAGGATTCTCTAATTCCATCCACTCTTTTTCTCTCTTGCAAACAGCACAGTTTGTGATGCAGCACAGGGCACAGTTGACCCAAAGGGTGTCCGCAGTCATGGCTGTAGTAGACAGTCTAGGAGACAGCTGGGTCCACCCTGAGAGCTACAGCGAGATTAATGCTAAGAAGACAACCATGAAACAAATGAGGACTCTGTTCACATCAACAGTAGTTCCAGGAGGAACCGACGCCCGGGCAGCATTTTATGATGCCCTCATGGAACACCAACCCCGCCTGCTGGTGGACCTTGGTAAGATCATTCATTCATTCATTCATTCATTCATTCATTCATTTATTTAATTGGACAACCGCTTTTGGGTTTAGCGAAGGGCTACTTGCTCCCAATGTGCAGGTTGGTGCCTTGCATGGTTTCCTCCACCATCGCTGTGTGAATGGATGAATGTAATGCACAATCATAAAGGCGCTATATAAATACAGCAGTTACCATTTACCATGTCCACTCACACTTCATCCTCCTCTCCTTATGCATTTATCCTCCTTATGCATTTACCATGTCCACTCACACTTCATCCTCCTCTCCTTATGCAGGAGCTGATCCTCCATCACAAGACTCGACTAACAAGGCTAACGAGGGTGAGTCATGAAACAATCTGGACGGAGCCTTTTGTAAATTAGTTAAACAGTAACAGATTATTTCTGTATGTACTCCAGCAGTAAATGAGTTAAGGTGTCATCATCATATTATTGGCAGGCAACAAATTGTTTTAAACATGTTATGCATTTAAAATGTGCAATATTATAATCTCTCTCTCTCTCTCTCTCTCTCTCTCTCTCTCTGAGTGTAACACTAATATGTTTCTTTCTATTGTGCAGCTTCTCCAGTGCCCCCTGCTGGAGCCATTAATGAAGCACATGGTGGAAGTGTAGCGGTTGCTACTGTTTTATCTGGATGTAACATCAGTGGTTCAGTTATCATCACTGTCACCACTGCTACACAGCCAGGTACACTGTAAAATATACTACTGTATTACTACACAGCCAGGTACACTGTAAAATATACTACTGTATTACTACACAGCCAGGTACACTGTAAAATATACTACTGTACTACAGCAAGGTACACTGTAAAATATACTACTGTACTACTACACAGCCAGGTACACTGTAAAATATACTACTGTATTACTACACAGCCAGGTACACTGTAAAATATACTACTGTATTACTACACAGCCAGGTACACTGTAAAATATACTACTGTATTACAACACAGCCAGATACACTGTAAAATATACTACTGTATTACTACACAGCAAGGTACACTGTAAAATATACTACTGTACTACTAAACAGCAAGGTACACTGTAAAATATACTACTGTATTACTACACAGCAAGGTACACTGTAAAATATACTTGTGTATTACTACACAGCCAGGTACACTGTAAAATATACTACTGTATTACTACACAGCAAGGTACACTGTAAAATATACTACTGTACTACAGCAAGGTACACTGTAAAATATACTACTGTACTACTACACAGCCAGGTACACTGTAAAATATACTACTGTATTACTACACAGCAAGGTACACTGTAAAATATACTACTGTACTACTACACAGCAAGGTACACTGTAAAATAGACTACTGTACTACTACACAGCAAGGTACACTGTAGAGTTCTAGTGGCAATTATATAAATGCCATTCTACTATAATGATAATGACAATAGACTAATTGCATGAATGTTGTTACTTAGATAATGACAATAGAGCATCAATACATGCTAACGTATAATGACAATAGACAAACTAACGTTTCACTTCATTATCCTCCTCCTTATTCAGGACCTGAACTTCCATCACAAGACTCCGCTAGCAAGGGTGAGTAGAGAAACTTAGATCAGGTTCTCTACCTTTGTATCTCCAAGTACAGCAGTACACCTTCCCCACCTTCATCTATAATGATGTCATTCTATAACACATACTTAATGATGTCATCTTGTCTTTGGTCATTTAGAAACTCTTGATCTGTGTAAACAAGAGCTCAAGTCTAATCTGAGGCAGAAGAATCAGCGTTTGATTCACTGGAGCTCAGAAGATTTACCACAACCACTTGTGAGTGACATGTTCACAGAGGTCTACAACACAGTGGGAGGCAGTGGACAGGCCAATCAAGAACATGAGATCAAGCAGATTGAATTGGCATACAGCCAAACACCTGGACCAGAAACACCAATCAACATGGACGACATAGTGGAACCTTCACCTGGACAAAGTGATCCCATCAAAACAGTGATGATGAAGGGAGGGGCCGGCATTGGTAAATCAGTACAAGTTCAGAAGTTCACTCAGAACTGGGCAGAAGGCAAAGCCAACCAGCATGTCGACTTTGTGTTTCCATTCACTTTCCGAGAGTTGAATTTGGAGATGAAGGAGAACAAGGAGAACAAGTACAGCATGGAGGGACTTCTTCATCACTTCTTCAGTGAAACCAAGAAGATAAATATCTGCACCTTCCAACAGTGCAACATTCTGTTCATCCTGGATGGGCTTGATGAATCGAGGCCAGCTCTAGATTTCAAGAACACTGTGAGATGGACTGATCCGATGAAGCCAAACACAGTGCACGTTCTCCTGATAAACCTCATCAGGGGGAACTTGCTTCCAAAAGCCAAATTCTGGATAACCTCACGACCTGCAGCCGCCGGCCAGATCCCTTCTGTTGACAGGGTGACAGAGGTGAGAGGGTTCAGAGACCCTCAGAAGAAGGAGTACTTCTTCAAGAGGTTCCCTGATGATGAGCAGCTGGCCATTCAAATCTACTGTCACATCGAGAAGTCCCAAAGCATCCACATCATGTGTCACCTCCCGGCCTTCTGTTGGATCACTTCTAACGTTATGGAAAAAATTGTGAGGAAGAAAGGAGAGCTGCCAGAGAGCCAGAGCGCCATGTACTCCCACTTCATTGAGATGCAGTCCTTACTTAAGAATGCCAAGTATCCTGACAGGAAACAGTATGATGTCATTCTCTCTCTGGCGAAACTGGCTTTTGAAGGGCTGATGAAAGGCGACCTGATCTTCGAGGAAGAACACCTGACAGTGTCTGGCATTGATATCAGCGACACAGCAGTGTACGCAGAACTGTTTGGAGAGGTTCGCGGAACAAGGGACAAGATGTTCTCCTTTGTCCATCTGAGTGTTCAGGAGTTTCTGGCTGCCCTCCACGTCTTCATCACTTTCATCAACACTGGTGACAACCTACTACTCTCAACCTCCAAGAGGTCATTTGGAAAGGTTTTCAAATCCAAGATTCATCACCTCTACCAAAGTGCTGTAGACGAGGCCTTAAGGAGTCCAAATGGACACCTGGACTTGTTCCTGCGTTTCCTGATGGGCCTCTCTTTGGACACCAATCAGAAGTTCGTACAAAAGCTCATAAAAAAAGGGAAAAGCTTCCAGACCAATCATAAAACCATCAAATACATCAAGGAGAAGATCAAAAATAATTCATCTCCAGAGAGAAGCATCAATCTGTTCCACTGTCTGAATGAGCTGAATGATCATTCTCTGGAGGAGGACATCCAACGGTACCTGACGTCAGGACGTCTCTCCACAGACAAGATCTCTCCTGCTCAGTGGTCAGCTCTGGTCTTCGTGTTGCTGTCTTCAGGAAAGGAGCTGGACGTGTTTGACCTGAAGAAATACTCTGCTTCAGAGGAGGCTCTTCTGGGGTTGCTGCCTGTGCTCAAAGCCTCCAAGAAAGCTCTGTAGGTTCACTGATAACTGGATACATTTCAAATATTATTTGATCTTTATTTAACATCAAATCTAATACATGCACCACTATTGTTTCTTCAGGCTGAGTGGCTGCAACCTGTCGAAGAGATGCTGTCAGGAGTTATCGTCAGCTCTCAGCTCCAGCTCTAGCCTGAGAGAAGTTGACCTGAGCAATAATGACCTTCAGGACTCTGGAGTCAGCCTCCTGGCTGAGGGACTGGGGAGCCCACACTGCATGTTGGAGACTCTCAAGTCAGTATGCCTGAAACTGGGTTCAACTGTGTTAAAATAAAACAAAGGTTTTTAAAATCAATGGGACAAAATATAACATTGTGAAACTCTGTGTGTGAGTGTGTGTGCGTGCGCGTGTGCGTGCTATTTATTTTATTATATGATCTTTATTTTCCTGAAATCTAATGACTAAATCTTTTACCACTATTGTTTCTGCAGGCTGAGTGGCTGCAACCTGTCGGAGAGATGCTGTCAGGAGTTATCGTCAGCTCTCAGCTCCAGCTCTAGCCTGAGAGAAGTTGACCTGAGCAATAATGACCTTCAGGACTCTGGAGTCAGCCTCCTGGCTGAGGGACTGGGGAGTCCACACTGCATGTTGGAGACTCTCAAGTCAGTATGCCTGAAACTGGGTTCAACTGTGTTCAAATAAAACAAACGTTTTTAAAATCAATGGGACAAAATATAACATTGTGAAACTCTGTGTGTGAGGGTGTGTGCGTGCGCGTGCGCGTGTGCGTGCTATTTATTTTATTATATGATCTTTATTTTCCTGAAATCTAATGACTAAATTTTTTACCACTATTGTTTCTGCAGGCTGAGTGGCTGCAACCTGTCGGAGAGATGCTGTCAGGAGTTATCGTCAGCTCTCAGCTCCAGCTCTAGCCTGAGAGAAGTTGACCTGAGCAATAATGACCTTCAGGACTCTGGAGTCAGCCTCCTGGCTGAGGGACTGGGGAGTCCACACTGCATGTTGGAGACTCTCAAGTCAGTATGCCTGAAACTGGGTTCAACTGTGTTAAAATAAAACAAACGTTTTTAAAATCAATGGGACAAAATATAACATTGTGAAACTCTGTGTGTGTGTGTGTGTGTGTGTGTGTGTGTGTGTGTGTGTGTGTGTGTGTGTGTGTGTGTGTGTGTGTGTGTGTGTGTGTGCGTGCGCGTGTGCGTGCTATTTATTTTATTATATGATCTTTATTTTCCTGAAGTCTAATGACTACATTTTTTACCACTGTTGTTTCTTCAGGCTGAGTGGCTGTAACCTGTCAGAGAGATGCTGTCAGGAGTTATCGTCAGCTCTCAGCTCCAGCTCTAGCCTGAGAAAAGTTGACCTGAGCAATAATGACCTTCAGGACTCTGGAGTCAGCCTCCTGGCTGAGGGACTGGGGAGCCCACACTGCATGTTGGAGACTCTCAAGTCAGTATGCCTGAAACTGGGTTCAACTGTGTTAAAATAAAACAAACGTTTTTAAAATCAATGGGACAAAATATAACATTGTGAAACTCTCTGTGTGTGTGTGTGTGTGTGTGTGTGTGTGTGTGTGTGTGTGTGTGTGTGTGTGTGTGTCTGTGTCTGTGTCTGTGTCTGTGTGTGTGTGTAGTTTGTCAGGATGTCTGGTCACAGAGAAAGGCTGTTCTTCTCTGACCTCAGCTCTGCGCTCCAACCCTTCCCATTTGAGAGAGTTGGACTTGACCTTCAATCATCCAGGAGAATCAGGCGAAGCGATGCTCTCTGCTGCTGTGAAGGATCCACGCTACAGACTGGACGCTCTGAGGTGTGAGAGAGACTGTGTGGGTGTGTGTGGGTGTGCATGCAGTGTCTACTCAGACCACGTGTAAACACCAGACATCAGATAGAAATAAGTTAGTCAGTTCAACTCTGACAGCAGGAGGCTGTTAGAGAGACAGTTAGTCAGTTCAACTCTGACAGCAGGAGGCTGTGAGAGAGACAGTTAGTCAGTTCATCTCTGACAGCAGGATGCTGTGAGAGAGACAGTTAGTCAGTTCAATTCTGACAGCAGGAGGCTGTGAGAGAGACAGTTAGTCAGTTCAACTCTGACAGCAGGAGGCTGTGAGAGAGACAGTTAGTCAGTTCAACTCTGACAGCAGGAGGCTGCCAGCTCACCTCTGATAGAAAATCAATAACTAGGTAATCAATAGGCTATGTATACATCAATAACTAGGTAATCAATAGGCTATGAATACATCAATAACTAGGTGGTCAATACACTGTGAATACATCAATAACTAGGAGAGAAGGACTCAATGTTCTCAATCATACTGTGATGCTGTTCTGTGTTGTTTGATGTTTAATGGTGTAAAATCATTATCAATTATATTATCATAGAGAATATTCAGGTCTGACTTTGTCTCTCCTCCAACTCCAGTGTGGACCACGGTGGAGAGAACAGGCTGACACCAGGAGTGAAGAAATGTAAGTTTATATTCTGTTTTATTCATTCAGTCAAAGCATCACTATTAGGTCATTGGTTCTCAAAGTGGGGTCTGGGGACCCTCCAGGGGTCCTTGGGGGGTTCCAGGGGGTCCCCAGCTAAATGTGTTAATACAGCATCACAATAACTTTAACCTCTTTATCGATATTTATGAACATTTTGAAAAAGCTTGAAAGTGTTTTGCAAAATATGTTTTAATCTTCTCTTCACGATGGGGGTCTGTGGCCAAATATAATATAAATGTGGGGGTCCTTAGTATGAAACAGTTTGAGAACCACTGACTTGATTGAAGATGATAATGGACACACATGGATTCTCATTTTGACCGTTTTAACGGACCACTCACCAACCTTAACCCATTTTGGGCGGGAACCCCTTTTGGTGTTTTAAGCATTGTTATACTTTAGCTGTTGTAAAATAGCAGATCTACAAGCTCATAGCGCGAGTGCCGCGCTACGAGCTTGTAGGTCTGCTATTTTTGAAAAAGCGAACGTTTTTAACTCATATTTGCTTCTGAGGGGTCCCTAGAACAACATATTTTCAAATGGGGGTCCGTGGCCAATTACATATAATGTTTGGGGTCCTTGACATGAAATATTGAGCACCACTGATATAGAAACTTAGGTATTTCTGAAAACTGTCAGGATTTAGTTTTAATTATCCGGTATTTTTAACAGACCCCTCACCAACCTTAATCCTGCCGTTTTAACGGACCCCTCACCAACCTTAATACGGTGGTTTTAACGGACTCCTCACCAACATTAATCCAGTCATTTTAAAGGACCCCTCACTAACCTTAATCCGATTGTTTTAACGGACCCCTCACCAACCTTAATCCGATCGTTTTAATGGACCCCTCACCAACCTTAATCCAGTCGTTTTAACGGACCCCTCACCAACCTTAATCTGGTCGTTTTAATGGACCCCTCACCAACCTTAATCTGCTCGTTTTAACGGACCCCTCACCAAACTTAATCCGGTGGTTTTAACGGACCCCTCACCAACCTTAAATCGGTGGTTTTAACGGACCCCTCACCAACCTTAATCCGGTGGTTTTAACTGACCCCTCACCAGCCTTAATCCGGTGGTTTTAACGGACCCCTCACCAACCTTAATCCGGTGGTTTTAACGGACCCCTCACCAACCTTAATTCTGTCGTTTTAACTGACCCCTCACCAACCTTAATCCGGTCGTTTTAACGGACCCCTCACCAACCTGAATCCAGTCGTTTTAACGGACCCCTCACCAACCTTAATCCGGTCGTTTAAACGGACCCCTCACCAACCTTAATCCGGTCGTTTTAACGGACCCCTCACCAACCTTAATCCGGTGGTTTTAACGGACCCCTCACCAACCTTAATCCAGTCGTTTTAACGGACCCCTCACCAACCTTAATCCGGTGGTTTTAACGGACCCCTCACCAACCTTAATCCTGTCGTTTTAACGGACCCCTCACCAACCTTAATCCGGTCGTTATAACGGACCCCTCGCCAATCTTAACACATTTTGGGCGGGAACCCCTTTTGGTGTTTTAAGCATTATGTTATACTTTATCTTTTGAAAAATAGCAGATCCACAAGCTCATAGCGCGCCACCGAGTGCCGCGCTACGAGCTTGTAGGTCTGCTATTTTTGAAAAATCTTGAAAATGTGGCACAAATCTTTGAATATATATTCTTTCAGAGCGAACGTTTTTAACTCATATCTTTGATTCTGAGGGGTCCCTAGAACAACATATTTTCAAATGGGGGTCCGCGGCCAATTACATATAATGTTTGGGGTCCTTGACATGAAATATTGAGCACCACTGATATAGAAACTTAGGAATTTCAGAAAACTGTCAGGATTTAGAAGACATTTTTTGTCGACGTCAAGTCTAAATGGGTTCATCCAGTCGTTTTAACGGACCCCTCACCAACCTTAATGCGGTTGTTTTAACGGACCCCTCACCAACCTTAATGCGGTCGTTTAACGGACCCCTCACCAACCTTAATGCGGTCGTTTAACGGACCCCTCGCCAACCTTAATCCGGTGGTTTTAACGGACCCCTCGCCAACCTTAATCCGGTGGTTTTAACGGACCCCTCACCAACCTTAATCCGGTCATTTAAACGGACCCCTCACCAACCTTAATCCGGTCGTTTTAACGGACCCCTCACCAACCTTAATCCGGTGGTTTTAACGGACCCCTCACCAACCTTAATCCGGTCGTTTTAACGGACCCCTCACCAACCTTAATCCGGTGGTTTTAACGGACCCCTCACCAACCTTAATCCGGTCGTTATAACGGACCCCTCACCAACCTTAATGCGGTTGTTTTAACGGACCCCTCACCAACCTTAATCCGGTCGTTATAACGGACCCCTCACCAACCTTAATGCGGTCGTTTTAACGGACCCCTCACCAACCTTAATCCGGTCGTTTTAATGGACCCCTCACCAACCTTAATCCAGTCATTTTAACGGACCCCTCACCAACCTTAATCCGGTGGTTTTAACGGACCCCTCACCAACCTTATTCCGGTCGTTTTAACGGACCCCTCACCAACCTTAATCCGATCGTTTTAACGGACCCCTCACCAACCTTAATCCGATCATATTAACGGACCCCTCATCAACCTTAATCCGGTCGTTTTAACGGACCCCTCACCAACCTTAATCCGGTGGTTTTAACGGACCCCTCACCAACCTTAATCCTGTCGTTTTAACGGACCCCTCACCAACCTTAATCCGGTCGTATTAACGGACCCCTCACCAACCTTAATCCAGGGTTTTAACGGACCCCTCACCAACCTTAATCCATTTTGGGCGGGAACCCCTTTTGGTGTTTTAAGCATTGTTATAATTTAGCTGTTGAAAAATAGCAGATCTACAAGCTCATAGCGCGCCACCGAGCTTGTAGGTCTGCTATTTTAGAAAAATCGTGAAAATGCGGCACAAATCATTGAATATATATTCTTTCAGAGCGAACGTTTTTAACTCATATCTTTGCTTCTGAGGGGTCCCTAGAACAACATATTTTCAAATGGGGGTCCGCGGCCAATTACATATAATGTTTGGGGTCCTTGACATGAAATATTGAGCACCACTGATATAGAAACTTAGGTATTTCAGAAAACTGTCAGGATTTAGAAGATTATTTTTGTCGACGTCAAGCCTAAATGGGTTAATCCGGTCGTTTTAACGGACTCCTCACCAACCATAATCCGGTCGTTTTAACGGACCCCTCACCAACCTTATTCCGGTCGTTTTAACGGACCCCTCACCAACCTTAATCCTGTCGTTTTAACGGACCCCTCACCAACCTTAATCCAGTCGTTTTAACGGACCCCTCACCAACCTTAATCCAGTCGTTTTAACGGACCCCTCACCAACCTTAATCTGGTCGTTTTAACGGACCCCTCACCAACCTTAATCCTGTCGTTTTAACGCACCCCTCACCAACCTTAATCAGGTCGTCTTAACGCACCCCTCACCAACCTTAATCCAGTCATTTTAACGGACCCCTCACCAACCTTAATCCAGTCGTTTTAACGGACCCCTAACCAACCTTAATCCGGTCGTATTAACGGACCCTTCACCAACTTTATTCCGATCGTTTTAACGGACCCCTCACCAACCTTAATCCAGTCATTTTAACGGACCCCTCACCAACCTTAATCCGGTGGTTTTAACGGACCCCTCACCAACCTTGTTCCGGTCGTTTTAACGGACCCCTCACCAACCTTAATCCGATCGTTTTAACGGACCCCTCACCAACCTTAATACAGACGTTTTAACGGACCCCTCACCAACCTTAATCCGATCACATTAACGGACCCCTCACCAACCTTAATTTGGTGGTTTTAACGGACCCCTCACCAACCTTAATTTGGTGGTTTTAACGGACCCCTCACCAACCTTAATCCGATCATATTAACGGACCCCTCATCAACCTTAATCCGGTGGTTTTAACGGACCCCTCACCTACCTTAATCCTGTCGTTTTAACGGACCCCTCACCAACCTTAATCCGGTGGTTTTAACGGACCCCTCACCAACCTTAATCCTGTCGTTTTAACGGACCCCTCACCAACCTTAATCCGGTGGTTTTAACGGACCCCTCACCAACCTTAATCCGGTCGTTATAACGGACCCCTCACCAACCTTAATGCGGTTGTTTTAACGGACCCCTCACCAACCTTAATCCGGTCGTTATAACGGACCCCTCACCAACCTTAATGCGGTCGTTTTAACGGACCCCTCACCAACCTTAATCCAGTCATTTTAACGGACCCCTCACCAACCTTAATCCGGTGGTTTTAACGGACCCCTCACCAACCTTATTCCGGTCGTTTTAACGGACCCCTCACCAACCTTAATCCGATCGTTTTAACGGACCCCTCACCAACCTTAATCCGATCATATTAACGGACCCCTCATCAACCTTAATCCGGTCGTTTTAACGGACCCCTCACCAACCTTAATCCGGTGGTTTTAACGGACCCCTCACCAACCTTAATCCTGTCGTTTTAACGGACCCCTCACCAACCTTAATCCGGTCGTATTAACGGACCCCTCACCAACCTTAATCCAGGGTTTTAACGGACCCCTCACCAACCTTAATCCATTTTGGGCGGGAACCCCTTTTGGTGTTTTAAGCATTGTTATAATTTAGCTGTTGAAAAATAGCAGATCTACAAGCTCATAGCGCGCCACCGAGCTTGTAGGTCTGCTATTTTAGAAAAATCGTGAAAATGCGGCACAAATCATTGAATATATATTCTTTCAGAGCGAACGTTTTTAACTCATATCTTTGCTTCTGAGGGGTCCCTAGAACAACATATTTTCAAATGGGGGTCCGCGGCCAATTACATATAATGTTTGGGGTCCTTGACATGAAATATTGAGCACCACTGATATAGAAACTTAGGTATTTCAGAAAACTGTCAGGATTTAGAAGATTTTTTTTGTCGACGTCAAGCCTAAATGGGTTAATCCGGTCGTTTTAACGGACTCCTCACCAACCATAATCCGGTCGTTTTAACGGACCCCTCACCAACCTTATTCCGGTCGTTTTAACGGACCCCTCACCAACCTTAATCCTGTCGTTTTAACGGACCCCTCACCAACCTTAATCCAGTCGTTTTAACGGACCCCTCACCAACCTTAATCCAGTCGTTTTAACGGACCCCTCACCAACCTTAATCTGGTCGTTTTAACGGACCCCTCACCAACCTTAATCCAGTCGTTTTAACGGACCCCTCACCAACCTTAATCCTGTCGTTTTAACGGACCCCTCACCAACCTTAATCCAGTCGTTTTAACGGACCCCTCACCAACCTTAATCCAGTCCTTTTAACGGACCCCTCACCAACCTTAATCCAGTCGTTTTAACGGACCCCTCACCAACCTTAATCCGGTCGTATTAACGGACCCTTCACCAACTTTATTCCGATCGTTTTAACGGACCCCTCACCAACCTTAATCCTGTGGTTTTAACGGACCCCTCACCAACCTTAATCATGTGGTTTTAACGGACCCCTCACCAACCTTATTCCGGTCGTTTTAACGGACCCCTCACCAACTTTATTCCGATCGTTTTAACGGACCCCTCACCAACCTTAATCCTGTGGTTTTAACGGACCCCTCACCAACCTTAATCATGTGGTTTTAACGGACCCCTCACCAACCTTATTCCGGTCGTTTTAACAGACCCCTCACCAACCTTAATCCTGTGGTTTTAACGGACCCCTCACCAACCTTAACCATGTGGTTTTAACGGACCCCTCACCAACCTTAATCCTGTCGTTTTAACGGACCCCTCACCAACCTTAATCCAGTCGTTTTAACGGATCCCTCACTAACCTTAATCCGATCGTTTTAACGGACCCCTCACCAACCTTAATCCGGTCGTATTAACGGACCCCTCACCAACCTTAATCCAGGGTTTTAACGGACCCCTCACCAACCTTAATCCGGTCGTTTTAACGGACCCCTCACCAACCTTAATCCGGTCGTTTTAACGTACCCCTCACCAACCTTAATCCGGTCGTTTTAACGGACCCCTCACCAACCTTAATCCGGTCGTTTTAACGGACCCCACACCAACCTTAATCCAGTCGTTTTAACGGACCCCTCACCAACCTTAATCCGGTCGTTTTAACGGACCCCTCACAATCCGATCGTTTTTACGGACCCCTCACCAACCTTAATCCGGTCGTTTTAACGGAACCCTCACCAACCTTAATCCGGTCGTTTTAACGGACCCCTCACCAACCTTAATCCAGTCGGTTTAACGGACCCCTCACCAACCTTAATCCGGTCGTTTTAACGGACCCCTCACCAACCTTAATCCGGTCGTTTTAACGGACCCCTCACCAAACTTAATCCAGTCGTTTCAACGGACCCCTCACCAACCTTAATCCGGTCGTTTTAACGGACCCCTCACCAACCTTAATCCGGTGGTTTTAACGGACCCCTCACCAACCTTAATCCAGACGTTTTAACGGACCCCTCACCAACCTTAATCCGGTCGTTTTAACGGACCCCTCACCAACCTTAATCCAGTTGTTTTAACGGACCCCTCACCAACCTTAATCCAGTCGTTTTAACGGACCCCTCACCAACCTTAATCCAGACGTTTTAACGGACCCCTCACCAACCTTAATGCGGTCGGTTCAACAGACCCCTCACCAACCTTAATCCGATCATATTAACGGACCCCTCATCAACCTTAATCCGGTGGTTTTAACGGACCCCTCACCAACCTTAATCCAGTCGTTTTAACGGACCCCTCACCAACCTTAATCCGGTGGTTTTAACGGACCCCTCACCAACCTTAATCCTTTCGTTTTAACGGACCCCTCACCAACCTTAATCCAGTCGTTTTAACGGACCCCTCACCAACCTTAATCCGGTGGTTTTAACGGACCTCCGGCCCTCACCAACCTTAATCCTGTCGTTTTAACGGACCCCTCACCAACCTTAATCTGGTCGTTTTAACGGACCCCTCACCAACCTTAATCCTGTCGTTTTAACGGACCACTCACCAACCTTAATCCGGTGGTTTTAACGGACCCCTCACCAACCTTAATCCATTTTGGGCGGGAACCCCTTTTGGTGTTTTAAGCATTGTTATAATTTAGCTGTTGAAAAATAGCAGATCTACAAGCTCATAGTGCGCCACCGAGCTTGTAGGTCTGCTATTTTTTTTTAATCGTGAAAATGCGGCACAAATCTTTGAATATATATTCTTTCAGAGCGAACGTTTTTAACTCATATCTTTGCTTCTGAGGGGTCCCTAGAACAACATATTTTCAAATGGGGGTCCGCGGCCAATTACATATAATGTTTGTGGTCCTTGACATGAAATATTGAGCACCACTGATATAGAAACTTAGGAATTTCAGAAAACTGTCAGGATTTAGAATAATTTTTTTGTCGACGTCAAGTCTAAATGGGTTAATCCGGTGGTTTTAACGGACCCCTCACCAACCTTAATCCGGTCGTTTTAACGGACCCCTCACCAACCTTAATCCAGTCGTTTTAACGGACCCCTCACCAATCTTAATGCGGTCGTTTAACGGACCCCTCACCAACCTTAATCCAGTCGTTTTAACGTACCCCTCACCAACCTTAATCCAGTCGTTTTAACGGACCCCTCACCAACCTTAATCCGGTCGTTTTAACGGACCCCTCACCAACCTTAATCCTGTCATTTTAACGGACCAAAATGAAAAATAGCAGATCCACAAGCTCATACCGCGAGTGCCGCGCTACGAGCTTGTAGGTCTGCTATTTTTGAAAAAGCGAACGTTTTTAACTCATATCTTTGCTTCTGAGGGGTCCCTAGAACAACATATTTTCAAATGGGGGTCCGCGGCCAATTACATATAATGTTTGGGGTCCTTCACATGAAATATTGAGCACCACTGATATAGAAACTTAGGTATTTCAGAAAACTGTCAGGATTTAGAAGACATTTTTTGTCGACGTCAAGTCTAAATGGGTTAATCCGGTGGTTTTAACGGACCCCTCACCAACCTTAATCCGGTGGTTTTAACGGACCCCTCACCAACCTTAATCCGGTGGTTTTAACGGTCTATGGGTTGATTTCACCCAACACCTCATAAGGTCACCATATAGCTGTCTGTCACAGGCATAATGCGCCCTCTAGCTTTCCCCTGTGGGCATTACAGTCCATCTGTTACCATTGAAAGGATATAGTTACAGTAATGTGAAGTCACTGAGGTGAAATTATTATTATTATCATTATCATTATCATTATCATTATCATTATCATTATCATTATCATTATCATTATTATTATTATTATTATGTGTGATTGTAAACTGGTGCTGTATTGCATGTTGTTCTTCTCATCAGATGTGTGTGAACTCACTCTGGATCCAAACACAGCACACAGACACCTCTCTCTGTCTGAGAACAACAGGAAGGTGAGCCGGGTGGACGAGGATCAGAACTATCCTCCTCATCCACACAGATTTAAGGACTACGAACAGGTGATGTCCAGAGAGACACTGAGTGGACGCTGTTACTATGAGGTACAGTGTAGTGGAGAGCTTAGTGTAGCAGTGGTACACGGAGAATACCACGGACAGGTTGATCACAGTGACTTTGGATACAATGATCAGTCCTGGGCTCTGCACTGTCGTGGTGTTAATGACCGCTACATTGTGACTCACAATAAGGAGAGGACTTTCCTCCCTGTCAGTTGCTCCTCCTACCCCTCCACAGTAGCAGTCTATGTAGACCATGCTGCTGGCACTGTGTCCTTCTACACAGTGTCCTCTGACTCACTCACACACCTGCACACCTTCCAGTGCACGTTCACTGGACCTCTCCATGCTGGGTTCTGGTGCTGGGGGGGGGGGGGCTCAGTGTCTCTGTGAGTCAGAGGAGGAGGAGGAGCTACATGTAGCGCTGTGTGTGTGTGTGTGTGTGTGTGTGTGTGTGTGTGTGTGTGTGTGTGTGTGTGTGTGTGTGTGTGTGTGTGTGTGTGTGTGTGTGTGTGTGTGTGTGTGTGTGTGTGTGTGTGTGTGTGTGTGTGTGTGTGTGTGTGTGTGTGCGCGCACGCACGCACAAACATGCATTTTGCATTTATGCTACAGAAATGCACGCACACACACACACACACACACACACACACACACACTGTGACGGCCCGAAATGGCCCCCGAGCCGCCTGTTCGTGACACCTGTCACTCACCCCTGGGAACCGCCTATTGAAAAATGCCCCGTTGTTTGCGCCGGTGCGAGTGTGGAGGCAGACAGGCAGGGAGAGAGAGAGAGCCGTCAGCGGTGGACCTGCATGTGGACGAGGAAGTTAGCCCCTCGATTCCAGCGTGTTCGTGCCGTTTGCTCCGTAAAGTGATCATCAGACCTGCAGAGCTACAAACAACATTCCACCGACGGACGACAATAAACTACCACGATCCCCGCATCTTGTCCGCATCATCATCTCTATCCCTGTCACCTATTCACACACGGAGCAGTGGTATTTCCCCCCCTTTTTTATTTCAAGCCTCTTTTTGTTTGTTATTTTGAAACGATTGAAGAGCCGCGCTGCTCGGACAGACGGACAAGACTTTCCTTTGCTAACATTCACGTTGCGTCTGCGTTGCGTGGATCTGGAACATTATACCGTTTAGTTATTTCTTTATGAACTGAGTTTGATACGCAATGAATTGACGGGTGGTTCCGAGCGTAGGTTACGTGTATAACTACGGTACTTTGTTGCTGCATTACCTACTTTTGTTTGTTTTGTTTATTTACAAACATTGGGTCTTGTTTCATGAACTGTTTATGTTTGGGTTGATTGAATTTCAATATATAATACCTTGAAATTAACTGAAGTGACAGTGTTTGGTGTGTTTTCTTGGTATAAGGGTTTACATTTTAATATGTAAGTCCTGTGTCGATTTCAGTGGTTAACCCAGATGAGGAAGAACTCATAAAAAAAAGGAGAAACATCTCTCTGGTAGACTAGATCTACCTGGCACCCTGATAGATCATTTTGTATATTTTATGGGTGAATGGTCCTTTGACCTTTTGACCTTTTAATCTGGTTGCCCTGTGTAGTGACTTCACGCTGTCTTATGGCGTTTAGTTAGTGAGAATTATTGTTGCACTGTCTGGCTGCATGTGACTGACCTTGGAGGCCCGGCATTCTCTTATCAGCTCGCCGAGACTGTATGCCATAGACAATTTATCCTTTAAAGCCGAGTGCCATGCCAGACCAATCTCTGTGCTCTTCTGTACTGTACAGACTGTATGCCATAGACAATGTATCCTTTAAAGCCGGGTGCCATGCCAGACCAACCTCTGTGCTCTTCCGGTTTAGGGTCTGTTGGTTGGCCAGTGAGTGAATTCTATGTTGCCACGTCTACTTTGTACCATTCTCCATTTTGTATTGAAGAAGTATAAATACTGTCTCTCATTTTGAGACGGCAGAGAGAAACCATTTACCAACCAGACCCCTAAGGGGGTCTGGGTGTATCTGATCGTAAATTATGCTGAATATGTGGATCTTGTTCTGTCTCTCCGAATCAATATATAAAAATGACTAAAAACCTCACTTTGAATTGGACGTCTCTCCTTGGGTGGACTCGGGTAACATTTTGGTATTTATTAGGTAATCCCCCTGATGTAACATTGTTCATTTTGGCTATTTACTTATAGTATCCTGGTAAAAGCTAAAGTCAAGTATATATTGTAATTGGATTACTCCTAAAAGTATTTCCAGAGCTCCGGAGCGTTCCCAGTATCATAGCTCTCAAGCTATCGAAGCTATTTGTAGTCTTTACATTTCAATACAGTCCTTTCATAGTTGTAGTCTTTTTGTAGTCTATTTGTAGTCTTTACATTTCAATACAGTCCTTTCATAGTTGTAGTCTTTTTGTAGTCTATTTGTAGTCTTTACATTTCAATACAGTCCTTTCATAGTTGTAGTCTTTTTGTAGTCTATTTGTAGTCTTTACATTTCAATACAGTCCTTTCATAGTTGTAGTCTTTTTGTAGTCTATTTGTAGTCTTTACATTTCAATACAGTCCTTTCATAGTTGTAGTCTTTTTGTAGTCTATTTGTAGTCTTTACATTTCAATACAGTCCTTTCATAGTTGTAGTCTTTTTGTAGTCTATTTGTAGTCTTTACATTTCAATACAGTCCTTTCATAGTTGTTATGGGTGTTTTAGCGATGAAATACCCATCACACCCCTAAAACAAATAACCATCTAAACACACACACACACACACACACACAGGCTCCTCAGTGTTTATTGATGTCAATTATTGATATTATTATTATTAGAAGGCCTGTAGTATTTTCTGTACATAAAGTGTCATTTAGTTTTAGGACATTTTAACTATTTTAACTGTTTTGTAAAACTGTGGTTCTCAAACTTTATACCACATTTCAACAACCTCCATTACGCCTTCAGACCCCCATAACCAAATGGACCCTTTTGGTTACATTTGTACACTCTCAGAGTTACAGACCCGTAAGGGTCCATTTGGTTCCATTTGTACACTCTCAGAGTCACAGACCTGTAAGGGTCCATTTGGTTCCATTTGTACACTCTCAGAGTCACAGACCTGTAAGGGTCCATTTGGTTCCATTTGGGTCCATATCATTTTGCTGAGGGACCCCCTGCAACCCCCTCAATGACCCCTGACCTCTGTAGAGACCATAACATCATATTGTGACGGCCAGAGTCACAATATGATGTTATGATATTATTTGACTAATTGACTAATTAATGATGCTGATTGACACCTGTCATCTCTCTGCTCACTAGTGAAGCTGCCACAGGTGTGTCGACACACTGTTTTCCTATTTGGAGTTGATCGACTCTGTCTCGTTCCCGACCGCGTCACTGTCGTAGCAATAATCACGTTGAACCCTCTCTAATATTATCTAATATTGCTGAATTACGTGACTTACAGGAGGATTTCAAAGACTCCATTAAACCACACCCTTTAATATATCTAATATTGCTGAATTACGTGACTTACAGGAGGATTTCAAAGACTCCATTAGGATAATCTTTAGTTTATTGTTTATTGTTTATAAGGATCCCCATTAGCTTTTGCCCGACACAGACAAACATTTAACATTTAACAAAAGGCAATACTTACAATTGTTTACAAACACTAACTCAAAATAAAACACAGTAAAATAAAATATAAAATAAGAAATTAAAAAACCAACGTTCCCCCTTCCCAACAGCAGGGGGAGCTGTTTCCCTTTGTTTGGCTTGAACTGAAGACCAGATTTGGCTTCATTTCAAAGGAGTGATGCATTTAACTACTGATAATAACCCCGTTAAGGTTTAGAGTTGAACATTTATTGAATATTGATTGTGTCGGTTGGTTTCTTACTTTCGTTCTGAATATTGAATTCCATTTATGTTGATGTTTTGATGTTTTCATTGTACAGTAAATGATGAACACCACTGTTCCAATCTAAACAATGATGTTCTTTATTTCTTATTGAGTCCTTTGTTTCCTTACACCAGTGGTTCCCAAAGTGTGGTCCGGGGACCCCCAGGGGCCCTTGAGGGGGTTCCAGGGGGTCCCCAGATAAATGATATTAGGAACCAAATGGACCCTAATGGGTCTGTAACTCTGGGAGTGTACAAATGTTTAATTTGTACACTCTCAGAGTTAAATTAACATTGATTATACGATATAAATCGGGGGTCCCAGAGGTATAAATGCCATTAAATGGGGGGTCCGTAGACTAATGCATGTCAAACTGGGGGGTCCTTTAATCCATTAAATGGGGGGTCCGTAGACTAATGCATGTCAAACTGGGGGGTCCTTTAATCCATTAAATGGGGGGTCCGTAGACTAATGCATGTCAAACTGGGGGGTCCTTTAATCCATTAAATGGGGGGTCCGTAGACTAATGCATGTCAAACTGGGCGGTCCTTTAATCCATTAAATGGGGGGTCCGTAGACTAATGCATGTCAAACTGGGGGGTCCTTTAATCCATTTTGGGCGTTTTTTAAGCATTTTGTTATACTTTATAGCTATTGAAGTGCCGCGCTACGAGCTTGTAGGTCTGCTATTTTTGAAAAATCGTGAAAATGCGGCACAAATCTTTGAATATATATTCTTTCAGAGCGAACGTTTTTAACTCATATCTTTGCTTCTGAGGGGTCCCTAGAACAACATATTTTCAAATGGGGGTCCGCGGCCAATTACATATAATGTTTGGGGTCCTTGACATGAACAAGTTTGGGAATCACTGCCTCACGGCTCACACACACACACACACACACACACACACACACACACACACACACACAGAGTCTATAAGTTCTCCTCTGGTAGCTACAGGCTGCCTGGTACACCTGGTTTACAATAATTCACAAACGGAGCAACATTTTCTTCAGAACGGTGGGTTTATTTTCATGTAGATTTCATAACATTTGTACATTAATGTAGAATATTAATTATTGCATATAATCAAAAGACAGCGTGGCTGATTGCACGATGCAAAGAAGGCACATTGTTGTTCAGAAAGAATTATCTTGGCACTGAAATATAAAGAACACAAAACAATAAACAAAAAACTAAGCGCTTATTTAACCCAGCCATATTTCCCTTTTAGCCAGGGATTTAAAAAAAGGAACCCCTTTTATTAAAGTAATTTAAAAACAATAATAAAAAAGCAGCTGTGTGCCTGAGATTGTTGGAATTAAACACGTGACAGTCGGTGTCAAATAATGATCCCCTGTGCGGCCGAGCAGAGACGGATTACAACACCACTCTCCCCCTCACACTGTCACTGCAGTATAGGGCAGGCAGTGTCACAGTGAAATTGGTGACCTGCTGAAATATGTGACAATGGTGGAGACATCAATAACATTAACAAGACAGTCACATATTTCATCAGGTCACTGATTTCACCGTAACACCGCCATGCTGGAGTGATGGAGTGGCCGAGGCTTTATGGCCTTCTGTCAGATAGAGAGAGCTGCTTCTAAAACTTTAAACATTTCAAGACCGTAACTCTCAGAGTTACAGACCCCGTAAGGGTCCAACTGGTTCAGAGTTACAGACCCGTTCCAAATTAACGATCAATCATTTTGCTCCCTCTCTCTACTTTGAAGGCCAGCCAGCGGTTCTAATCTAGAGGTGTGTTTTTGTAGTAGCACTACGGGGACCTCTACTGGTAGCTCTTGGGTACGACGGGGTCTCCGTACATGCAGTCCTACGGGGACCTCTACTGGTAGCTCTTGGGTACGACGGGGTCTCCGTACATGCAGTCCTACGGGGACCTCTACTGGTAGCTCTTGGGTACGACGGGGTCTCCGTACATGCAGTCCTCCTCCAACGCCAGGTTGTAAGAGCTTCCACTTCCTCCCTTGTAGGAGCTGGTGACGATCCTCAGCCAGCCCTTCTCCCCCTGAGGAGAGACAGACAGGCAGACAGACAGACAGGCAGGCAGACAGACAGACAGACAGGCAGACAGACAGACAGACAGACAGTTTTAGACACATGTTTAAACACATGTTTTTCTGTAGCACTGTGAATTAGGCAAGACTTGGTTACCCTTAATTCCCACATAAATGATTATTCTCTATCAATTAAAGGACCACTTCACCACTTTTCAACCTATCTTCATATTCAGTATTTTAGCTGTGACGTGAGCGCCCCCTCCTGAGATACTTCAGTATTTTAGATGTGACGTGAGCGCCCCCTCCTGAGATACTTCAGTATTTTAGCTGTGACGTGAGCGCCCCCTCCTGAGATACTTCAGTATTTTAGCTGTGACGTGAGCGCCCCCTCCTGAGATACTTCAGTATTTTAGCTGTGACGTGAGCGCCCCCTCCTGAGATACTTCAGTATTTTAGCTGTGACGTGAGCGCCCCCTCCTGAGATACTTCAGTATTTTAGATGTGACGTGAGCGCCCCCTCCTGAGATACTTCAGTATTTTAGCTGTGACGTGAGCGCCCCCTCCTGAGATACTTCAGTATTTTAGCTGTGACGTGAGCGCCCCCTCCTGAGATACTTCAGTATTTTAGCTGTGACGTGAGCGCCCCCTCCTGAGATACTTCCGGGTCCTACTTTTGTGTTGCTTTTGTGTCCCCATGGAGTTATACTGTGACGCTCCGTCGGACTAAATCTGAGACGAAAACAACCACGAAAGTCTAATTTTACCGCTTTCCTCGCAACAACAAAGCTGCGCTGCTCTCCAAAATCTGGCTGTGACAGGCCGTCTGCCCCACATGGAATACTATCGCCATTTTATTTGATTGTGTCAACTAAATCCTCATTAATGCAAACCAGATTCAACATACTCAAGCCTGCACACATTCTAAATATTCCCCCGAAATATTTTACAGAGCAAATGGACTGTTGCCACCTTCAATAATAATGATAATAATAGTCTTTATTGTCTCCACATCATATATTTTTGTTGTCATGGACACTTATACAAAACATTAATAATTCTACTCGAGTTGGAAGCATTAAGACCCATCTTAACCCTCTATGGCTTCCTTTCTGAAAAATAACTTCAATTTAAAAAGATTCACGCGTTTAGATATTCTATTTACAATGGGATGCGGACAGGAGCTGGTGCCACTTGGACCCGGACGTAACGTAGCACTACAAAATGACGTCGGACTTAAATACTGAATAATCGGTCCTCACTAATAATCATGAAAGAAATGGTGCAATTATTTTCTACTCGGTCTGTGTCTCATAGGAGGGCTGTGGGCAGTTCAGAAACCGTCTTCCAGTGACATCATCGATGGGGAATACAAGCTAATAAAAACTGCAGGCTTTCTAGTCCTGAAAAGTTGCAATGCGAAGCCATCGTTCTCACGATAATGAAAATCAAAATAATTTTGTAAAAAAATCTGCCTAATGATGCTGTCACTGGAAGACGGTTTCTAAACTGCCCACAGCCGTCCTATGAGACACAGACTGAGTAGGTGTAAGAGACTCACCGCTCCCCCTAAACACATCTCTCTGTTTTTACTAAAACTACAACATGACGTCACTGAGCCGCGGTGGTAAGAGACTCACCACTCACCCAAACACACCTCTCTGTTTTTACTAAAACTACAACATGACGTCACTGAGCCGCGGTGGTAAGAGACTCACCGCTCACCCAAACACACCTCTCTGTTTCCACTAAAACTACAACATGACGTCACTGAGCCGCGGTGGTAAGAGACTCACCTCTCACCCAAACACATCTCTCTGTTTTTACTAAAACTACAACATGACGTCACTGAGCCGCGGTGGTAAGAGACTCACCGCTCACCCAAACACACCTCTCTGTTTTTACTAAAACTACAACATGACGTCACTGAGCCGCGGTGGTAAGAGACTCACCTCTCACCCAAACACATCTCTCTGTTTTTACTAAAACTACAACATGACGTCACTGAGCCGCGGTGGTAAGAGACTCACCCAAACACACCTCTCTGTTTTTACTAAAACTACAACATGACGTCACTGAGCCGCGGTGGTAAGAGACTCACCTCTCACCCCAAACACACCTCTCTGTTTTTACTAAAACTACAACATGACGTCACTGAGCCGCGGTGGTAAGAGACTCACCGCTCACCCAAACACATCTCTCTGTTTTTACTAAAACTACAACATGACGTCACTGAGCCGCGGTGGTAAGAGACTCACCGCTCACCCCAAACACACCTCTCTGTTTTTACTAAAACTACAACATGACGTCACTGAGCCGCGGTGGTAAGAGACTCACCGCTCACCCCAAACACATCTCTCTGTTTTTACTAAAACTACAACATGACGTCACTGAGCCGCGGTGGTAAGAGACTCACCGCTCACCCCAAACACACCTCTCTGTTTTTACTAAAACTACAACATGACGTCACTGAGCCGCGGTGGTAAGAGACTCACCGCTCACCCCAAACACACCTCTCTGTTTTTACTAAAACTACAACATGACGTCACTGAGCCGCGGTGGTAAGAGACTCACCCAAACACACCTCTCTGTTTTTACTAAAACTACAACATGACGTCACTGAGCCGCGGTGGTAAGAGACTCACCGCTCACCCAAACAGGTTTTCGCGGCTAGATAAATATCAATTTGGGTCTCCTTGACTTGAGAAGGTTTAAGGTTTCATCCACTGACCTACTGTACAACGACATGCCTACTGTATAGACATACTCCTACTGTACGAACGAACATGACCTGAAATAGCCACGGCTAGATCTATATCAAGTGGTTTAACGTGTTAAGATCTAGATCTATATCAAGTGGTTTAACGTGTTAAGATCTAGATCTATATCAAGTGGTTTAACGTGTTAAGATCTAGATCTATATCAAGTGGTTTAACGTGTTAAGATCTAGATCTATATCAAGTGGTTTAACGTGTTAAGATCTAGATCTATATCAAGTGGTTTAACGTGTTAAGATCTAGATCTATATCAAGTGGTTTAACGTGTTAAGATCTAGATCTATATCAAGTGGTTTAACGTGTTAAGATCTAGATCTATATCAAGTGGTTTAACGTGTTAAGATCTAGATCTATATCAAGTGGTTTAACGTGTTAAGATCTAGATCTATATCAAGTGGTTTAACGTGTTAAGATCTAGATCTATATCAAGTGGTTTAACGTGTTAAGATCTTACCCACGGCTCTCGACCAGGAGTTGCGAACGACGCAGTGTTTTACCCATTTAGGCCAGACGTCGAAATTAAAAAAATCCTGACAGTTTTCTGAAAAAACCTATGAAAAAGGGGTTCCCGTCTAGAATGGGTCAAGAACTTACCCAAGGCTCGCGAACGACCCAGTGTTTATTGCGAACGCAGTGAGCCACTTACTATGACAGCAAGGGCTGAACGTCTGTGTGTGTGTGTGTCACGCATAGAGTGTCACGCTGTTACACCACCTGCCCGCCACCAGAGGGCGCAGCTGTAGCACACACACACACACACACACACACACACACACACACACACACACACACACACAGGGCGCAGCTGTAGCACACACACACACACACACACACACACACACACACACAACCACACACACACGAGCTGCGTTCGCTTCACGCGTTTGCGCGTCTTACTTGTAATCAGACCAGTGTGTGTGTCCAGTGGAAAACCTCGTATGAATCTGATCTCAGGTCAGAATGGGTTATGGACTCACCCACGGCTCTCCCCAGGAGTTGCGTACCACCCAGTACTCCAGTCCGTCCTCCACGCCCCAGCCGGCCACCGATACGATGTGGTTGACGTACGGACTCTCCTGGTACTCGGAGTAAACGCCTCCCGTGTACGCATCCAGCTGGTCTGTGGCCATGATCCCACAGCTGGAGAGGACATGAATAACACCAGAATAATTATGATCCCACAGCTGGAGAGGACACGAATAACACCAGAATAATTATGATCCCACAGCTGGAGAGGACACGAATAACACCAGAATAATTATGATCCCACAGCTGGAGAGGACACAAATAACACCAGAATAATTATGATCCCACAGCTGGAGAGGACTGTTATTATCTATTATCTATAAATCATCAGAACCTGATGGCTCCTCCTGTGTAGATGTATAAATGGTCACCTGATGGGACCCCCGGCGTAGATCTATAAATGGTCACCTGATGGGACCCCCGGCGTAGATCTCAGCCATCATCTTCTCCCTGCCGCTGACCTCCCCGTAATCTGCAACCTTCCACAGCGTGAAGTTCTGGATGATGTTGCACTGGCCGAACGTGGTGCAGGTCCCACACTGGTTGAAGGGCTTACACTCTGTCAGGAGGAGGAGAGACAACATGTCATCACCTGGTTGACTACATGTTATCACCTGGTTGACAACATGTTATCACCTGGTTGACAACATGTTATCACCTGGTTGACAACATGTTATCACCTGGTTGACAACATGTTATCACCTGGTCAGAATGGGTTAAGTACGTCGGAACAAAAACACCCCCGTGGTGGGTATAATAATAATAATAATAACAGAACACTAACTCACCCCGTGGTGGGTATAATAATAATAATAACAGAACACTAACTCACCCCGTGGTGGGTATAATAATAATAATAATAACAGAACACTAACTCACCCCGTGGTGGGTATAATAATAATAATAACAGAACACTAACTCACCCCGTGGTGGGTATAATAATAACAGAACACTAACTCACCCCGTGGTGGGTATAATAATAACAGAACACTAACTCACCCCGTGGTGGGTATAATAATAATAATAACAGAACACTAACTCACCCCGTGGTGGGTATAATAATAATAATAATAACAGAACACTAACTCACCCCGTGGTGGGTATAATAATAATAACAGAACACTAACTCACCCCGTGGTGGGTATAATAATAACAGAACACTAACTCACCCCGTGGTGGGTATAATAATAATAATAATAACAGAACACTAACTCACCCCGTGGTGGGTATAATAATAATAATAATAACAGAACACTAACTCACCCCGTGGTGGGTATTATAATAATAATAATAATAACAGAACACTAACTCACCCCGTGGTGGGTATAATAATAATAATAATAACAGAACACTAACTCACCCCGTGGTGGGTATAATAATAATAATAATAACAGAACACTAACTCACCCCGTGGTGGGTATAATAATAATAATAACAGAACACTAACTCACCCCGTGGTGGGTATAATAATAATAATAACAGAACACTAACTCACCCCGTGGTGGGTATAATAATAATAATAATAACAGAACACTAACTCACCCCGTGGTGGGTATAATAATAATAATAACAGAACACTAACTCACCCCGTGGTGGGTATAATAATAATAATAATAATAACAGAACACTAACTCACCCCGTGGTGGGTATAATAATAATAATAACAGAACACTAACTCACCCCGTGGTGGGTATAATAATAATAATAACAGAACACTAACTCACCCCGTGGTGGGTATAATAATAATAATAACAGAACACTAACTCACCCCGTGGTGGGTATAATAATAATAATAACAGAACACTAACTCACCCCGTGGTGGGTATAATAATAATAACAGAACACTAACTCACCCCGTGGTGGGTATAATAATAATAATAATAACAGAACACTAACTGACCCCGTGGTGGGTATAATAATAATAATAACAGAACACTAACTCACCCCGTGGTGGGTATAATAATAATAATAACAGAACACTAACTCACCCCGTGGTGGGTATAATAATAATAATAACAGAACACTAACTCACCCCGTTGTGGGTATAATAATAATAATAACAGAACACTAACTCACCCCGTGGTGGGTATAATAATAATAACAGAACACTAACTCACCCCGTGGTGGGTATAATAATAATAATAACAGAACACTAACTCACCCCGTGGTGGGGTATAATAATAATAATAATAACAGAACACTAACTCACCCCGTGGTGGGTATAATAATAATAATAATAACAGAACACTAACTCACCCCGTGGTGGGTATAATAATAATAATAACAGAACACTAACTCACCCCGTGGTGGGTATAATAATAATAATAATAATAACAGAACACTAACTCACCCCGTGGTGGGTATAATAATAATAATAACAGAACACTAACTCACCCCGTGGTGGGTATAATAATAATAACAGAACACTACCTCACCCCGTGGTGGGTATAATAATAATAACAGAACACTAACTCACCCCGTGGTGGGGCGTACTAAATAAAGAAACAGTGAACTCACGTTGGTCCTTGGCCTGGTAGTTGTTGCAGGTCTCGTCAGGGATGCCGTGCGTGTTGGCGTACTCCCAGACCCCGGAATGGTCTCCCCCGTGGCAGCTGCCCGCGTCGCCACAGTCGATCACGTGCTGCACCGAGAGGTAGGACGACGGCCACGCCCCCTTCCGCCGGATGTTGATGCGATCTGAGAACAAAGCGTAAAAAACGTCACGTAACGTTTATCATTAACCCCGTTCTGACCCGAGATCAGATTCTAAAAAACGTTCTTCTACATCCTGACAGTTTACCGTTCTGACCCGAGATCAGATTCTAAAAAACGTTCTTCTACATCCTGACAGTTTACCGTTCTGACCTGAGATCAGATTCTAAAAAACGTCTTCTACATCCTGACAGTTTTCTGAAAAAGCTATGTTTCTAATGTCAGTCGTTCTTCGATTTAAAAAAAAATAGCAGACCTAGCTTGTAGATCTGCTATTTTTCAATAGCTAAAGCATAACGTAATGTTAACACCAAAACGGGTTCCCGTCTAAAATGGGTTATTATATATGGGCGTGTACTGTACTGTATAACCACACCAAAAGACTCACAATACGATAGTATTGTGATAACCGCTCTGCTCCTTCGCCTGGAAAAAGGAGCCAGCTTCGGTGGTTCGGGGCATCTGGTTAGGATGCCTCTCGGGCGTCTCCCTATAGGGAGGTCCTCCACTGGGAGGAGACCCCCGGGGGCAGACCAAGGACCAAGTCCCACTGGGAGGAGACCCCGGGGCAGACCAAGGACCACGTCCCACTGGGAGGAGACCCCCGGGGCAGACCAAGGACCAAGTCCCACTGGGAGGAGACCCCGGGGCAGACCAAGGACCACGTCCCACTGGGAGGAGACCCCGGGGCAGACCAAGGACCACGTCCCACTGGGAGGAGACCCCCGGGGCAGACCAAGGACCACGTCCCACTGGGAGGAGACCCCGGGGCAGACCAAGGACCACGTCCCACTGGGAGGAGACACCCGGGGCAGACCAAGGACCACGTCCCACTAGGAGGAGACCCCCGGGGCAGACCAAGGACCACGTCCCACTGGGAGGAGACCCCCGGGGCAGACCAAGGACCACGTCCCACAGTGTGACAGGATTCTGGATCGTCACAACACAATCATCAATGGCTAATTTATTTAGGAGAAACAGACCACCTTGTAGCTGTCCCAGCAAATATTTTGTAATATTTGTGTCGGAGCCAAAGAATGCTTAGCTACAGTGTTTTGTCACTTGGTTGGTAGCCTGACCTAAACAGAGACATTTCTGGCCTAGATGGGAGGGTCGCGCCTCAGAAATGCGCGCACCCTGATTGGATCTCATCGATCTGTCCGTCACCCCCGGCCCCTCCTCTCCCCCCTAGTGCAGCGCTACGTCACATCATTTAGAGCGACGCCCACCCGGAAGGGTTGACTCCCACTTTTAGACTGGTTCAGCCCACAGCTTTTTCCAGGCTTTCATCTTTCGCGCAGACGAAATGAAAGCCTGGGTATCGAGGCTACTTGGTTGGTGATGGGTGTGGGCACCGCATTGACGTTCCGTTATCGGTGGGAGCGTCTCTGTGGGCGTGGCGGCCGTGGCCCCTGGAAGTCAACAAATACGGGTGTCTGCAGCAGCTCGCCCCTAACGCTGTTTGAACCTAGAGGCAGGGTGAGCTTAACCTGATGCTGCCAGATCCAAGAAGCTTGCTACACAAATTTGTTTCACAGCTTATTGGGATCTGGGATCGCGGAAGCCAATTCGATGACGGGGCTGTTCCTTTTTTTCAAGATACTTGGTAGATGATTGGATGGGACCGTCTGTCTATCACCGTGTGGGCGTGCAAACACAACCAATCATATTGACGTGTCTATATAGCTTCACATCCGGTTTCGCACATATCCCGCCCTTAGCTCACACTGATTGGTTCGGTACGGAACGGATCGGTGTTAGCTCAACTCCCTGAGAGATCCCAGATGAAGGCTGTGTTGGGGAACATGGTTACCCAATACCGCCCCCATCTGGCAGCGTCAGGTTAAGGGTGAGCTGGGAGGATACACTTTGTTGACCGCACAATATACTTTGATTAATTTGATTCATTCACGTTTTGTTTGCTTCACCGTTTTGATTGTTATTTATTGGATTCTTTGCACATATCTATTGCATATATATATATATATATATATATATATATATATATATATATATATATATATATTTATATTTATTGTATTGTAATATTTGGTGCACTGAGCTATATAAACATTTTAATCCATTCTGAACGGGAACCCATTTTGGTGTCGGCATCATGTTATGCTTTAGCTATTGAAAAATAGCATTCCTACAAGCTCATATCGCGCCACCGAGTGGCGCGCTATGAGCTTGTAGGTCTGCTATTTATGAAAGATCAAAAAAAACGACTGACATTTTTAGAATCTGATCTCAGGTCAGAATGGGTTAAATCAGACCAGTGTGTGTCCAGTGGAAACCTCGTATGAATCTGATCTCAGGTCAGAATGGGTTAAACTTTGAGCTCGTTTGGATATGAATCATTTTATCATTGTTTTATCGCGCGTCATTACAGCTTGTTTTATCTCCCAGGTTTAGCCTGCCGGCGTGAGTCATTTATTGGTCATTATTATCAGCCACAACAATTTGTTGTTATTCCTTGCCTTTCTGAAATATGAACATTGTATGTATTTTTATTTTTGGGTAACATATTGTATTTGTATTGTGTGTGTGTGTGTGTGTGTGTGTGTGTGTGTGTGTGTGTGTGTGTGTGTGTGTGTGTGTGTGTGTGTGTGTGTTGAGGGCATGCCGGAGCAGAGCCCTGTGGTTACAGCGAGGCAGCATTGATTGATCACCTGTGTGAGCTGAGCTCAGTCACAACAAGCTGAGTCTCAGTGGAGTAAGGAGCTCTTCCCACGCCTAAAAAGAGTGTCCTTAAATAAAGAATATAAGATAAGTTAACGTAGCTCTCCTAAAATAATCTGCAGAAGGCGCACACGGTATGTTACATGTTGTTGTTTTCTTTGTCTAAACAGTGTTTAGACAAATTCTGTTTGTGTACGTCTCATTGTGTTTGTTTATAATATATTTCATGATTCATGGACACTTTAAAAGGACATCATGATTGACTGACAACGAGGACATTCATGTTTCATTCGTTGTGTTTAAAATAGGGCCGGGACTAATTGCGATTAATTTAGATGAATTAACTACAGAAAAATTAATCGTGATTAACTACAGATAAATTAATCGCACCTTTTTTTTCACCGCGGAACGTTCTCACTGGGCGCTTTTCTATAGTACTGAAAACTGGAAATAATAAAAAGTCACCCCATTTTGTGGTGCCTAGAACTGGAGGTCTGACAAAAAACAGTAACAATATGAAGTAAGTACAGCTTTGTGATGTCACTGAGATGTACTTGTTACTGTTACTAATGTTTTTTCAGACCTCCAGTTCTAGGCAACACAGAATGGGGTGACTTTTTATTATTATTTCCACAACAGGTATATTAATGACAGTAAAATGTTGAAAATGAGTGGTATCCTGTAGTCACTATTGATTCACTGGGATACCAAAAAAACATTAAAAAAAAAGGTTTCTCGCTGTTCTCGGGTTGAATATTGATATGTGATAACTCTTTCCAGGCCGTGTTTGTTTTCATTATATTCCCCTTCTCCTCCAGGCAATGTGGACATTTGACCAATCTGTCAAAGCCCATATATAATATTATGTGAATATGTCCCAATGTCATGAAATAACTCATATGAAAGTGATAAGTCTCATCTTTCCCCCAAAAAAAGAATTATGTTTGTAGCATGTTCCGTTCTTTAGTTATAGGCAGTTGAATAGGTCATGGTTTCATCAAAATCAGCCCTCTGAAATAATTTGTCTGAGAAAACAGCACTTTTGTGAAAGACACTCTCTCAAGCAGAATACTCACTTGAATCTTTTTTCTTTTTCTATACTGACTTATCTGATATATGTACAGTATTTGTCTTCAAGCAGTTAAAGTTAAAAAAAGTATAAAAAAGTGTTTTTGTTGTACATCTTATTTTCACCCCATGAATGAGACTCAAACAGTTTCAAAAGACTCACATATACAGTACCTTTTGAATAAAAAAGATGCCTACAATAAAAATATGTCATTATCCTTTGAACACATTTTCGTTTCGGTCTCATGGGAAGCCAATCACCTTCGTCCCCCGCCGGATGTCCCGCCCCCGCCGGATGTCCCGCTCCCAGCTGATCCGGTGACCCCGGCGCGGACACTGATGCATCCTCCGATGCAGACAGTGTATCATCGGACAGTCACAGTACTGCAGATATTGTTGTGCTCGCCAGAGAGTTATACGGGACAAAATATCTCGTTTTCTTTTTTCTTTTCCTTGCGTGTTGGACTGTTCCTCCTCCTCGTCTGAACTTTCCATCTCTGATCCAGTCTCTGGATTTGGAAGGGCAACCAGGAAGGCATGCATTGTGGTTTGGCCAGGGCCTGGATTACCTGGCGGCCGCTTGCCAGCTCGTCCACGGCCGACACACTGCCCGTTTCTGCCTCGTCCTCGGCTGGGTCCAGCGCGCACTTCAGCGGGGACTTCCACGGCTCCACGGCGGCGACCAACAGGCTGCCCGCTGGCTCGCTCGTAGCCTGGCATGAGCGTCTCGCTGGCTCGTTTGGGGGTCCGGCCAGGTTTTTTTTGGGGGGGCGTTTTAGCCCTGATCGATCGCTGGTGTCTTTGATCTGCTTTTGTCTTGCTATGTGCTGTGGGTCAGTGTGTCCCGACGACTCTGGGTCAGACTGGAGTGGAGGATTTTGTGGCTCATGGGAACATTCTTTGGCTCAGCCTGTGTTGTCATGGTGTGATTGAATACTTTAGGGCCTGTCTTTTATCGCAGCGCTACCAAACTTTGTCACAGGGTGGGGGAGAGTGTCTTATAGCGGCTGCAAATATAAAAACAAATCTCGTCCAACCTCGTCCTAGGCGGCATAAAATCAAAAAATAATCTCGTCCGATCTCGCCCTGTGCCCGGAAAGGGTTAAGCTGTGTGTGTGTTCAACAACACAGCCATGGCGTTAAGCTGTGTGTGTGTGTTCAACAACACAGCCATGACGTTAAGCTGTGTGTGTGTGTTCAACAACACAGCCATGACGTTAAGCTGTGTGTGTGTTCAACAACACAGCCATGACGTTAAGCTGTGTGTGTGTTCAACAACACAGCCATGGCGTTAAGCTGTGTGTGTGTGTGTGTTCAACAACACAGCCATGGCGTTAAGCTGTGTGTGTGTGTTCAACAACACAGCCATGGCGTTAAGCTGTGTGTGTGTTCAACAACACAGCCATGACGTTAAGCTGTGTGTGTGTTCAACAACACAGCCATGACGTTAAGCTGTGTGTGTGTTCAACAACACAGCCATGACGTTAAGCTGTGTGTGTGTTCAACAACACAGCCATGACGTTAAGCTGTGTGTGTGTTCAACAACACAGCCATGACGTTAAGCTGTGTGTGTGTTCAACAACACAGCCATGACGTTAAGCTGTGTGTGTGTTCAACAACACAGCCATGACGTTAAGCTGTGTGTGTGTTCAACAACACAGCCATGACATTAAGCTGTGTGTGTGTTCAACAACACAGCCATGACATTAAGCTGTGTGTGTGTTCAACAACACAGCCATGACGTTAGGCTGTGTGTGTGTTCAACAACACAGCCATGGCCCAGGCCGTAGCGTAACGGTCTGGGCACCGGACTGGTAATCCAGTCGCAGTGTGCCGCGGGTTCGACTCCCGGACCCGACACGGCCTTTACTGCATGTCATCCCCCCATCTCTCTCCCGTTTCCTGTCAGCCTACTGTCTGTCCCTTGAAAAATCAATAAAAGGCGTAAGCCGCAAAAAAAAAAATCTTAAAAAAAAAAAAAAAAAACAACACAGCCATGACGTTAAGCTGTGTGTGTGTGTTCAACAACACAGCCATGACGTTAAGCTGTGTGTGTGTTCAACAACACAGCCATGACGTTAAGCTGTGTGTGTGTTCAACAACACAGCCATGACGTTAGGCTGTGTGTGTGTGTTCAACAACACAGCCATGACGTTAAGCTGTGTGTGTGTGTTCAACAACACAGCCATGACGTTAAGCTGTGTGTGTGTTCAACAACACAGCCATGACGTTAAGCTGTGTGTGTTCAACAACACAGCCATGACGTTAGGCTGTGTGTGTGTTCAACAACACAGCCATGACGTTAAGCTGTGTGTGTATTCAACAACACAGCCATGACGTTAAGCTGTGTGTGTGTTCAACAACACAGCCATGACGTTAGGCTGTGTGTGTGTTCAACAACACAGCCATGACGTTAAGCTGTGTGTGTGTGTTCAACAACACAGCCATGACGTTAAGCTGTGTGTGTGTTCAACAACACAGCCATGACGTTAAGCTGTGTGTGTGTTCAACAACACAGCCATGACGTTAAGCTGTGTGTGTGTGTTCAACAACACAGCCATGACGTTAAGCTGTGTTACTATTACTAACCCTACACTAGTCTGGCGTTACCAGACTGTTGCCTCTCACGATTTCCAAATGCTTCATCGTATACGGTCTGTCTGGAGCTACGTTAGAGCTGTCATGAGTAAACTTATAAATGCTTCATCGTATACAGTCTGTCTGGAGCTACGTTAGAGCTGTCATGAGTAAACTATAAATGCTTCATCGTATACGGTCTGTCTGGAGCAAGGTTAGAGCTGTCATGAGTAAACTTATAAATGCTTCATCGTATACGCTCTGTCTGGAGCTACGTTAGAGCTGTCATGAGTAAACTTATAAATGCTTCATCGTATACGCTCTGTCTGGAGCTACGTTAGAGCTGTCATGAGTAAACTTATAAATGCTTCATCGTACGGTCTGTCTGGAGTTACGGAATAGCACAGCCCCCCCCCGGGCCAATCCCGGGACGTTACCGTAAAGAGTTCAAACCCCAGCGTCTTCGCGGTGGAGGGCAGGAACTTACCTGCTGAAAACAAAACAACAAAATGATTTCTCAGATCCGGGCGGACTGCTATTGGAGGAGGTTCTGGACCACTACGACAACGTCTACCCCCCCCCCCCCCCCCCCCCCCTTGTCTTCTCATAGACGTCGACACGTGTCTTAACACAAGGCCAACATCAAAACCAAATGGACCCTTAGGGCCGATTCATACTCCTATTCTACCGCTGTTTCGGCGCTGTAGTGCCGAAATGATTTCGGCTCTGCAGAGATTTTCAGTTGCACCTTGTAACTCGCACAAATAATTTGCATTAAGCAGTGCTGCCGGGTCTTGACAGGAATACCGGATGACTCGCCCCGGTGCGTGCCCATTTTTCCTCCCAGAATCTTCCCCAGTGAGGGGGATAACTTTGTAATATGCTATTGGCTGTTTGTATTCTTTTTGGAAAAATATAAAAAGATACTCCTGTAGAAAGGCTATTTTATTTTACTTATATTGACCCTATAAACAATTTAGTATTATTTAGTATATGTAAGGTTTTTCCCCCTCAAATGGTACCTCGTCAGATAATCCCCACATATCCTACAACAACTTTCTGTGAACAGACTTCACTGTAGTAGCTTTTCATGAATTATATTTGTACTTAGGCTGTTCTGCTGTCATGAAAGTTTATAGTTAGAGAAATTCAAAGTCCAGCCGTCTGCTGTCCAGCCTCTCCCATTAACCCCTCACTGGGGGACATTCTGGGAGGAAAACAGAAACGGGGCGAGTCTTCTTGTTAACCCTTTGCACAACCGCTCCGTCATTTAGATATTTACAATTTACAATTTAGGCATTTAGCAGACGCTCTTAATCCAGAGCGACTTACATTTAAGCAAGAACAAAAGCATGGGAATACATCATGAAACATGCGTAAGCTAAGAAAGTAACAGTGGAATATCTATATAATGAAACTATACATACACTATACATATAAACTATACATATTTACTACTATGCTATACATATGTACTATGGCGTGCTATGACTAAATACAATACAATTATAGTGCTGTCTACATAACATGCTATAAGTCTGTATCAAATGCTATCTAAGCCAACATAAATGCTATCTAAGGGGTTAGGGTAAGTGCTATGGGCCATGATGGAGTCTGAAAAGGTGGGTTTTCAGGCTGCGGCGGAAGATTGGGAGTGATGCTGCAGTTCTGACTGCAATGGGAAGTGCATTCCACAGTTTTGGAGCCAGAAGGGAGAAGAGTTTGGGACGTGTGGAGCGTTGTCCCGGCGTTTTTAGTGAGGGTACTTCCAGCTTCCCTGCGTTGGCTGATCTGAGTGCGCGGGAGGGTTTGTAGGGTTCAATCATACTTGTAAGATATGGGGGAGCCATACCTTTGGTTGCTTTGAATGCCAGCATCAGAGTTTTGTATTCTGTGCGGGCAGCGACCGGGAGCCAGTGGAGGGAGCGGAGCAGGGGGGAGACATGTGAGAATTTTGGCTGGTTGAAGACCAAGCGAGCTGCTGCATTTTGGATCAGCTGGAGAGGCTTAAGTGCACATGCTGGTAGGCCAGTAAGGAGGGAGTTACAATAGTCGAGTTTTGACAAGACTGTTGTCTGGATTAGGAGCTGGGCTGATTCCTGGGTGAGGAACGGTCTAATTCGTCGTATGTTATAGAGTGTGAACCTACAGGATCGAGTGACAGCTGTGATGTGAGCTTTGAACGAGAGCTGACTGTCCAGGACAACACCAAGATTCCTGGCTGTTGGGACAGACGTTACCAGGGCGTTGTCTACGGAAATAGTTAGCTCCCGCATAGGGCAGGACTTAGCTGGGAAGAAGAGAAGCTCAGTCTTGTCTGGGTTCAGCTTGAGATGGTTGGAGGACATCCACTGCGAGATGTCAGCCAGGCATGCAGTGATGCGCTCTTCCACCTGAGTGGTAGAGGGGGGGAAGGATAGGAACAGTTGTGTGTCATCGGCGTAGCAGTGATAGGATATATTGTGAGCAGAGATGATAGTGCCAAGGGATTTAGTGTACAGTGAGAAAAGGAGGGGACCAAGTACAGATCCCTGTGGGACCCCAGTTTGGAGGGTTCGGGGGGATGATAACAGACCTTTCCAGGAAACCTGGTAGGTCCGGTCGGTGAGGTAGGAGGAGAACCACTTTAGTGCCGTTCCACCGATGCCTAGCTCCGCTAGGGTGTCTAGGAGCAGCTGGTGGTTCACTGTGTCAAATGCTGCTGATAGGTCTAGGAGAATCAGTACTGCAGAGTGGGAAGCAGCTTGGGCAGCATGTAGTGCTTCTGTGACTGCCAGCAGGGCAGTTTCTGTGGAGTGGGCCTTCTTGAATCCGGACTGGTTGGGATCCAGCAGGTTGTTCTGTGAGAGATGGAGAGAGAGCTGGTTGGAGACGACACGTTCAATGGTTTTAGAAATAAATGAAAGGAGTGATATATGCATGTGATGTACGTACTGTAACCTATTCCTGTTCTTGGGTGTTGGATGTGGTTTCCGGTTCTCAGCTCTGCTAAGTGTTACGTTTTCTGTATAACATTCTTACTGTAATTCTTTGGATTTTTGGGGGGAAATCTCTTTAAATAAATAAATGCCTTTGTTGGGAATACTGACTGTTCCGCAAATAATATGTCTGGAAGAGATTTTCATTCCTGCTTAATTCTTAAACATGCGATGTTTGTTTTCACGTTTCATCAGATTTGACTTTTCTGACAAACACAAAGATTGTGTTGCTTTATGTCAGTGATTTTGGACCTCGTTTGAGGGGGGTCCCAGGGGGTCCCAGGGGGTCCCCAGCTATAGATGATGGAGCGTTGGTAACCAAATGGACCCTCATTAGATCTTTATCAAGAGTTAAACATCTGCAGAACCTATAGGTTCCGGAGAACCAGTGTTGTTTTCGTCGACTTAAACTAAGAGGAAAAATGTTCGTCGACTACCTTTTTTCACTGAAGAAAACTAAATGGAAACTAAATTAAAACTAAGCTATGGTGACTAAAACTAAGACTAAATATACTGACAATTTCGTCAACAAATAAAACTACACTAACATGTTAGGAAGGGACTAGTGGACAAGAGATCCAGTAGAAGTCATTTTACACTTGGTTGCATGCTGAAAATAGCCGATCTACAAGCTTGTAGATCGGCTATTTTCAGCAGGTGTAAAAACAGTCCTTGCGAAGGCATCAATGCCCACCAAAATACATTTTAGTCGACTAAATCAACTGTAGATTTAGTCGACTAAAATCTCATGACATATAGTCGACTAAAACTAGACTAACAATAAAACATTCCAGGTGACTAAAATGTGACTAAAACTAAATGAAAACTATTCAAAAGACTGGACTAAAACTAAAATAGAAATGTGATGCCAAAAACAACACTGCGGAGGAGAACAGCTTGAAAAGTATTGACTCTTGCAGCCACAAACATTTCCCTTGCACTGCATCCTCTAGAGCAGGAGGTCTACTCACTGTAATGAAATGAACAGCTCAACAAGATCTACTCACTGTAATAAAATGAACAGCTCAACAGGATCTACTCGCTGTAATAAAATGAACAGCTCAACAAGATCTACTCACTGTAATAAAATGAACAGCTCAACAAGATCTACTCACTGTAATAAAATGAACAGCTCAACAGGATCTACTCACTGTAATAAAATGAACAGCTCAACAAGATCTACTCACTGTAATGAAATGAACAGCTCAACAAGATCTACTCACTGTAATAAAATGAACAGCTTAAGATCTACTCACTGTAATGAAATGAACAGCTTAAGATCTACTCACTGTAATGAAATGAACAGCTCAACAAGATCTACTCACTGTAATAAAATGAACAGCTCAACAAGATCTACTCACTGTAATAAAATGAACAGCTCAACAGGATCTACTCGCTGTAATAAAATGAACAGCTCAACAAGATCTACTCAGTGTAATAAAATGAACAGCTCAACAAGATCTACTCACTGTAATGAAATGAACAGCTCAACAGGATCTACTCACTGTAATAAAATGAACAGCTCAACAAGATCTACTCACTGTAATAAAATGAACAGCTCAACAGGATCTACTCACTGTAATAAAATGAACAGCTCAACAAGATCTACTCACTGTAATAAAATGAACAGCTCAACAAGATCTACTCAGTGTAATAAAATGAACAGCTCAACAAGATCTACTCACTGTAATAAAATGAACAGCTCAACAGGATCTACTCGCTGTAATAAAATGAACAGCTCAACAAGATCTACTCACTGTAATAAAATGAACAGCTCAACAAGATCTACTCACTGTAATAAAATGAACAGCTCAACAGGATCTACTCACTGTAATGAAATGAACAGCTCAACAGGATCTACTCACTGTAATAAAATGAACAGCTCAACAAGATCTACTCACTGTAATAAAATGAACAGCTCAACAGGATCTACTCGCTGTAATAAAATGAACAGCTCAACAAGATCTACTCACTGTAATAAAATGAACAGCTCAACAGGATCTACTCACTGTAATAAAATGAACAGCTCAACAAGATCTACTCACTGTAATGAAATGAACAGCTCAACAAGATCTACTCACTGTAATAAAATGAACAGCTTAAGATCTACTCACTGTAATGAAATGAACAGCTTAAGATCTACTCACTGTAATGAAATGAACAGCTCAACAAGATCTACTCACTGTAATAAAATGAACAGCTCAACAAGATCTACTCACTGTAATA
>NC_139717.1:5339645-5347145 GCF_964188405.1 Protomyctophum parallelum
TATATATATATATATATATAATATATATATACACACATGTGGTAAATAATTTGCTCTGACATTAGGCCTATTGGTTAAAAGGTATCATGTGACCTACGTATAATAATTATAGAGCCCAGCTGGTTGCTTGTTTCTCTCACAAAACCTGGCAACTCTGAGCTAGTGTTGCCAGGTCAGCTTGTTATAAGCAACGTTGGGCTTCTTGTTCTGTAAAGTCTCTTGTAAATGTTGATCGTTGTGGCAGTTAGTTTCTAAACAATCTGAGAACCCAACGTCAAAAAAATAAAGGAAAAACAGCTCCCTGTGTGTGTGTGTGTGTGTGTGTGTGTGTGTGTGTGTGTGTGTGTGTGTGTGTGTGTGTGTGTGTGTGTGTGTGTGTGTGTGTGTGTAAGACAATTAGCATATGGGCTGAGGCAGGGGTCTTCAGCAGGGGGTCCGGGGACCCTAGGGGTCCTCAGAGGGACCAGGGGTCAAATAATATATAAATTGTTTATCGAGCCCCACCCCCATCTTGGTGAGAGTGACTTTCGTCCTAGTCCACATTGTTTATGGTTTGTGTTTCTAGTCCAGTGTTCATGGTCTGTGTTCCTCTTCCTGACTCTTCCAGGGGAAACACCACAGATGTTCTTCCCACTTTGAGAGGAGGGATGAAGACCCTCTGATGACCCCGATGTCATCTCCTCTATGAAGGTAAAATGTCTCTTTGATTTCATCTGGATGTCAATTCACCATCCTGAGCCTAATAACACAAACTAGTATCAGTGTTTCACTGCTACTGTATTACACTGTACATTATGACCGTATGGTAAATGGTAAATGGTGCATTTATATAGCGCCTTTATCCAAGGTGCTTTACAGAGATTGTGCATTACATTCACCCATTCACACACACATTCATACACCGATGGCAGCGGAAACCATGCAAGGCACCAACCAGCACATCGGGAGCAATTAGGGGTTCAGTGTCTTGCTCAAGGACACTTCGACAGTAACTCTGGGGGAGCCCGGGTTCGAACTGGCAACCTTACGGTTACCATCCAGGCACTCTACCCCTGAGCCACCGCCGCCCATGAATATATGAATATATAGTACCAGTACGACACCCTGGGGGTGAGAAGCGGCCTCGCCCTGGAGGGCGATTTCGCGTCCAGGCACGGGCCACTTAAACAGAATGTTCCTCCACCTTGGTAGCCACAGAAACCTCTCTCTGTGTTGCATGTGATGACAGACAAGACAGTGCACTTCTCATGTCATTTTATTCCTCATACAAAGATGCCATTGCCTTATTGGATAAAAAAAGAAAAAGGGTGGCAGCTGCTAGTCCTGACTATAGAGTAGCTAGCCAGACCCCAACCTGGCAACTATTATTCAAGAGTATAGAGTATAGCTATAGCCAGACTCCCAACCTGGCAACTACTAGTCCTGACTATAGAGTAGCTAGCCAGACCCCCAACCTGGCAACTATTATTCAAGAGTATAGAGTATAGCTAGCCAGACCAACCTGGCAACTATTAGTCCTGACTATAGAGTAGCTAGCTAGACCCCCAACCTGGCAACTACTAGTCCTGACTATAGAGTAGCTAGCATAGACTGTAAGAAATATGGACAAAGCGTTCCCCGGGTCTAACATGAACGTAAAATGAAGCCTGTCAGTCCTTGTATTGTAAGTCGCCATCTTTCTAGATCCGTTTGGGCCCAGCTGGCCCATTGGCTGGCCCAGACAACGAGGCGGGACTTCCCCCCTTATTCTCCGTTGGTTTTTTATTTTGACTCGAGTGGGAGGGGAATCCCGATCATAGACTGCCTTACTGTGGCCCTCCTAAAGGCCTTACTGTGGCCCTCCTAAAGGCCTTACTGTAGGCCCTCCTAAAGGCCTTACTGTAGGCCCTCCTAAAGGCCTTACTGTAGGCCCTCTTAAAGGCCTTACTGTGGCCCTCCTAAAGGCCTTACTGTAGGCCCTCTTAAAGGCCTTACTGTGGCCCTCCTAAAGGCCTTACTGTAGGCCCTCCTAAAGGCCTTACTGTGGCCCTCCTAAAGGCCTTACTGTAGGCCCTCCTAAAGGCCTTACTGTGGCCCTCCTAAAGGCCTTACTGTGGCCCTCCTAAAGGCCTTACTGTAGGCCCTCCTAAAGGCCTTACTGTAGGCCCTCCTAAAGGCCTTACTGTGGCCCTCCTAAAGGCCTTACTGTGGCCCTCCTAAAGGCCTTACTGTAGGCCCTCCTAAAGGCCTTACTGTGGCCCTCCTAATGGCCTTACTGTAGGCCCTCCTAAAGGCCTTACTGTGGCCCTCCTGAAGGCCTTACTGTAGGCCCTCCTAAAGGCCTTACTGTGGCCCTCCTAAAGGCCTTACTGTGGCCCTCCTAAAGGCCTTACTGTGGCCCTCCTAAAGGCCTTACTGTAGGCCCTCCTAAAGGCCTTACTGTAGGCCCTCCTAAAGGCCTTACTGTGGCCCTCCTAAAGGCCTTACTGTGGCCCTCCTAAAGGCCTTACTGTGGCCCTCCTAAAAACCTTACTGTAGGCCCTCCTAAAGGCCTTACTGTGGCCCTCCTAAAGGCCTTACTGTAGGCCCTCCTAAAGGCCTTACTGTGGCCCTCCTAAAGGCCTTACTGTAGGCCCTCCTAAAGGCCTTACTGTAGGCCCTCCTAAAGGCCTTACTGTAGGCCCTCCTAAAGGCCTTACTGTGGCCCTCCTAAAGGCCTTACTGTGGCCCTCCTAAAGGCCTTACTGTGGCCCTCCTAAAGGCCTTACTGTAGGCCCTCCTAAAGGCCTTACTGTAGGCCCTCCTAAAGGCCTTACTGTAGGCCCTCTTAAAGGCCTTACTGTGGCCCTCCTAAAGGCCTTACTGTAGGCCCTCCTAAAGGCCTTACTGTGGCCCTCCTAAAGGCCTTACTGTGGGCCCTCCTAAAGGCCTTACTGTAGGCCCTCCTAAAGGCCTTACTGTAGGCCCTCCTAAAGGCCTTACTGTGGCCCTCCTAAAGGCCTTACTGTGGCCCTCCTAAAGGCCTTACTGTAGGCCCTCCTAAAGGCCTTACTGTAGGCCCTCCTAAAGGCCTTACTGTGGCCCTCCTAAAGGCCTTACTGTAGGCCCTCCTAAAGGCCTTACTGTGGCCCTCCTAAAGGCCTTACTGTAGGCCCTCCTAAAGGCCTTACTGTGGCCCTCCTAAAGGCCTTACTGTAGGCCCTCCTAAAGGCCTCTCTGTGGCCCTCCTAAAGGCCTTACTGTAGGCCCTCCTAAAGGCCTTACTGTGGCCCTCCTAAAGGCCTTACTGTAGGCCCTCCTAAAGGCCTTACTGTGGCCCTCCTAAAGGCCTTACTGTGGCCCTCCTAAAGGCCTTACTGTGGCCCTCCTAAAGGCCTTACTGTAGGCCCTCCTAAAGGCCTTACTGTAGGCCCTCCTAAAGGCCTTACTGTGGCCCTCCTAAAGGCCTTACTGTAGGCCCTCCTAAAGGCCTTACTGTGGCCCTCCTAAAGGCCTTACTGTGGCCCTCCTAAAGGCCTTACTGTGGCCCTCCTAAAGGCCTTACTGTGGCCATCCTAAAGGCCTTACTGTGGCCCTCCTAAAGGCCTTACTGTAGGCCCTCCTAAAAGCCTTACTGTTGGCCCTCCTAAAGGCCTTACTGTAGGCCCTCCTAAAGGCCTTACTGTAGGCCCTCCTAAAGGCCTTACTGTGGCCCTCCTAAAGGCCTTACTGTGGCCCTCCTAAAGGCCTTACTGTAGGCCCTCCTAAAGGCCTTACTGTAGGCCCTCCTAAAGGCCTTACTGTAGGCCCTCTTAAAGGCCTTACTGTGGCCCTCCTAAAGGCCTTACTGTAGGCCCTCCTAAAGGCCTTACTGTAGGCCCTCCTAAAGGCCTTACTGTGGCCCTCCTAAAGGCCTTACTGTAGGCCCTCCTAAAGGCCTTACTGTGGCCCTCCTAAAGGCCTTACTGTAGGCCCTCCTAAAGGCCTTACTGTGGCCCTCCTAAAGGCCTTACTGTAGGCCCTCCTAAAGTCCTTACTGTGGCCCTCTTAAAGGCCTTACTGTGGCCCTCCTAAAGGCCTTACTGTGGGCCCTCCTAAAGGCCTTACTGTAGGCCCTCCTAAAGGCCTTACTGTGGCCCTCCTAAAGGCCTTACTGTGGCCCTCCTAAAGGCCTTACTGTAGGCCCTCTTAAAGGCCTTACTGTAGGCCCTCCTAAAGGCCTTACTGTGGCCCTCCTAAAGGCCTTACTGTGGCCCTCCTAAAGGCCTTACTGTGGCCCTCCTAAAGGCCTTACTGTAGGCCCTCCTAAAGGCCTTACTGTGGCCCTCCTAAAGGCCTTACTGTAGGCCCTCCTAAAGGCCTTACTGTGGCCCTCCTAAAGGCCTTACTGTAGGCCCTCCTAAAGGCCTTACTGTAGGCCCTCCTAAAGGCCTTACTGTGGCCCTCCTAAAGGCCTTACTGTAGGCCATCCTAAAGGCCTTACTGTGGCCCTCCTAAAGGCCTTACTGTAGGCCCTCCTAAAGTCCTTACTGTGGCCCTCTTAAAGGCCTTACTGTGGCCCTCCTAAAGGCCTTACTGTGGGCCCTCCTAAAGGCCTTACTGTAGGCCCTCCTAAAGGCCTTACTGTGGCCCTCTTAAAGGCCTTACTGTGGCCCTCCTAAAGGCCTTACTGTGGGCCCTCCTAAAGGCCTTACTGTAGGCCCTCCTAAAGGCCTTACTGTGGCCCTCCTAAAGGCCTTACTGTAGGCCCTCCTAAAGGCCTTACTGTGGCCCTCCTAAAGGCCTTACTGTAGGCCCTCCTAAAGGCCTTACTGTGGCCCTCCTAAAGGCCTTACTGTGGCCCTCCTAAAGGCCTTACTGTGGGCCCTCCTAAAGGCCTTACTGTAGGCCCTCCTAAAGGCCTTACTGTGGCCCTCCTAAAGGCCTTACTGTGGCCCTCCTAAAGGCCTTACTGTAGGCCCTCCTAAAGGCCTTACTGTGGCCCTCCTAAAGGCCTTACTGTAGGCCCTCCTAAAGGCCTTACTGTGGCCCTCCTAAAGGCCTTACTGTGGCCCTCCTAAAGGCCTTACTGTAGGCCCTCCTGAAGGCCTTACTGTGGCCCTCCTAAAGGCCTTACTGTGGCCCTCCTAAAGGCCTTACTGTAGGCCCTCCTAAAGGCCTTACTGTGGCCCTCCTAAAGGCCTTACTGTAGGCCCTCCTAAAGGCCTTACTGTAGGCCCTCCTAAAGGCCTTACTGTAGGCCCTCCTAAAGGCCTTACTGTGGCCCTCCTAAAGGCCTTACTGTGGCCCTCCTAAAGGCCTTACTGTAGGCCCTCCTAAAGGCCTTACTGTGGCCCTCCTAAAGGCCTTACTGTAGGCCCTCCTAAAGGCCTTACTGTGGCCCTCCTGAAGGCCTTACTGTGGCCCTCCTAAAGGCCTTACTGTGGCCCTCCTAAAGGCCTTACTGTAGGCCCTCCTAAAGGCCTTACTGTGGCCCTCCTAAAGGCCTTACTGTGGCCCTCCTAAAGGCCTTACTGTGGCCCTCCTAAAGGCCTTACTGTAGGCCCTCCTAAAGGCCTTACTGTAGGCCCTCCTAAAGGCCTTACTGTAGGCCCTCTTAAAGGCCTTACTGTGGCCCTCCTAAAGGCCTTACTGTAGGCCCTCCTAAAGGCCTTACTGTAGGCCCTCCTAAAGGCCTTACTGTGGCCCTCCTAAAGGCCTTACTGTGGCCCTCCTAAAGGCCTTACTGTAGGCCCTCCTAAAGGCCTTACTGTAGGCCCTCCTAAAGGCCTTACTGTAGGCCCTCCTAAAGGCCTTACTGTAGGCCCTCCTAAAGGCCTTACTGTGGCCCTCTTAAAGGCCTTACTGTGGCCCTCCTAAAGGCCTTACTGTGGGCCCTCCTAAAGGCCTTACTGTAGGCCCTCCTAAAGGCCTTACTGTGGCCCTCCTAAAGGCCTTACTGTAGGCCCTCCTAAAGGCCTTACTGTGGCCCAACTAAAGGCCTTACTGTAGGCCCTCCTAAAGGCCTTACTGTGGCCCTCCTAAAGGCCTTACTGTGGGCCCTCCTAAAGGCCTTACTGTAGGCCCTCCTAAAGGCCTTACTGTGGCCCTCCTAAAGGCCTTACTGTGGCCCTCCTAAAGGCCTTACTGTAGGCCCTCCTAAAGGCCTTACTGTGGCCCTCCTAAAGGCCTTACTGTAGGCCCTCCTAAAGGCCTTACTGTGGCCCTCCTGAAGGCCTTACTGTGGCCCTCCTAAAGGCCTTACTGTGGCCCTCCTAAAGGCCTTACTGTAGGCCCTCCTAAAGGCCTTACTGTGGCCCTCCTAAAGGCCTTACTGTGGCCCTCCTAAAGGCCTTACTGTGGCCCTCCTAAAGGCCTTACTGTAGGCCCTCCTAAAGGCCTTACTGTAGGCCCTCCTAAAGGCCTTACTGTAGGCCCTCCTAAAGGCCTTACTGTAGGCCCTCCTAAAGGCCTTACTGTAGGCCCTCCTAAAGGCCTTACTGTGGCCCTCCTAAAGGCCTTACTGTGGCCCTCCTAAAGGCCTTACTGTAGGCCCTCCTAAAGGCCTTACTGTAGGCCCTCCTAAAGGCCTTACTCTTGGCCGTCCTAAAGGCCTTACTGTGGGCCCTCCTAAAGGCCTTACTGTGGCCCTCCTAAAGGCCTTACTGTGGCCCTCCTAAAGGCCTTACTGTGGCCCTCCTAAAGGCCTTACTGTAGGCCCTCCTAAAGGCCTTACTGTAGGCCCTCCTAAAGGCCTTACTGTAGGCCCTCTTAAAGGCCTTACTGTGGCCCTCCTAAAGGCCTTACTGTAGGCCCTCCTAAAGGCCTTACTGTGGCCCTCCTAAAGGCCTTACTGTAGGCCCTCCTAAAGGCCTTACTGTGGCCCTCCTAAAGGCCTTACTGTGGGCCCTCCTAAAGGCCTTACTGTGGCCCTCCTAAAGGCCTTACTGTAGGCCCTCCTAAAGGCCTTACTGTAGGCCCTCCTAAAGGCCTTACTGTAGGCCCTCCTAAAGGCCTTACTGTGGCCCTCCTAAAGGCCTTACTGTGGCCCTCCTAAAGGCCTTACTGTGGCCCTCCTAAAGGCCTTACTGTAGGCCCTCCTAAAGGCCTTACTGTAGGCCCTCCTAAAGGCCTTACTGTAGGCCCTCCTAAATGCCTTACTGTGGCCCTCCTAAAGGCCTTACTGTGGCCCTCCTAAAGGCCTTACTGTAGGCCCTCCTAAAGGCCTTACTGTGGCCCTCCTAAAGGCCTTACTGTGGCCCTCCTAAAGGCCTTACTGTGGCCCTCTTAAAGGCCTTACTGTGGCCCTCCTAAAGGCCTTACTGTGGCCCTCCTAAAGGCCTTACTGTGGCCCTCCTAAAGGCCTTACTGTAGGCCCTCCTAAAGGCCTTACTGTAGGCCCTCCTAAAGGCCTTACTGTAGGCCCTCCTAAAGGCCTTACTGTAGGCCCTCCTAAAGGCCTTACTGTAGGCCCTCCTAAAGGCCTTACTGTGGCCCTCTTAAAGGCCTTACTGTGGCCCTCCTAAAGGCCTTACTGTGGCCCTCCTAAAGGCCTTACTGTGG
>NC_139717.1:5979645-6004645 GCF_964188405.1 Protomyctophum parallelum
CACTGACTCACACTAGAGGTCTGTAACATATAGAACACGCTCAGTCACTGGCTCACACTAGAGGTCTGTAACATATAGGACAGGCTCCAGTCACTGCAGGCTCACACTAGAGGTCTGTAGCATATAGGACAGGCTCCAGTCACTGGCTCACACTAGAGGTCTGTAACATATAGGACAGGCTCCAGTCACTGGCTCACACTAGAGGTCTGTAGCATATAGGACAGGCTCCAGTCACTGGCTCACACTAGAGGTCTGTAACATATAGAACACGCTCAGTCACTGGCTCACACTAGAGGTCTGTAGCATATAGGACAGGCTCCAGTCACTGGCTCACACTAGAGGTCTGTAGCATATAGGACAGGCTCCAGTCACTGCAGGCTCACACTAGAGGTCTGTAACATATAGGACAGGCTCCAGTCACTGCAGGCTCACACTAGAGGTCTGTAGCATATAGGACAGGCTCCAGTCACTGGCTCACACTAGAGGTCTGTAGCATATAGGACAGGCTCCAGTCACTGGCTCACACTAGAGGTCTGTAACATATAGGACAGGCTCCAGTCACTGGCTCACACTAGAGGTCTGTAACATATAGGATACGCTCCAGTCACTGCAGGCTCACACTAGAGGTCTGTAACATATAGGACAGGCTCCAGTCACTGGCTCACACTAGAGGTCTGTAGCATATAGGACAGGCTCCAGTCACTGGCTCACACTAGAGGTCTGTAACATATAGGACAGGCTCCAGTCACTGGCTCACACTAGAGGTCTGTAGCATATAGGACAGGCTCCAGTCACTGGCTCACACTAGAGGTCCCAAATGTAAACACAGATGTGGGGATAACAGCCTTTTGTTTTAGTGCCTCGACCACGTGGAATGACCTACAGCGTAAATTAAAGATCTGTTCTCCCATAACATAACGGTCAATAATATAAATCTTTGATTGCAGACTTACCCCCCTAAGTGTCGGAAAACTGTTTTTAAACATGCGTGCTACGTCACGCCATGAGGAAATGTTGCTGTTCTGTTCTGGTTTCTCTGTTCGACACTGCAAATGAGGGTGACCTCAATGTCTTTCGAGAATAAATAAAAGGTTTGAATGAATTCAAGAAGCCTACAGCGATCAGAAGATGTAACCCAGGTAAAGTAATCCGTCACTCTGCAAGTTTAACTTTAAAGTGTTTTCCATCTGTCATTTCTGATAGCCTGCAGGCTGCAGCCCTGCACTCTACTACAGACATAAACTTTTTTTAATCATCCAATCCTTGTTGATATAACTCATTTACTGTAGGTCAATGTTAATAACAGCATGTCTATAAAGTACAGTCAGCGAGTCTTTGCTGACTGTGGGGCGTCTTGCAAAGATTTGGGGGGCCTAAACAAAATATACCCCTGACTGCACTGGGGCCATTGGCCAGGTCCCCACGCCCCTGACTGCACTGGGGCCTATGGCCAGGTCCCCACGCCCCTGACTGCACTGGGGCCATTGGCCAGGTCCCCACGCCCCTGACTGCACTGGGGCCTATGGCCAGGTCCCCACGCCCCTGACTGCACTGGGGCCATTGGCCAGGTCCCCACGACCCTGACTGCACTGGGGCCATTGGCCAGGTCCCCACGCCCCTGACTGCACTGGGGCCTATGGTCAGGTCCCCACGCCCCTGACTGCACTGGGGCCATTGGCCAGGTCCCCACGCCCCTGACTGCACTGGGGCCATTGGCCAGGTCCCCACGCCCCTGACTGCACTGGGGCCATTGGCCAGGTCCCCACGCCCCTGACTGCACTGGGGCCATTGGCCAGGTCCCCACGCCCCTGACTGCACTGGGGCCTATGGCCAGGTCCCCACGCCCCTGACTGCACTGGGGCCATTGGCCAGGTCCCCACGCCCCTGACACCGTATCAAGGGCAGAGGATATCTGTTTGAACGAATGCAAATTCATCACACAAAATAAATGTCCCTGCCCTGTGTGTAAGGACTAGTTTATTTTATTTTCTGGTTTTACTATCCTTGTGGGGACTCCTGGTAAAACATGCCACGCTGTAGACTGTACCCATGTAAACATACACGTGTATACACTAGTACATACATAGTGTAAAGTGTGGATTAGGGTTTGTCAAAGTGGGTGCCGTCTGTGGCACCCTAGGGTGCCTTGACGCAAGTTCAGGGCTGCCTCGGAACACTGTGATAATAATAATATTTGGAATTCATCAATGTCGCTCTCATCATCATACATCATCACATTCACGGCCAATCACTTTTGGCGCCCTCACTTTTTATCTGCACTTTTTAAAGCCCTTAGCAAATCAAATCATCGCTATATGGCGTGCACACTGTCTCACTCACGCACAAAGCTGGGCATAGGAGGGGCATCAGAAGTGTTTGAAAAGCACCAGAGTAGATATACCTGCTGTGTGGCAGTGTAGTTAGAGTAGATATACCTGCTGTGTGGCAGTGTAGTTAGAGTAGATATACCTGCTGTGTGGCAGTGTAGTTAGAGTAGATATACCTGCTGTGTGGCAGTGTAGTTAGAGTAGATATACCTGATGTGTGGGAGTGTAGTTAGAGTAGATATACCTGATGTGTGGCAGTGTAGTTAGAGTAGATATACCTGCTGTGTGACAGTGTAGTTAGAGTAGATATACCTGCTGTGTGGCAGTGTAGTTAGAGTAGATATACCTGATGTGTGGCAGTGTAGTTAGAGTAGATATACCTGCTGTGTGGCAGTGTAGTTAGAGTAGATATACCTGCTGTGTGACAGTGTAGTTAGAGTAGATATACCTGCTGTGTGGCAGTGTAGTTAGAGTAGATATACCTGATGTGTGGCAGTGTAGTTAGAGTAGATATACCTGCTGTGTGGCAGTGTAGTTAGAGTAGATATACCTGCTGTGTGGCAGTGTAGTTAGAGTAGATATACCTGCTGTGTGGCAGTGTAGTTAGAGTAGATATACCTGCTGTGTGGCAGTGTAGTTGTTAGATACCTGCTGTGTGGCAGTGTAGTTGTTAGATACCTGCTGTGAGGCAGTGTAGTTGTTAGATACCTGCTGTGTGGCAGTGTAGTTGGCTGGGTTGGACACTGAGTTGTTGGTGGCGTAGAGCCCTGACGAAGGAGTGAAACTGGAACCTAGGGGAGAGAGGGAGGGAGAGAGAGAGAGAGAGAGAGAGAGAGAGAAAAGTTCCTAACGTTACACAGGTCAAAGTCATGCGTAGCGTGGAGTGGAGTGGACGGACAGCGATGCCAATAAGAACAAAATGTTTCCACTCCGACCGACCGCTGCAGTGACATTCACAGCTCACCACCAGCAGACCGCTGCAGTGACATTCACAGCTCACCACCAGCAGCGCCGGCCTTTTGAAAATGTACAGAACTCATTTCAAGATCCTAAAAAAAACGCTTAAAAAAAAAGAAAACAGTCGCCCCTCATCGAGTTATTTGTGCAACGGCAGAAAGCTGATAGCTCCATCTGGGAGCATTGTGGCGTCGGGAGAGAGAGAGAGAGAGAGAGAGGATGTGGTGTTCCCGTACCCACCTGGCATCTGATAGGGTGAGTAGGCAGTCTGTCCGGGCTGAGGGGTGGTGAAGCCGGGGCTGTAGCTGATGCCCGTCTGCAGGGGAGACTGGCTCTGCGCCAGGCCGCCCTCCGTCTTGATTCCCGGCAGCATCACGCCCAGATCTGTTGTGGAGAGAGAACAGTTATACCACCAGCAGACTGCGTCAGTTAGATCGGGGCGGCGGTGGCTCAGGGGGTAGAGAGAACAGTTATACCACCAGCAGACTGCGTCCGTTAGATCGGGGCGGCGGTGGCTCAGGGGGTAGAGAGAACAGTTATACCACCAGCAGACTGCATCCGTTAGATCGGGGCGGCGGTGGCTCAGGGGGTAGGGAGTGGCTGGATGGTAACCGCAAGGTTGCCGGTTCGAGTCCAGAGTTAGTGTCGAAGTGTCCTTGAGCAAGACTCTGAACGCCTAATTGCTCCTGATGTGCAGGTTGGTGCCTTGCATGGTTTCCGCCCGCCACCATCGGTGTATGAATGTGTGTGTGAATGGGTGAATGTATAATGCACAATCTATGTAAAGCGCCTTGGATAAAGGCACTATATACTGTAAATGCACCATTTACCATTTATATCATCCAAATCTGAAACCTGAAGTATTTTCTATCTTCTGAATTATTGAAACTTTATTTCTATAAATCAATGCCCTGCTGTGTGTCATGAGTGTCAAGCTAAAATAGCAAAAAAGAAAGAACTATTTTACACATTTTGAAAGTTAAAGTGGTTAACCCATTCAGGACACCCTTTTGGTGTTTTAAGCATTATGTTATACTTTAGCTATTGAAAAATAGCAGATATACAAGCTCGTAGCGTGGCAGTCGGTGCCACGCTACGAGCTTGCAGATCCTGGAACAACATATTTTCAGTTTGGGGTCCTCAGCCAAATACAGATAATTCTAGGGGTCCTTGACATGAAAAAGGTTGAGCACCACTGACATAGAAACATAGTTTTTTCAGAAAACTGTCATGGATTTAGAAGCCTTTTTTATTTTTATAATCTGCCTCAGGTCTAAAGTGGTTAAGTTACCTGTGGGTTTTATGAATACTTAAAGGACCACTTTTCAACCTATCTTCATATAATAGGTCCTCACTAATAATCATGTGATAAATGGTGACATTTTTTTCTACTCGGTCTGTGTCTCATAGGAGGGCTGTGGGCAGTTCAGAAACCGTCTTCCAGTGACATCATCGATGGGGAATACAAGCTAATAGTAACTGCAGGCTTTCTAGTCCTGAAAAGTTGCAATGCGAAAATGGAAGCCATCGTTCTCACGATAATGAAAATCTAAACATTTTTTGTAAAAAAAAAATCTGCCCACAGCCGTCCTATGAGACACAGACTGAGTAGAAAAGAATCGTGCAATTTTTATTCATGGTTATTAGTGAGGATCTATTATATGAAGATAGGTTGAAAAGTGGTGAAGTGGTCCTTTAACAGATGAAAAGCATTAACAAGAGCTTGTTGTGACTAAACAATAACTACATTGCTTCCACTGAAACGCTGCAGGATCTTTTTTTTAATTTTGTTGCATTTATTGAAAAGTCCGGGTTTTGGACATACCAGGTTTTCCCACCCGACAACGAAGGACGCTATACAGGCAGAACTGTTAAATCAATATAAATGTATCCCAACACCTGGGGTAACTCATACCCCCTGCTTGGCAGTAAACTAACAGAGCTGTTTGTAAATGCATGTGGAGTTGGCCATGATGGCAGTAGTGTGTTACCGACAGCTCATCTTCAGCTGTTGTTAACCACAGCTATGTTGACAAAACAACATACTGTATACAGACAGTAATAATGAATTGCATTTTTATAGCGCTTTTCCAAGTGCTCAAAGCGCTTTATAATGGTTCATTCATTCATGCATTGGGAGGTGAAGCGGCGAACAGTCGACGCCAGCCTCCTCACTCATTCACACACCAATGGTGGCGAGCTCACACCGACCGACTCATTGGAGGCAATGTAGGGTTCAGTGTCTTATTGCCCAATAAGGACACTTCCACATGTGAACAGGAGGAGGACCACCGACGCAGGGGATCATTGGACGACCTGCTCTACCTCCTGAGCCACAGCCACCCTGAGTACACACACTCGTTTGCATTGCAAGCGGCATAGTGATTTCTGCATACTTATACTGTACTTGTACTTGTATACAGCCCTGATGAAGGCAGTATTGTCACCCCGGAAAGTTGAAATGTGATAAACAAAATTGCATTCAAATTAGCAAGTGTGCGTGCGTGCGTGTGTCAGTGATAATTGTGTTGACTAAGACTAAGTCGACTAAGGTTTTTCAGAAGACTAAATAGGACTAACGGCCAAGCTACACCGGGCATGTGTGCGTTTGACGTAAGCGCACTGCGCGCACAAAGTATGCGTGCGAAATGCCCCGCTGCTACACCAGATCTGTCAGACGCGCGGCAGATTTGTGCGGGACCTTCCGGGAGGATATATAGAAACGCGCGCATGGGGGCATACATACGCACGTAATTTTTTTTAGAACCGATCCTATTTTTAGAGCACGTGTAGGATGGCCCGCGGTATCCGTGCGTCTGGTGTAGCTGGTATCATTGACATATACTGTATTGGTCCTATCCAAACGCACTGTATACGCGCGCAGTAAACGCATACGCACGCGCGCAAAATTGCCAGGTGTAGCTTGGCCGTAAGACTAATTGGTGCGTCATTCAAAAGACTAAATCAAAATATTCTGAAAAAGGGTGGTGTGTGTGTGTGTGTGTGTGCGTGCGCTGTGCGTGTAACAGTACCGTAGGTGGACAGTCCGTAGGCCTGTCCCGTCTGTGTGTGTGTGTGTGTGTAACAGTACCGTAGCTGGACAGTCCGTAGGCCTGTCCCGTCTGTGTGTGCGGTGTGTGTGTAACAGTACCGTAGGTGGACAGTCCGTAGGCCTGTCCCGTCTGTGTGTGTGTGTGTGTGTAACAGTACCGTAGCTGGACAGTCCGTAGGCCTGTCCCGTCTGTGTGTGCGGTGTGTGTGTAACAGTACCGTAGGTGGACAGTCCGTAGGCCTGTCCCGTCTGTGTGTGTGTGTGTGTAACAGTACCGTAGGTGGACAGTCCGTAGGCCTGTCCCGTCTGTGTGTGTGTGTGTGTGTGTGTAACAGTACCGTAGGTGGACAGTCCGTAGGCCTGTCCCGTCTGTGTGTGTGTGTGTGTGTGTGTAACAGTACCGTAGGTGGACAGTCCGTAGGCCTGTCCCGTCTGTGTGTGTGTGTGTGTGTGTGTAACAGTACCGTAGGTGGACAGTCCGTAGGCCTGTCCCGTCTGTGTGTGTGTGTGTAACAGTACCGTAGGTGGACAGTCCGTAGGCCTGTCCCGTCTGCGTGTGCGGTGTGTGTGTAACAGTACCGTAGGTAGGGATGTGTAAATGTGTCCAAAATGAAAATCGATTTGTATAATTTAATATTAACGATTAATCGATTAATCGTTTTGTTTTTTGGGGGGGGGGGCTTTTTTTTTTTTTTTTTTTTTTTTTAAATAATTTCCTTTTTCTTTCTTTTTTAATGAACCCTACAAATAAAAAAAAATCTCCCCCCCAAGGGGTACCTAAGTCAAAAAAGTTTGGGAACCCCTGATGTAGTTGATTAATAATAATTGTAACTCTTGAGAGTTAAATAGGGTCCATTTGGTTACTAACTCCATCCTGATTAGGTAAATTTCCAACACCTGCTAAATCCTCCAAACCTGTATCTTGATTGGAATCAATCTCCACTCACACTCCTCTCAGTCATGCAGCCACACAGACACATCCCAGGCACACTTTGGTAGGCCTATAGCCCTGTCCTGTTTGGATGACAATATTGCCTTTCCAACAGATTTTCATTAAAAAAAAACGAAAAAAAACGAAAAAAAAAAAAATGACTAATCGATTAATCGGACCCATCCCTAACACACACACACACACACACACACACACACACACACACACACACACACACACACACACCCACACGCAGCAGTCACACACACACTACACACACACACATTAATACCGCTTGAACTTCAGTCAAACTCCGGCGTAATGCTGTGTTCAACTTCACAGTTCCTCCTCGGTACCAGTTTGTTTCATGTTATGTGGTGAAGCTTAACCCCATTTAGGCCTGACGTCAAAAAATTAAATAAAAAAAGTATTCTAAAGCGTATGACAGTTGTCTGAAATACCTCATGTTTCTATACCAGTGGTGCTCAATATTTCATGTCAAGGACCCCAAAAAATATATGTAATAGGCCGCCACCGACTCCCCATCTGACAATATGTTGTTCCAGGGACCAGAAGCAAAGATTTTAGTTAATAAAAACGTTCATTCTGAAATATTTGCGCCACATTTTCACGATTAAAAAAAAAATAGCAGATCTACAAGCTTATCGCGCGGCACTATGAGCTTGCAGATCTGCTATTTTTGAACAGCTAAAGTATAGCATAATGCTAAAAACACCAACTGAACGGGTTCATAACATTAGCTAAACTTGTTTGTAGAGGTGCTCCCGATCGACCACATATCGGTGATCGTCCGATTTTCACTCCAAATGACTCGATTCTGGAGAAACCAAACTTTTATACCATTTGGGTGGTGTAATAATATACGGTAGTCAAAAAAAAGGGAAAGGGAAAACCTACACTGTAATCAGGCACCCTGTCTTTGTACTGCTTGCTGTTTTAATTTCCTTCTTATATTGGCTCCACGTGTCGCTGTTATTTATACTTTTCATTCTTCATTTTATAGTATTATTTGTTTGCTATAGTCATGGCTGCCAGTTCCCACCTGATGTTGTGTGGGAGTCCAGACTGCTCCAGACCGTACTGAATAACCTCTAGCTTACATAATGTCTTGAGGCTCGGACTGAAGTCTAAGACATACAGGTCATCAGAGGTGTTGGCTCCTCCTAAGATGATGACACGATCTCCCATCATGCAACAGCACATCCTATACATCTGAGACGGTCCTTTCCCCTTGGGCTCAACCTTCTTCCAGGAGAAGGTCTCTGGACTGAATTTCCACACATCATTTAAGTCCTGGTAACCGTAGCGACCACCACATATGTACAGCTCTCCATTGTAGGTAAAGGCTGAATGATCCCTGCGTCCTTCTGGTAGAAGCTGTGTAGAAGGTGTGTCCAGCCAGTGGTTGGTCTCTGTGTCAAACACTCTGATGGTGTTGTAGTACTGACTCCACCACCCACAGCCTCCAAATACAAACATCTTTGTCCCGATGATGGTACCAGAGTGATGTTCTGTAGCAGGAGGTGGAGTTCCTCTGGTGTTAATTAAAGTCCAGACCATTGTGGTGGTGTCCAACTTGTACATGTCATTAGTCCTAATAGTCCATTCAGTCCCCCGGACACATCCTCCATGAATAAACATGACCTTCCCCAAAACACAGGCTGAGTGGTAACACCTCTCCTTTGGAACGGTCCCAGAAACCTGTGGTTTGAACCATCTGTGGGCGTCAACATCAAATGCATAAAGAACATCTCCGTAAGGATAACCTCCCCAGAGGTAGACGGTGTCTTCAATCAGCACAGCTGTGTGGCCCCAGAACCTGGAAGGAACCTCATGGTGGCGTTCTCCTGTTCCACGGGGCTCTGGGGTCAACTCCCTCCAGATCAAAGACTTTGTGTTGAAGACGTTCACATCACCTCCAAAGGAGTACACACAGTGTCTCACTGTCACAGCTCTTTGATTGGCTGTCTCTGGTCCTCTCAGACGCTCCGCCCAGCACAACATTACTCACTAGGATAGATAAGTCCTATTGGTCAATGGTATCCTATTGGTCAGTGGTATCCTATTGGTCAAATCCTGCTGTGTAAAAGCATGGAATATATAAAATAGCTCAAAGCTCTTGTGCTGGTTGCCTATAGGTCAGAACCCTGCAGTGGTGTCCCATTAGAAGTTAAACCAGGATGCTTAACCTTCTGCTCAGAACCTTCAGCAGAGCCCTGCTATATATTACCCCACTATGCTTTGTCACAATGACTGAGCCAATCAGATCTGTCCGTATATGGATTCTACCACATCGATCTGATGTCGGCACTAATAAGTCAGCCCGGAACAAATGTAGGGATTGTCGTTCTAGACATGTCAGATGTCATAGAGCCCAACGTGTCAGATGTCATATAGCCCAACGTGTCAGATGTCATAGAGCCCAACGTGTCAGATGTCATAGAGCCCAACGTGTCAGATGTCATAGAGCCCAACGTGTCAGATGTCATAGAGCCCAACGTGTCAGATGTCATATAGCCCAACGTGTCAGATGTCATATAGCCCAACGTGTCAGATGTCATAGAGCCCAACGTGTCAGATGTCATAGAGCCCAACGTGTCAGATGTCATATAGCCCAATGTGTCAGATGTCATAGAGCCCAACGTGTCAGATGTCATATAGCCCAACGTGTCAGATGTCATAGAGCCCAACGTGTCAGATGTCATAGAGCCCAACGTCCTAGTCGGATATGTGTGGAGACTAAATAACCAACGAGCAGCTCTCCCAGATCAGATTCTATGAATGAAAGTGAGAGTCTTGGTTACATGGGGGTGGCTGCTACGAAGGCGTTCACCTAGAGCTCCATATATGGGCATATCGGAGATGTTTAGCACTGACATCAGGCTAATAATGCCATCGTCATCGTCACACGCATTCAGTAGAACTGTACAAAAGAAGCATCAGAACTTGGTGGTGAACAAACGCTATAACGCTATCTTTGTGCTCGGAAAGACAGACCCAGGGACACAGGGACAGACCCAGGGACACACATAGCTGTCTATAGGAGTGGTTGCACCAGTCCAAAAGATTCCCCCGAATTATCGACATACAATCGTTTCATACAATCAATGAAATGTAGCCCAACAACTGATTGGACCAGAGCCAGATGTAGGCCTGTTTGGCAGTGCACTGTGCAGAGTGGGTTTTATTTTTACAATTTATTTTTTTAGTTTTAGTCTTAGTCTCTTGCATAGTTTTCATTTAGTTTTAGTCACATTTTATTCACCTGGTTTTAGTGTTAGTCTAGTTTTAGTCGACTAAATATCATATGATTTTAGTCGACTAAACAATTGATTTAGTCGAACAAAATGTATTTTACGGCCTTGATGCCGTCAAAATGACAGTTTTTTCACTTGCTGAAAATAGACGATCTACAAGCCCACAGCGCGTCGTTTTCGTCAGTGAAAAAACGTAGTCGACGAACATTTTTCGCCTTGGTTTTAGTGGACGAAAACAACCCTGGCACTGTGCAGTGCAGAAACATCATTGCCTTGACGTATATAACGAGCATCACCGCTGATTACAGACACTCTGAGAGTCTGCAGTCATTTCTCTCCAAAAGGCCTCGAATATGATGGAATCAGATTATTGTGATTATGGTATCACATGCTCAATTCATTTCCCCTAATCTTTGATTTGCGGGACGTGGGACAGTAGTGCTATTTGGGGACAGTACCGCGAGATGCGGGACGGGTGGTCGGCCCCACCCGACACAATAGTGGTGGTCCCCAGGTTGCTCTTAGTCACAGTGGTGGTCCCCAGGATGCTCTTAGTCACATTGGTGGTCCCCAGGTTGCTCTTAGTCACAGTGGTGGTCCCCAGGTTGCTCTTAGTCACAGTGGTGGTCCCCAGGTTGCTCTTAGTCACAGTGGTGGTCCCCAGGTTGCTCTTAGTCACAGTGGTGGTCCCCAGGTTGCTCTTAGTCACAGTGGTGGTCCCCAGGTTGCTCTTAGTCACAGTGGTGGTCCCTGGGTCAAAATCAGTTGAAAACCCCTGGTTTACTGGAAGGTCATGAAATGTATCCCTGAAGTGACATCGTCAAAAAAAGAAAAGGGAAAACCTACACTGTAATCAGGCACCCTGTCTTTGTACTGCTTGCTGTTTTAATTTCATTCTTTTATTGGCTCCACGTGTCGCTGTTATTTATACTTTTTATTCTTAATTTCATTATTTGTTTGCTTGTTCAATCAGCAGCTGTTGCTATAGTCATGGCTGCCAGTTCCCACCTGATGTTGTGTGGGAGTCCAGACTGCTCCAGACCGTACTGAATAACCTCTAGCTTACAAAATGTCTTGAGGCTAGGACTGAAGTCTAAGACATACAGGTCACCTGGTGTCTTTCCTCCAAAGAGGACGATACGATCTCCCACCATGCAACAGCACATCCTATTCAACATATGTGGACGTTTCCCCTTGGGCTCAACCTTCTTCCAGGAGAAGGTCTCTGGACTGAATTTCCACACATCATTTAAGTCCTGGTTACTGCAGCGACCACCAAATATGTACAGCTCTCCATTGTAGGTAAAGGCTGAATGATCAAAGCGTCCTTCTGGTAGAAGCTGTGTAGAAGGTGTGTCCAGCCAGTGGTTGGTCTCTGTGTCAAACACTCTGAATGTGCTCCACCCATAGCCTCCAAATACAAACATCTTTGTCCCGATGATGGAAGCAGAGTGACATGCTGTAGCAGGAGGTGGAGTTCCTCTGGTGTTAATTAAAGACCAGACCATCGTGGTGGTGTCCAACTTGTACATGTCATTAGTCCATTCAGTCCATTCAGTCCATTCAGTCCCGGTCCATCCTCCATGAATAAACATGTCCTTCCCCAAAACACAGGCTGAGTGGTTCATCCTCTCCTCTGGAACGGTCCCAGAAACCTGTGTTTTGAACCATCTGTGGGCGTCGACATCAAATGCATAAAGAACATTGCCGTTAGCATAACCTCCCCAGAGGTAGACGGTGTCTTCAATCAGAACAGCTGTGTGGCCCCAGCGCCTATTTGGAACCTCAAGGTGACGTTCTCTTCCAGGTGTCTCTGGGGTCAACTTCCTCCAGATCAAAGACTTTGTGTTGAAGACGTTCACATCAATCTTATTCTCACCTCCAAAGCAGTACACACAGTGTCTCACTGTGACAGCTCTTTGATTGGCTGTCTCTGGTCCTCTCAGACGCTCCGCCCAGTGTAGCATTACTGACTAGAATAAGTCCTATTGACCGATGGTATCCTATTGGTCAAGTCCTGCTGTGTAAAAGCATGGAATGTTCTCTGTCTTCACTTATATTGGTTCAGATGCACAAACGTCACGCACAGTTTTGGCCAATCTGTGAAGCCGATGGTTTGGTTTGGCCAATCAAGGATGTCGATGCGTGCTGACCTCCCTAATATGGTAAATTGATCACGATAGCAACTAGGGCTACATATGCAGGGCTGCACATAAGTGGTGCGCCAGTGCGCATGCGCCGTCAAAATTCATAATGCGCTGTCAATAAAGCGCCGGGAAGCGCTTCTGCGTACCCACAGCTGGGGCCGCACAGAATGATTATCATGGCCAGAATACTAGTAAATTCTGTGGCGAGAGCATTTCCCACTGACTGCCACTCAAAGTAGCTACTACTGGCCAATCACAGCACGTCTTGCACAAGTGCACTGGCCATTGTGGCCAATCACAGCGCGTCCTTAGTCAAACGAGGGAGGATCCACTCTATGGGGAGGATTCCATGCTGCTCACTGCTTGTTTTCCGGGTGCTGGAGCAACTTGCTTGTGTGCGATGCCGTCTCTCACGGACTGGCACGGCTGCTGCACAACATGAAGCTTATCAACATGACAACAGCGTGTCCCGACATACTGTCCCTTATTATCGTAAAGTCGGGTAGTGTACACTGTTTATTTTGCACCGAGGAGCCATGTGTGTCTGACTGTCTGACTCTGTTGACTGTGTGTACATCGCCTCAGTCAGGGAAGCCTGACTTATGCTTCGCCGTACGACTTATGTCGTATGTTAAACAAATAGGCAATAGCTGATCTGCAAGCTCTCAACGTGTCGCCTCCGCAACACGTTGTGAGCTAGTAGATCGGCTATTTAAATAAAAAAAAGTATCTAAATATTTCTTTGATGCTCATGGACAGTCCGTAGGCCTGTCCCGTCTGTGTGTGCGGTGTGTGTGTAACAGTACCGTAGGTGGACAGTCCGTAGGCCTGTCCCGTCTGTCTGTGTGTGTGTGTGTGTGTAACAGTACCGTAGGTGGACAGTCCATAGGCCTGTCCCGTCTGTGTGTGTGTGTGTGTGTGCGTGCGTGCGTGCGCTGTGCGTGTAACAGTACCGTAGGTGGACAGTCCGTAGGCCTGTCCCGTCTGCGTCTGGGCGTAGGCTGTGTAGACGGTGGACTGCTGCATGTTGCTGAACTGGGGCTGGCCGGCGTAGGAGGGCATGGAGGAGGGCATGGAGGGAGCTGCCGGGGTGGACAGGATGTGAGGGTAGGGCCTGAGACCACAAGATGAAGAGACAGTGTGTGTGAGAGTGTGTGTGTGTGTGTGTGTGTGTGTGTGTGTGTGTGTGTGTGTGTGTGTGTGTGTGCGTGTGTGCGTGTGGGCGGGGGGGAGGGGGGGTGGTAGATGGGATAGGGTAACAGAAGCAAGAAGGAAGAGAGATAATAATACAATCTGTTAATAAACGACCCCTATACTCGTTGTCATATAGGATGAATTGTGGAAAAATTGCTGATCTACAAGCTCACACAACACTGCATGGTGACGTAAGCAGATATTGGATATCTGTTTTTGTTTTCTTATCACCAGACTGGCTCATGTGAAAAAAAACTGGTTGAAATAAACCAACTGCTGAACCGGGTCGGACCGGTTTGAACCGGGTCAGACCGGTTTGAACCGCGTCAGACCGGTTTGAACCGGGTCAGACCGGTTTGAACCGGGTCAGACCGGTTTGAACCGGGTCAGACCGGTTTGAACCGGGTCAGACCGGTTTGAGCAAAGTGAGCTCAGGACTGTGATTATTATAACGTGATATTGTTGCTGTCGGGAGGAAACCTCATAACTCCATTTTTTTTAGTTTTTTTCCCCCCATAAATCAGTGCTATTGAACACCCTTTCCGTCTGTGTGTCGTTTAGAAAATATTGAACCGATGGAAAGTAGTAAAAACCGCATTGGACAAAACCTCTCAACTCCATTGGACCCTAAAACTGTCTGCTAAAACAGCTACCTCGACCACCTATCTCCTTTTCATGCAAGTAATTGTCTTGACAATATCTAAAGTCACAACACCAACTTTGATGAGGCAGTATTGCATCGTTTAACCAATTCTGACCTGAGATCAGATTCATACGAGGTTTCCACTGGACACACACTGGTCTGATTAAACCATTCTGACCTGAGATCAGATTCTAAAAATGTCAGTCGTTCTTCGATTTTTCAAAAATAGCAGACCTACAAGCTCGTAGCGCGCCACTCGGTGGCGCGCTATGAGCTTGTAGATCTGCTATTTTTCAATAGCTAAAGCATAACATGATGCCAACACCAAAATGGGTTAAAAAAAAGAAGGTTTTCTGGGTGCAGTACTTAGTTTAGACAGTTTTTGGTTTAGACTAGTCATTGGTTAGACCAGTCATTAGTCCTACAACTGTCTACAACCTATCTCAAACCCTCACCCTAAACCTAACCTCCCACGGGGCAGCACACCTAAACCTAACCTTAACCCATGTCTAACCAATGACTAGTCTAAACTAAGCATGCACCCTGGTTTGCTTCATTTCCTTAAAAATGTACAGTATGTTTAAAATTTCCTGAAAAATGAACATTTTGGAGTTATCAGGTTTCCTCCGGACAGCAACGATATTTCTGTGGGAGTTAAATAAGAGCAGCTTAAACTGGATAAAGTATTTGTCATTATGAAAAAACTAAGTACGGACAGGCTATTTGTCATTTAAGGGTGAACAGTTGAACTCCTTAAGGTCATTGGAGGATATAAAAGGCTGGAAGACGCGGAAGTCAGAATAAAATGCACCATTTGCAATGGCAACCGTTGGGGGAGACGAGTGTTTTGTTAAGTTGAGCGCGAGCATAATGAATTATAGAGAAGTGCCGTATGCCAAAGCATTACTGATGCGTAGCCAGGTCATCATGAGTCACATGAACACACGGTTAGCTTGTTGCTATGCTGCGCTGCTGCTGCTCTGTAGGGCTTTGACCCATTTTGGGCCAGGAACCCCTTTTTGGTGTTAGCATCACGTTATGCTTTAGCTATTGAAAAATAGCAGATCTACAAGCTCGTAGCGCGCCACCGAGTGGCGCGCTACGAGCTTGTATAGGTCTGCTATTTTGGAAGAATCGTGAAAAGTGACATGAAAGTGTTTGAGAACGACTGACATAGAAAAACTGCTTTTTCCAAGAAAACAGTCAGGATTTAGAAGACATTTGCAGAATCGTTCCCAGGTCAAAATGGGTTAAGCAACTAGTCGACTATTTAACTAGTCGACTAGTTAAACAACTAGTCGACTATTTAACTAGTCGACTATTTAACTAGTCGACTAGTTAAACAACTAGTCGACAATTTAACTAGTCGACTATTTAACTAGTCGACTAGTTAAACAACTAGCCGACTATTTAAATAGTCGACTAGTTAAACAACTAGTCGACTATTTAACTAGTCGACTAGTTAAACAACTAGTCGACTATTTAACTAGTCGACTAGTTAAACAACTAGTCGACTATTTAACTAGTCGACTAGTTAAACAACTAGTCGACTATTTAACTAGTCGACTATTTAACTAGTCGACTAGTTAAACGACTTGCCGACTATTTAAATAGTCGACTAGTTAAACAACTAGTCGACTATTTAACTAGTCGACTAGTTAAATAGTCGACTAGTCAAACAACTAGTCGACTATTTAACTAGTCGACTAGTCAAACAACTAGTCGACTATTTAACTAGTCGACTAGTCAAACAACTAGTCGACTATTTAACTAGTCGACTAGTTAAACAACTAGTCGACTATTTAACTAGTCGACTAGTTAAACAACTAGTCGACTATTTAACTAGTCGACTAGTTAAACAACTAGTCAACTAGTAAAATTCACTAGAAGTGAAATCTGCTTTTTGATTTGCTCTATGATGTTTTTGTGCCCCCCCCCCCCCCCCAGAATCCACCTGGCTCTGTCTTGGCATTTCATCATTCCCTGTAATCTATTTGGAAAATCATGTATTTGTATATATATAAAAAGAAATTGCTTGCATTATTTGGAGACAAAACAGAACTGAACTGACAGAACTGAAACATTTTGGCAGCAGGGTAAGAATGTAGAATTTTATGCCAAAAATATACTGTATACATTACAGGTACAGTAAACCTATTCTTATCAATATTTACAGTATACTCAATAAACATACTGTATCTATTTCAATGCAAGTAATGTCTGACTTAATTTGCACGGACCTGCATCTGTCTAAACAAACGTTTTTAAATTTGCACCGACCATCTGTCTAAAGTAAACAAAGGTTTTTAGGATCTGGTAAGTCAAAAGTTATTTGTAAATTAGGTGCATTTGTGAAGAATGTCATCCTTTTTTTTTCTCTATAATTTTTATCCCACGATTTTGTAACCCATTTTTCACCCCTGCGTCAATTATCTAATGTGATCCTGGGCTCTACACACCCTCCACCAACCTAGTTCCCATATATGGGGGACATGGGGAGAGCAACGGACTTGAACTCATGCTTCCTTCATGCCTGAGTGTCCAAGTTGCTCCTTTACACCTGACAGGGGGGAGTTTCCTTGGTTGGACGTAGCGCGTGGAAGGAACACGTTATTCCAACCAGTTCCTTTCCCCTCCATCAGGCGCGCCAGCTGGCCAGGGGGAGGCAGTTTAGAGACCAGGATTGTCATTATTTTTTAACGGGACCTTATATTAAATTGTGTTTAATTGTATTCCACTGAATTGTATTACTGAATTATTATGGCTGCAAACCCAATTTCCCCAAGTGGGACAATAAAGTTTCTAAGCAAGGAGAGAGGAGATCCGCACACCGAGCGGAAAAAGCGCCTCTCAGCTAGAAGGTCCTGTTAGAGACCAGGATTGTCATTATTTTTTAACGGGACCTTATATTAAATTGTGTTTAATTGTATTCCACTGAATTGTATTACTGAATTATTATGGCTGCAAACCCAATTTCCCCAAGTGGGACAATAAAGTTTCTAAGCAAGGAGAGAGGAGATCCGCACACCGAGCGGAAAAAGCGCCTCTCAGCTAGAAGGTCCTGGGTTCGATTCCCGCTGGGGTGGGCGGTGGGGGTGTGTTCTCTCAACCATGTCATCAGTTCCCATACCCGAGGCGGGGTTGGCGAAAGGGCCTTTCTGTGTGGAGTTTGCATGTTCTCCCCGTGTCCCCTATAGGGTAGGTAGTGGTACCCTCACAAAAAACATGCAGTAATCCTGGTCTCTAAACTGCCTCCCCCTGGCCAGCCAGGGCGCCTGATGGAGGGGAAAGGAACTGGTCGGAATAACGTGCTCCTTCCAAAAACAGAGGGAAAGGTTTCGGCGTCATTACAATGAAGTTTCAGCATAAACCTTGATCCCTGATTAAGACCCGATATAAATAGGATGTTGTTTTAGGTACTAGAGGCCCTTCCAGTTGCAGACGTGATGCTTACGGTCTGTGTTTTCTAGCAGAGAAAGTGGAGGCAGAGCGGAGGAGGAAGTCGAGGCTTACTTTGAGGGATAGAGCGGAGGCGAGTACTGGTGCGATGAGCGAGGACTGTATCCGCTGCTGGTGATTACTGGGAAAAAACAAGCACAAGAAAAAAACACAACATGATGCTTAAATGGTAAATGGTGCATTTATATAGCGCCAAGGCGCTTTACATAGACTGTGCATTACATTCACCCATTCACACACACACACACACACACACACACACACACACACACACACATTCATACACCGATGGCAGCGGAAACCAGGAGCAATTAGGGGTTCAGCGTCTTGCTCAAGGACACTTCGACACTAACTCTGGGGGAGCCCGGGTTCAAACTGGCAACCTTGCGGTTGCCATGCAGTCACTGAGCCACGGCCGCCCTGAATTGCTCAATTTATACTCAATCGTCGTATGACATGATACAAATGAGGCTTAACTCGGTTACTTAAAAACAACAACACACAGTTGAGTTTGAAAAAAAAGCCTCAAATCCCCCCCCCCTTTCATTTAGTTTACTGTACTTTTGCTGAACGGCAAGTCAAGGCCCTCCGGCCATATTGGTTGAGTTAAAATCCTCCTCCAGTAAACACAATCTGAGGCATTTTGAATGGCCAGGAGCCAAGCTCTCTTTTCCTGATAGTATTGCAGCTCATGCTTTGGCAGCCCTTACAGCGGGCCTCCTCTAGTAAAACACAATGCCTGTTTGTAGTCATCGAGATGTCAGAGCTCAACACCGCCGACAAGACAACCTCCCGCCTGCTTAGAAACTCTCTCTCTCTCACTCACTGCTGTGTGTGTGTGTGTGTGTGTGTGTGTGTGTGTGTGTGTGTGTGTGTGTGTGTGTGTGTGTGTGTGTGTGTGTGTGTGTGTGTGTCCGTGGGTGTCTGTGTTTATTTGTGTTTATGTGAGAGGGAGAATGTCTATTCATATGGTCTAGAACTCTCCCATTCTCTCTCTCTCTGTCTCTGTCTGTCTCAGACACAGAGGAAAGCGAGATAAGAGTAAAGGCATAAAAAGAATGCCACCCTGAGAAATAAATTCCTATCATACCGAACTGAACTGAACTGAAGCAACGCTTTTTCTTTTGTTTGTTTCTTTTAAGATTTGTTTTTGGCTTTTCTGCCTTTATTAATAGTTTCAAGTGAAGACTGACAGGAAAGAGGGAGAGAGAGAGAGAGAGAGGGGGAGAGACATGCAACAAAGGTCGTCATGAACGGGACTCGAACACGCGACGCCCTGTCAGGCCTAAGCCTATATGTGTGGCATGTGCCCGGACCGCTAGGCCAGAGGGCACCCCAACTGACGCAAAGCTAAGTCTGCCTGCATGCATGTGTGTGTGCGCGTCTGTGACTGTGCGTGTGCGAGTGTGCGTGTGCGACTGTGCGTGTGCGAGTGTGCATGTGTTATACCTGAGCCTGCGTATGTGTCCAGTGATGTGTCTCCTGTTGTAGTGGCTGTCTCACTGTTGTTGATAGGTTCTGTTTTGACTGAGAGCAGAGAGAGAAGAGAGGGTAGAGAGTCAGGACAGACCTACATGTATGTACTACTGTATGTACTGTATGTATTACACACACACACACACACACACACACACTCTCAGCTATATACGTATTTGGGAGGACACAAACAGGCGATCGTGCTCGAAGCGGTGTGCATGGCGGGTGGGGGGTGGCGGCAGACGTTTTAGGGGGGGGGGGGGTTTCGGGGGTGAACGAGGGTGGCGTTTCGCCCGCTGGGCACATTGGCGAGGTGGGCTGCAGGTGTACTGTATTCCCTCATGGTGAATACCAATCAAATGAATGCTTTGCATTCCGGAATTAATTTTTTCATCCCAAAAAGCAAACTGATGTCCTAGTGCAGGCGCACAGGTGCATTTAATCAGCAACAACGAATCTTAAATATAAACAACCCTAAATAGACCGCCATGAGCGCGGGATGTAGAATAAGAAATGCCAAGTCAATATGTCTGACATGACTGGTCCAATGAGAAGTGTTTCTGAGTCTATAAGAACGGCTCAATGATGTAAACATAACCTGGCGATACTGTATGTGTAACTAATAACCTATCTAGACCAAACTGTAAGCCTTTTATGAAGGCGGAACACGCCTACACGCCTTCAATATTTTTTCGGTGCGTTTTCGATGCACAACATTTTTGTTGGCTATACATGCAAGTATTTAACAGTTGCCATGTGTGGGTTAGAATGCATAATCCTTTTTACTAAAACATTTTTCAGCTTGGGGGATTCGTATCAAAGTAGAACGGACACGCATGACATTATGGAACGGGCTAGTGTGATTTTGGAGACACAGACGGTATATGGGTGGGCCTCGGGCCAACTGTAGACACAGACGGTATATGGGTGGGCCTCGGGGCAACTGTAGACACAGACAGTATCTGGGTGGGCCTCGGGCCAACTGTAGACACAGACAGTATATGGGTGGGCCTCGGGCCAACTGTAGACACAGACAGTATCTGGGTGGGCCTCGGGCCAACTGTAGACACAGACAGTATATGGGTGGGCCTCGGGCCAACTGTAGACACAGACAGTATCTGGGTGGGCCTCGGGCCAACTGTAGACACAGACGGTATATGGGTGGGCCTCGGGCCAACTGTAGACACAGACGGTATATGGGTGGGCCTCGGGGCAACTGTAGACACAGTCGGTATCTGGGTGGGCCTCGGGGCAACTGTAGACACAGTCGGTATCTGGGTGGGCCTCGGGGCAACTGTAGACACAGACAGTATCTGGGTGGGCCTCGGGCCAACTGTAGACACAGACAGTATATGGGTGGGCCTCGGGCCAACTGTAGACACAGACGGTATATGGGTGGGCCTCGGGGCAACTGTAGACACAGTCGGTATCTGGGTGGGCCTCGGGGCAACTGTAGACACAGACAGTATATGGGTGGGCCTCGGGCCAACTGTAGTGTGATTGTGGAGACACAGACAGTATCTGGGTGGGCCTCGGGCCAACTGTAGTGTGATTGTGGAGACACAGACAGTATATGGGTGGGCCTCGGGCCAACTGTAGTGTGATTGTGGAGACACACACAGTATATGGGTGGGCCTCGGGCCAACTGTAGTGACTAAGGATTTTGCAGTGAGGTAAACGCACGCACGCACGTGCACGCACACACATGCATGAACGTGCGTGTGCATGTGCACACACAAACACAGTACACAGCGGGGAGCACTAAACTACATGCAGGTGCAATATGGGCTAATGTTCCATTCGATTTTCTTTAGATTTTTATTTATTTTGTAACCCAACTTATTAGGGCTGGGCGACACGACTTCAAATCAATATCACGATTATTTCGAACTTTTTCCTATGATTATGATTATGATCTACAATCGTCTATTTTCAACATGTGTGTGTATGGTGGTCCCAATGTACAGTACAGCACAGGGTTATGTGGTTAATCGGACTAATGGATTCAGTCACATTTATTCAAATTCTTCCACTTTTCTTTGGTGTTGATTTGTTGGTATATAAGGGGGAATAAATCCCAAAGGTCCCGGAGCCTCCATTATTGATGATATAATCTCTCCATCTATGATATAACTGCCCAGCCCTACTGTACGTCTTATCGTATACACAGCCAGTGGCGTGCACAGATAGACACTAGGGGGTGCTAGAGCACCCCCTGCCCTTTTGGCAATTTTGCTCTTAAAAAAAAGATTTTTTTTATTTGTGGTGTGTGGACCATGCGGTGACATTGATCAAATCTTGATAAAAAAAACGCTTCTACTATATTATTTAGGCCCCCACAATCTAAAGCTATGTTTCTATGTCAGTGGTTCTTCGATAAATAAATAAAATAGCAGACCTACAAGCTCGTAGCGCGCCACTCGGTGGCGCGCTATGAGCTTGTAGATCTGCTATTTTTCAATAGCTATAAAGCACCAAAATGGGTTCCCGCCCCAAAATGCGCTGCAAAAAGGTGCCCTTTTTTCACTTGAGCACCTGCCCCTCTAAATGTCTGTGCACGCCACATCAAGAAACATGTCATTACACACACACACACACACACGCATGCACAGCCGCACACTACATTTACCATCGGTTCAAACCGGCGTTCGAAACGGGTTTTTTTTTCAAACAAACAAGACCAGAGCACACTTCACTTCACAGCAAAACAAAAATCAGAGCACAAAAAAACAAACAGCAAGGCACAGCAGATCTAAGAGCAGCTTCAAACCAAACCTATATCCTCCTCCCAGCCCCTCACATTATTATCGCCAACGCTGACCCCACACACGTACAGTATAGTGTACAGCAGGGGTCCTCAACTAGAAATGATGAAGGTCCACAAATATTTTTTTGAATAAGACCGAGGTCCGGCCTCATGCGCGGCGTCCATCGGAGAGCGGGGCTCTATGCCCGTTTAGTATGGTCAAGCCAAGCTTATACAAATCAGATCCCCTTCCACTCAACCAATAATGGGGTGCAGAGTGCAGGCCCGGAGTGGAACTCCAAATCAGGCCAGGAGTTATACGCCCTGGCAGGCCACACTGCGCGTAGCGCGTGCCAGAATTTTGGGGGCCCTTGGGGGACATTTTGGGGGCCTTTGCAGCAATTTCACATGAGAAATGTACCATCTGATGTTATTTATATTATTAACTTTAAAAAAAAAAGAAAAAAAAAAAGATTTTTTTTCTTTTTTTTTTGGGTGGTCCGCAAAGAGGTGTCGACCGGACCGCGGTCCGCCAGTTGAGTACCCCTGGTGTACAGTATATATTCACCCTATACAGAGGTCACACACATGCAGCTCTGTCTATCTATACCAGGGGTGCAGGGGCAACTCTGACGATGTCGAGGGAAGGCCAATATATTTCCACACTCACTCCAGAGGGGCCATACAGTAGCAGTGCATGATATTACTGTCGTAGCATTGAATTGAAATCCTGAATAAATAAATAAAAGAATCACACACATGCAGCTCTGTCTATCTATACCAGGGGTGGGCAACTTTGACAATGGCCAATATATTTCCACACTCACTCCAGAGGGGCCATACAGTAGCAGTGCATGATATTACTGTCGTAGCATTGAATTGAAATCCTGAATAAATAAATAAAAGAATCACACACATGCAGCTCTGTCTATCTATACCAGGGGTGGGCAACTTTGACAATGGCCAATATATTTCCACACTCACTCCAGAGGGGCCATACAGTAGCAGTGCATGATATTACTGTCGTAGCATTGAATTGAAATCCTGAATAAATAAATAAAAGAATCACACACATGCAGCTCTGTCTATCTATACCAGGGGTGGGCAACTTTGACAATGGCCAATATATTTCCACACTCACTCCAGAGGGGCCATACAGTAGCAGTGCATGATATTACTGTCGTAGCATTGAATTGAAATCCTGAATAAATAAATAAAAATCACACACATGCAGCTCTGTCTATCTATACCAGGGGTGGGCAACTTTGACAATGGCCAATATATTTCCACACTCACTCCAGAGGGGCCATACAGTAGCAGTGCATGATATTACTGTCGTAGCATTGAATTGAAATCCTGAATAAATAAATAAAAGAATCACACACATGCAGCTCTGTCTATCTATACCAGGGGTGGGCAACTTTGACAATGGCCAATATATTTCCACACTCACTCCAGAGGGGCCATACAGTAGCAGTGCATGATATTACTGTCGTAGCATTGAATTGAAATCCTGAATAAATAAATAAAAATCACACACATGCAGCTCTGTCTATCTATACCAGGGGTGGGCAACTTTGACAATGGCCAATATATTTCCACACTCACTCCAGAGGGGCCACACTACAGTGCATATTACTGTCGTAGCAAAGAAATCGCCGATCTACAAGCTCCAAACGCGTCGCAACGCGACACGTTTGGAGCTTGTAGATCAGCTATTTTTTTGTTGTTGCTATATTTGAATTGAAAACCAGCAAAGTTATTTAGTTCACACACATGCAGCTCTGTCTATATACCATAGTCCTTGGAGCTCTGGGCCGGAGGAGGGCTGCTGCAACCCAGCAACCAGTCAGCCGTGTTTAGAATTGTCATGTTTTCTCCTATAGGGTCGCAGAGGTGGGGGAGAGGTGATGGGGGGGGGGGGGGGTGAAGACTTGATTAGAAGCAATAGAAATGTTAACGTGATGGGGAGTGAAGACTTGATTAGAAGCAATTAGAAAGAAATGTTAGCGATGAGGGCTGTATACATACACTATATTTGCACACACACTCAGGTTGTATATGGTCTTTATTTTTGTTGCTATGAACCCCATTTCGACCTGATACCAGATTCTACAAATGTCTTCTAAATCATGACAGTTTTCTGAAAAACCCTATGTTTCTGTGTCAGTCGTTCTCAAAATATTACATGTCAAGGACCCCCAGAAGTACAGTATATGTATTTGGCCGCCGACCCCCATCTGAAAATATGTTCGTTCCAGGGACCCCCTCCCCCCCCCCCCCTCAGAAGCCAAGATTTGAGTTAAAAACGTTCTCTGAAGGAATAAATATTCACGATTTTTCAAAAAAATAGCAGACTTACAAGCTCGTAGCGCGCCACTCGGTGGCGCGCTATGAGCTTGTAGATCTGCTATTTTTCAATAGCTAAAGTATAACATGATGCTTAAAACACCAAAAGGGGTTCCCGTCCAGAAACCATTAACAAAGTATGTATGAATCGTAGCAGCGTTTGTCATAAATCTGTAAAATTCATGCTTCCGTCACAGGATGGTCGGTTGATCGGTGAAAACAGCCGACCTACAAGCCCACGATGTGTTGCGGACGCGAGGCGTTGTGGGCTTGTAGGTTGGCTATTTTTTCGACAGCGGCGGCGGAATATTATGAATAGGCCTTTGTTCTGTTATTCCATCGTGATTTATACTGATTGCCGTTTACATATTTAAAAAAATAAAAATAAATCCTTAAAACAACCTGGAAAACATTGCTGTCCAGATCACTTTTCATGTCTCC
>NC_139717.1:6009645-6039949 GCF_964188405.1 Protomyctophum parallelum
ACTCTACTGTTCATTCTTCTCCTATAGCAGTGTTACTGTTGACTCTACTGTTCATTCTTCTCCTATAGCAGTGTTACTGTTGACTCTACTGTTCATTCTTCTCCTATAGCAGTGTTACTGTTGACTCTACTGTTCATTCTTCTCCTATAGCGGCGTTAACTGTTGACTCTACTGTTGATTCTTATCAGTGCACTAGATCATACTGTACGCGCTCAACTGTTCCTAGGTCTGTCTTTTAATACGTGACAACAACAAAAACCTGAAAAAGTTTGTCAATTTGGAGTTTTTTTCTTTATTTTTTAAGGTTTACACCCATGACAGCAACGACATTCACATGCGATTCCCCCCTGACTTCTGATTGGTGGAGAACACACACTCACCTCCCGTCCCATTGGTGGTGATGGAGGCCCCGCCCAGGTTGTTCTTGTCCAGCTTGTTGGAGCTGCTCACGTCTCCTCCTCCTCCTCCTCCTCCTCCTCCTCCGCCCACACGGTTATGAGGACTGGCTAGGTCCTGCATGTCCATAGACCTGAGAGAGAGGACAGACAGGACCATGCGATTAATATGAGGAGAGAGAGAGAGGACAGACAGGACCATACGGTTAATATGAGGAGGTCCTGCATGTCCATAGACCTGAGAGAGAGGACAGACAGGACCATACGGTTAATATGAGGAGGTCCTGCATGTCCATAGACCTGAGAGAGAGGACAGACAGGACCATACGGTTAATATGAGGAGGTCCTGCATGTCCATAGACCTGAGAGAGAGGACAGACAGGACCATACGGTTAATATGAGGAGGTCCTGCATGTCCATAGACCTGAGAGAGAGGACAGACAGGACCATACGGTTAATATGAGGAGGTCCTGCATGTCCATAGACCTGAGAGAGAGAGGACAGACAGGACCATACGGTTAATATGAGGAGGTCCTGCATGTCCACAGACCTGAGAGAGAGGACAGACAGGACCATACGGTTAATATGAGGAGGTCCTGCATGTCCATAGACCTGAGAGAGAGGACAGACAGGACCATACGGTTAATATGAGGAGGTCCTGCATGTCCATAGACCTGAGAGAGAGAGGACAGACAGGACCATACGGTTAATATGAGGAGGTCCTGCATGTCCACAGACCTGAGAGAGAGGACAGACAGGACCATACGGTTAATATGAGGAGGTCCTGCATGTCCATAGACCTGAGAGAGAGGACAGACAGGACCATACGGTTAATATGAGGAGGTCCTGCATGTCCATAGACCTGTGAGAGAGGACAGACAGGACCATACGGTTAATATGAGGAGGTCCTGCATGTCCACAGACCTGAGAGACAAGAGACATTGAGACACATGGTTAAAATGAGGAGGTCCTGCATGTCCATTAGGGCTGCGAATCTTTAGGTGTCCCACGATTCGATTCCGATTCTTGGGGTGACGATTCGATTCAAAAACGATCTTTTCGATTTTTCCGATTCTCGATTCAAAAAAGATTTTTTTCCGATTCTAAAGCAGTTTTTTTATTTTGATTAAAAACAATTAAATATAATTTTAGCATGATCTACTCCAGTCTTCTGTCATGAAAGCAGAGTACATTTAGTAAAAAGCTTGTACAAATTTGAACCAGTACAAATCTCTTCTCACTCAATACCAGAAGGTATTGCAGGCAGGCTTAGCTTAGCTGGTAGTAAATGCACTATGCAGAAACCCAGGCCATAATGCATTGCATGCACAGGTACATTAAATGTACCTGTGCATGCAATGCATTATGGCCATTATTATTATTTTTTTTTTCCTTGCACAAATTTTGTGCAAAAAAAAAAAAGATTTTTGGAAAATGAGAATCGATTCTGAATCGGACGGCATTAGAATCGCGATTCTAACTGGAATCGATATTTTTTTGAAAGGCCTAATGTCCATAGACCTGAGAGACAGACAGGAGACATGGAGACAGACGGTTATGAGGAGGTCCTGCATGTCCATGACCTGAGAGACAGGAGACAGAACAGTGGCTCAGGGGTAGAGTGGCTGGAAGTGGATGGAAACCGCAAGGTTCCCGGTTCGAACCCTGTGGGCTCCCCCCCAGAGTTAGTGTCAAAGTGTCCTTGAGCAAGACACTGAAGCCCTAATAATTGCTCCTGATGTGCTGGTTGGTATGAATGTGTGTGTGAATGGGTGAATGTATTTGCACAATCTAAGTAAAGCGCCTTGGATAAAGGTGCTATATAAATGCACCATTTACGAGAGAGAGAGAGAGAGAGAGAGAGAGAGAGAGAGAGAGAGGCACAGGAGACATTTCTGAAAGAAAGTGACTATTTCCTCTATTTAAAAAATAGCTAGATCTGTTATTGTATTTTCACTGTTTTTTGAGGGCCTATGTAAAATTTTTTCTTTTTTGATTGATAATTTTATTAGACAATAAGATGCACACAGTACAGGTTATCTTAAGTATCTCTCGGAGAGAGTCATATGGGGTCCAAGCCACTAGATGGCGCAGGCACACAGCCTAACATACACTCACGGAACAATTTGATTGGATCGTGAACTGTCACTCATGGCGTGGTTATATGGACCACCCACCAGGTATATAACCTGAGGTCCGCCCTGAGTAACGTCATTCCTCGCTTTCTGTGCTATCGCATACACGTCTTATCAAAGAGAATCACCTTTCGGCTGTTGAATATTGTTTTCCATCAGGACGGGTCTCAGACTTGTGCCGCGGAAATTCGCAGCCCTACGTTGGTGTCCTTCTCTTCACTCACGGACGTTCCAGCATTAAAAGCCTGTAAGTTAATTTTAAGGACATCAAAACTCAAGTGGGCCGTACGGCGACTTGTGGTTTGTCCTCTGCTAGCTTCCCCGAAACTTGTTTCCCCCTTGCTAGCCACGTGCGTCCCTTGTTCTGCTAGCCTTAGTCTACTGTTGCACAACGTAGCACTACCGTAAGCCTTAGAACAAGACCCGAAGTTTTCACTAGCTCACCTGCCCAGCTAACAGCTAACCAGGCGCTGCTCTATCTAGCCTCCGCAGTTTCGCTAGCCCCTTGGGTTAGCTAGCTCCCGCTAGCGCAGCCGCTAGCCTCTTAGCTCCGCGAGACGTTAGCTAAGTGTCCGGCCGTCAGGCGCTCACTTAGCCCTCTCTAGCTTCCCGTGCACGTGCGGCTTAGAAGACCACGGGTCCGCCTTACACGACGCAATCCGCGCTACCGACGGAAGTCCGCCCTGCTCTGTGTCGTCTGACCTAAAGCAGCACAGCGTGCCGGCCTCGCTACGCGAGCCCCAGGCTTTGCGGCCTTCCCCGTAGTCCGGCTCCTTTTCAAGCAACATCAGTTAAACAGCTCACTCGTCGCCACAGTTGTAAAACGTGGCTTCTCTCTGTTTAGTCTCCTGTTCTCCAACACTGTTCTGTGAGTACCAGACTCTTCTCCTCACACTACTTGCTGTTGTGATATTTATATTATTAGTTGTACAACAACAACAATAATATAGATATTGTAACTTTGTCTTCTTACTGTTGTAATATATATATATTATTAGTTGTAAAACAATAATATTATATATTATAACTTTAACTTCACCTTCTTTCTACACTGTTTTGTGAGTACCAGACTACTTCTCCTCACACTACATTACTGTTGTAATATATATTATTAGTTGGAAAACAATAATATTATATTATAACTTGGAAAATAAGAATAAAAAAATAGAAGTTTCCTCTTGGGCTACCGTTTCTTCTCAGACTACAACCAATACCCAAGATGGCCTGCGGGGGTGGCGACAGCCCTCCCCAGTTCCCAGTGGAGCACCACGAGTCCTACTCTTCTACTCCACCACCACTTTTCTTCCTTTATCCGGTTGTGAGTTACACAGTTTTCCTCACAACATTTTGTTATATTATATATTATTATTTTATAATGATATTATATTATAACTTAAAAGTGAAGTGCTTCTACAATGTCTTGGACTGCTGGTTCCTTCTTCAAGCTACACCAACACCCAAGATGGCCTGCGGGGGTGACAAGGGCCACCAACAACAAGCCCCACACGCTCTTCACCGCACTGGTGAACAGGCCTGTGGAGCCAGACCCAAGACATCAGCCAGGCCTCGCCGGCTTGCCCTGGGTGCTGCTCTCCATCCAGCGGGATCTCGTCAGCCCACCGCCTCGTCCTCTCTCTTCAGACCCCTCAACCTTGACACGTCTCAGAGACACCGTGACGAGCCCTTCCTGGGCTCCTCCCCTGCCGGGAAGGCGGCTCGGACCGCCGACAACAAGCTCCACATGCTCTTCACCGCACTGGTGAACAGGCCTGTGGAGCCAGACCCAAGACATCAGCCAGGCCTCGCCGGCTTGCTCTGGGTGCTGCTCTCCATCCAGCGGGATCTCGTCAGCCCACCGCCTCGTCCTCTCTCTTCAGACCCCTCAACCTTGACGCGTCTCAGAGACACCGTGACGAGTCCTTCCTGGGCTCCTCCCCTGCCGGGAAGGCGGCTCGGACCGCCGACAACAAGCTCCACATGCTCTTCACGCGCACTGGTGAACAGGCCTGTGGAGCCAGACCCAAGACATCAGCCAGGCCTCACCGGCTTGCTCTGGGTGCTGCTCTCCCTCCAGCGGGATCTCGTCAGCCCACCAACGAGGCTCCCCTGAGCCGGGTGGTTGCGACAACGGGATGTCGGATGCAGTCCTAGGCCTCCACCGACACTACTACTACTTCACGCAGCGGCCGAAGGCACGAGTCTCACTCGACGTGGTTCCCCAACGACCCTCGACTACCGACTGCTTCCCTCAACATTACAGGTATGTACAATGTAAAGCTAGGTTGTTTAGCTGTTTAGCTAACCTTTTCGAGGTCGGGAGTAGCAACCTCGTTGGATGGCCGATGCCACCCTAGCATGCTTAGCATTCCAGATAGGCTGCTTTCAAGGTGCCACACCAACTCGTCTATGACATAGCCATAGCATCGGAGCTACTTCGGCTATTGTTTCACGCTGCTCTCATACGGTCACTGAATGCCTCACGTTGCTGTCCAACAGCCAACATGACGGCTGCCAGGATTACGACCGGCACAGCGTCTCCGGAGGGGCCAATCGGACCCTGCAACTCCGTCTCCAGGAGGAGCGTGCTCAGACGCTCTCCCATGCCTTGGGCCCCGTCCAGGGTGTAGCAGCCCCGGGCTGCACACCGGGACCGCTCCCCAAAAAAAGGCAAAAGCTCTTGACACAGATCTCCACCATGGGTGGGTCTGTGGCCAGGCTGCACAGTATGTACACGACAAAAAAGAAATCACTGTCGGGGGACCACTGCTTCCCCTGTCCCAGGTTTTTCAGAGCACATTACACGGCTAGCTGGAAGGAGCCCATGACTCTCCCGGCTACTCCGCGACGCTCTCGTGTCCCTCCCCCCGTAGTAACGTCTGGGAGGCATCTCAATGCTTCAGCGTTACTCCAGGGCTCCCAGAGCTCCCTTCTTCAGGAGATGGGCGACGCCCCTACTCCTGAACAGTTGGCTAGAGTTCGTCACCTACATGAGAAAATTGTGACCTTCACGTACTGACTCACCGACCTGACCGGCCTTATGGCCACCTCAGAGCATGCTAGGTGGCTGGAAGCCTCACCTGGTCTGGATCCCGTTGCCCAGAGAGAGCTTTCCGAGGGTGCTATCATCCCCGGAGGCCTCTTCAGAGGCGCACTCGAGAGGATGACCCTCAACGTGGAGGTGCAGCGTCCAGGCTGCGAGGCCCTGACCAGCAGCCGAAGTGACACACACCCTACCTTCCCCCCATGCGCCGGGCCCAGCACCGGACGTAGCAGTCTCGGACTGCACGTCCGGTCCGCCCGCAATGCGCTTCTGGACCATGGCACAGGTGGGCGTCCTGGACGTCCCTGTAGCCAGGTCCCTCGATATTGTTTGCACAAGTACAGCACTCTGGTTTTTTCTGTAGTACAGGCTATGCCACAATACAAAAAGACAACAAAACAATATCCACGGAGGGGGGGACATGAACCCACTGCCACGGGGGCCCCATGGGCCCCCCCGACGCAGTGGGGCAGGGCATAAGCTCAGTGGCGTACCAAAACGCCACTGGGGAGATGGGTCATGCCCAATTTTTCTCCGACATGCCAGGGAACACTGCCCCCAGACGGGGCACGCCTCCCATGGCCGGGGAGAACCCACTAGCCAGGCACCTGGCACGGTGGGAGCGGTGTGGAGCATCCCCGTGGATCCTCAACACCATAGCGAAGGGCTACAGACTCCAGTTCGCCAGGACACCCCCGGCGTTTTCAGAGGTCATCTTCACCAACGCCAGGGGTCAGGAGGGTCTGGTTCTCCAACAGGAGATAGCCTCCTTGCTGGAGAAGGGTGCCGTCAGAGAGGTACCCTTGGCCCAGCGTCGCAGCGGGTTCTACTCCCGCTACTTTCTGGTCAAGAAAAAGGGGGGGGGCCTACGTCCCATCCTGGACCTGCGGATACTCAACAGGCACCTCAAGTCTTTTCAGTTCAAGATGCTGACGGCCAAGTCTCTGGTGCGCTCCATACGCCCAGGCGACTGGTTCACATCCATAGATCTAAAAGACGCCTATTTCCACATCCCCATTTACCCGCCTCACAGGAAGTTCCTGCGGTTTGGGTTCCAGGAAAAGGCTTACGAGTACATGGTCCTTCCATTCGGGATGTCCCTCAGTCCCAGAGTGTTCGTCCGCTGTACGGAGGCCGCGCTGGCACCCCTGAGACTTCTCTGTCTACGGGTGTCCAGTTACTTAGACGACTGGCTCCTATGTTCGGATTCAGCGGAGGAGGCCGCGAGGAACACGACTCGGGTCGTGTCCCATGTGACCTCACTGGGTTTCAGGATAAACCTAGCCAAGAGCATGATGACGCCTACCCAATCCACGGATTTCATAGGCATCACTCTGGACTCTGTCTCCTACAGGGCTCAGCTGAGTCGAGACAGGGTCAACGACCTCCTGAAGTGCGTGTCCATGTTCAAGACAGGCCGCACACTTCCACTGGGTACGTGTCTACGGATGGCCGGACTCATGGCCTCGGCCATCTCTCTGGTAGGTCTGGGCAGACTCCATATGAGGCCTTTCCAGCGTTGGCTGAAATCCCTCGGTCTATCCACCAGGTTCACGAAACGCAGAGTGACAGTGTCCTCGAACTGTACTCTAGCTCTGAAATGGTGGTCGAACAGAGGTGTCCTGACGGAGGGGGTCCCGATGGGTCTCCCCACAGTCAGGAGGTTGGTCACCACCGACGCCAGCCTCTCCGGTTGGGGCGCCACCCACGACGGGAGGACGGCCAGGGGGGTGTGGGATGCAGCTTTGCGCTCCTCCCACATCAACTACCTGGAACTACTGGCGGTGTTCCTGGCACTCCGAGAATTCGAACAATTCCTCAGAGGTCACCACGTCCTGGTTCGTTCAGACAACACCACGACGGTTTGTTACATCAACAGACAGGGGGGACTCCGGTCTCCTCGCCTGTGCTCCCTGGCACACAGGCTCCTGGTTTGGTGCGACAGCCGCCTGCTGTCGCTCTCAGCGTGCCACGTCCTGGGCCGCCTCAACGAAGGGGCCGACCTACTATCCAGGGGACCATTACGCTACAGCGAGTGGTCCCTGAACCCCCGGGTAGCGGACTTGGTCTGGACCAAGTTCGGCAGGCCGGGGGCGGACCTCTTCGCCTCAGAGACAAACAACAGGCTCCCTATGTTCTTCTCTCTGTCAGGTTCCCCTCCACTCGGCCTGGATGCGCTGGCGCATCGATGGCCTCGGGGTCTGCTTTACGCGTTCCCACCGTTGGAAATGATTCCGCATGTCCTAGCCAGGGTGCGGGATCAGGGATCGGAGCTACTGCTGGTAGCCCCAGCCTGGGGATCTTGGAGACAGGACATAGTCCCTCTCCTGTTCAAAGACCCATGGCAGCTCCCTCTGTGGAGGGACCTGCTGACCCAGGCCGGAGGCGAGATCTTTCACCCACGTCCTCAGGACCTAGATCTCTGGGTTTTGGCCCGTGAAGGGGCGTCGCTAGAAGCGACTGGTCTGCCTCCAAATGTCATAGAGACGATCCTTGGTGCCAGGGCTGCCTCCACCAGACGACGTTATAACACTGCCTGGCATGTGTTTGAGCGTTGGTGCTCGGACAGACAGGAAGAGGTCTTCCCTTTTCAGGCGTCTGTGAGACACATTCTGGTTTTCCTACAGGAGTTCTTAGACAGGGGTCTTGGTCTCTCCTCAGTCAAGATCAACCTGGCGGCCATAGCGGCCTATCATGTTGGTATGAACAACAGACCAATCAGTGAACACCTGCTGATCCGTCGGTTCATGAAAGGAGTTACGCGCCTCAGACCGGTCGCCAGATCTCTGGTCCCCTCGTGGGACCTGACGATAGTCTTGGACTCCTTATTGAGAGACCCCTTCGAGCCACTGGAAACGGTGGACCTGAAGTTCCTCTCTCTGAAGACCGCTTTGCTCGTTGCCCTGACGACGGCGAAGCGGGCTGGTGACATGCACGCGCTCTCAGTGAGCAGCAGCTGCTTGAGATTCAGTGGTGATGACACCAGGGTCACGCTCAGGCCGAACCTTTCGTTTCTGCCTAAGACTTTTCCCGCGGGCTGCTCGCCCGTGGATCTCACGGCCTTCCATCCTCCTCCCTTCTCTTCGGTGGAGGGTAGGAGACTACATTGTCTCTGTCCGGTGAGAGCCTTGAAAGTCTACAAGTCAAGGACTGCCCCCTTCAGGCTGGGTGAGCAGCTCTTTGTGGCCTGGGGTTCCCAATGGAAGGGTAAACCCATTTCGAAAGTTAGACTCTCGCAGTGGATTGTGGAGGCTATAAGGTTAGCCTATACCTCGTGTGGTACTGAACCCCCAGAGGGCCTACGTGCACACTCTACGAGAGGTTTGTCTACATCCTGGGCCCTGGCCAAGGGTGTCCCTATTCAGGATGTCTGCGCTGCGGCGAGTTGGTCGTCTCCGTCGACTTTCGCCACGTATTATAACCTGGATGTGGCCCCTGCAACCCTGGGACATGCAGTCCTGGGGGTTGCTGCCCATTGAGTCAGGAAGTCTGGCTTAGGGTCGAGGGTCCCTTCTGGCCCCTGACCATTAGGGATGGGTGACCATCGTGTCCTCTGACCGACAGGGCTGGAACAGCAGAGCTGTCTGCCCTGGGTCATGGACATTTTCATAAGGTCGAGGGTCCCTTCTGGCCCCTGACCATTAGGGATGGGTGACCATCGTGTCCTCTGACCGGCGGGGCTGGAACAGCAGAGCTGTCGGCCCTGGGTCAGGGACATCTTCATAAGGTCAAGAGGTCCCTTCTGGCTCCTGACCATTAGGGATGGGTGACCATCGTGTCTTCTGACTGGCGGGGCTGGAACAGCAGAGCTGTCGGCCCTGGGTCAGGGACATCCTCATAAGGTCATGTGATCCCTTCTGGCCCCTGACCGTTAGGGATGGATGACCATCGTTGTTTTTGACCAGCAGGGCTGGAACAGCAGAGCTGTCGGCCCTGGGTCAAGGACATCTTTTATAAAGGATGTCTCTTTTGGGTGAACGCGCAGGGTTGGCTTCTTGGGCCTCCTTTGCGTTTGGTCTCTCTCAAATAGAGATGATCCTAGGATCGAATTTTCTATCAGCCGAAGGCGATCATACGGGAGCGTTATGTTCCCCATATGACTCTCTCCGAGAGATACTTAAGATAACTTCGGGTTACTTTAGTAACCTCAGTTATATAAGTGACTCGAGAGAGAGAGTCATTAAGTCGCCCTTCTGTCTTTTCAAAGACGTCAGAAAGCAGGTTGATAGGAATGACGTTACTCAGGGCGGACCTCAGGTTATATACCTGGTGGGTGGTCCATATAACCACGCCATGAGTGACAGTTCACGATCCAATCAAATTGTTCCGTGAGTGTATGTTAGGCTGTGTGCCTGCGCCATCTAGTGGCTTGGACCCCATATGACTCTCTCTCTCGAGTCACTTATATAACTGAGGTTACTAAAGTAACCCGAAGGTACAGTAAAGCTCATTTGGTCCAAAAGGACAGCACCGAAGAAGAAAGACCTTGAGGTCTTTGAGGTTTGAGTGTGTGTGTGTGTGTGTGTGTAAACATTGTCCTAATACAAGCATTAAATGCCATTGATAATGAATGGACAGCTTTGGGTTTGTGTGTGAACACAAACACTGAAGACGAAGGCGAGGACGCAAATTGTGATTGGCCGGAATGAGATGATGTATGATGATGAGAGAGCCCCTCACTTCACACGGGTGTGATTTTTTAAATCTTTTAAGTAACTTCTTTTTAATGTTCACTTATAATATATATACATACATATAAATACATTATTTGCCCAAAAGGGATGCCCGGTTGAAAGTAGTTAAAAGGATATTTCACTTAAAAAAAACCCTGTTGTCTTCAGTCTACTCAGGCTTATGTGAACAACCCCAGACTGTTTTTAAGTTGCTCGATTGAGTCGATTCGATATTTAGATATTTTATATTTTTTAGCTGCCCCGCCCCCCTTCCTATACAAACCGATCGTAACTTAACCCATTCTGACCGGGCACCCATTTTGGTGTTGGCGTCATGTTATGCTTTAGCTATTGAAAAATAGCAGATCTACAAGCTCATAGCGCGCCACCGAGTGGCGCGCTACGAGCTTGTAGGTCTGCTATTTTTGAAAAATCGAAGAGCGACTGACATAGAAGAATTCTTTTTTAGAATCTGATCTCAGGTCAGAATGGAAACTGTCAGGATGTAGAAGACATTTCTAGAATCTGATCTCAGGTCAGAATGGAAACTGTCAGGATGTAGAAGACATTTCTAGAATCTGATCTCGGGTCAGAATGGGTTCATCAGACCAGTGTGTGTCCGGCGGAAACCTCGTATGAATCTGATCTCAGGTCAGAATGGGTTAACCATGATGTAGATTAATCAAAAACACCCGTCCTGCCGTGACTGAATATTGTCCTTCTAATGGTGAGAGGGCCGCATTTTATCAATTACAGTTTTCATTTATTTGTCCTTTCTTTTGGGGGGGGGGGGGAATGCCCACCTCACGTATGCCCAAATAAGGGCTGCTACTAGGTTGGAAGTGTTGCCAATGTGTGGTTGCAGACAAAAACACATGTGTTCAGAGATGGAGAAGAAAATTATGCAAAAAAATAACTGAAATTGACGTTAAATGTGAAAGCTATGGGTGGCAGAGAGAGAGAGACACACACACACACACACACACAGAGAGAGAGGGAGGGGGAGAGAGAGACACAGAGACAGAGACAGAGACAGAGACAGAGACAGAGACAGACAGACAGTGTGGTATACTGTATGTTGTACTTCTGGGCTCCAATACAAGCCTCCAGGCTGCCAGGCATGTAAGACTTTTACAGTCCGCTCCACACGCATGGCTGCATGGGACACGCCAGGGTGGTAATGAGAGGGAGAGAGAGAGAGAGAGAGAGAGAGAGCGAGAGCTGGCTGGGTGGGGCATGTTTATGGGCACACCAAAATGTGGGCAGCCACTTATTAGAGCAAGAATTCAGGCCGTCTATATACTAGCGATGGAATTGGTGAAATGACATCAAATGTACTGTATATTAATATTACCCACTTGAACCCGCAGAGATTTGACGTACTGTAGACGGGAAAAAAAAAAAAAGCATTTCCGAGAACCGTTTCTTCTCTGTCGGGGTGGAAACCTCATTATGTCCGCTCCAAAACCTGTTAACTTTACAGGATTTAACATTAAAAAACAGCAAAAAGCAGGCCCAGAAGAAGATGTGGGCCAACTGGTCCAGGGGCATCATACCACATACAGTATAGGCTCTGGCCTGACGGCGCGTCGCGTGTTCGAGTCCCGTTCATGACGACATTTGCTGCATGTCTCTCCCCTTCTCTGCCTCTCTCTCCTGTCATTCTTCACTTGTATCCATCAATAAAGGCAAAAAAATATATATTTTTAAACCCATTCAGAGCCGAGAACAGATTCTACAAATGTTTTCTAAAATCACGACAGTTTTCTGAAAATGTTTCTATATCAGTGGTTCTCAAATGTTCATGTCAAGGTCACCCCCAGAATGATATGTATCTGGCCGTGGACCCCCCCCCCCCCCCCATCTCAAAATATGTTCCAGAGACCCCCCCCAGAAGCAACTGTTTGAGTTAAAAGCGTTCACTGTGAAAAATATTTATTCAAAGATGTGCACACATTTTCACAAGGCACTCTACAAGCTCGTAGCGCTATGAGCTTGTAGATCTGCTTTTTTTCAACAGCTAAAGTATAACATAATCCTTAAAACACCAAAAGGAGTTCCCGCCCAGAATGGGTTAAAGTAGAAGATCTACAAGCTTGCAGATATATGCTACTTTTGATACTTTTGTGTGACGCTGTAGTGTTGATTAAGAAGGGCGGTAATTTATGAAAAAAGTTATGAAAAATATGGAGATCTCTTCTCCAAGAATATAGGCATGCTGGGGTCCTAGAAGTTAATCCTACTGTACTTTACTGTATTATACTTTGTCCTGCAATGAATAGCAAAAATAGCCGTATTATATATTTTGTATTTGTGTTCAAATAAAATCCCCACCTATAATGGCATACCCAATCCTGGTCACTAAACTGCCTCCCCCTGGCCAGCCGGGGCGCCTGATGGAGGGGAAAGGAACTGGTTGGAATAACGTGTTCCTTCCACGCGCTACGTCCAACCAGGGAAACTCCCCCCTGTCAGGTGTAAAGGAGCGACTTGGACACTCAATGCATGAAGGAAGCATGAGTTCAAGTCCGTTGCTCTCCCCTTGTCCCCCATATATGGGGACTAGGTTGGCGGAGGGTGTGTAGAGCCCAGGATCACATTAGACATCACAAGACAAATGTCTATTTGTATGTCTCTAAATGTTTTGATGAATTGAACAATGTGGACCCTGTTGTAAACAAGTGTAATGCTTAATTGGGTCGTCCACTTACAGTTAACAGTCTTTGTATTGAGTTTGTGCTTGAAATGTACTGTAAATTCTGCAAACTGTTAATAAATATTTCAATCAATCAATCAAAAAGATGATTGACACAGGGGTGAAAAATGGGTTACAAAATCGTGGGATAAAACATATATTAAAAATAAATAATGGCATGGCCAAAATAGGGCTGCTATAGGTTGAAACTAAGTGGTTAACATACTGTACATGCTATAGCACGGAGCGCACGCACGGAGCGCACCACGCACGGAGCGCACGCACGGAGCGCACGCACACAGCCTGCGCGTGATTACCCACCGAAATGTTGGCACCCACCCACACCAACCTGACATTCTCTTAAGAGAAGTCATGGTTAGATGACGAGTCATTCTGTGTATACAGCACAGTACAGTACAGTACCTCGTGCTCGCACACAAGTGCAAGTGCGTGTGTGTGTGTGTGTGTGTGTGTGCCTGTGTGTGTGTGTGTGTGTGTTTGTGTGTGTGTGTGCGCCTGTGTGTGTGCGCCTGTGTGTGTGTGCCTGTCAGTCGTGACTCCCTGCTGCCCGCAGGTCTGTCACGCTTGTGCTCTTGTGAGGCACATCAAAGGGAGAGAACGAGAGGGTTAGGGGGAGAATATAACCAATGCGGGCTGCCATTATGCCGCTCCACATCTGTGTGTGTGTGTGTGTGTGTGTGTGTGTGTGTGTCATGGTTCTGGACGCAGGCCCATCCTAATGCTACGGGCAGATAGCATCGGCACACATGACTGCAACCCGCAGTCTGATTGACAGGCGTAAACACGCGAGACGGGATTTCGAGCGGGATTTCAAACAAGGGTTGTTTTTTACGCCCCAGACAGGGGAGGAATGAAGACGTGTAGGACAGCAGGGAAAGAGCTTAAAGTACAGTAAAAAACATTAGCTGTACAGTATTTTGTTGTCGGACAGAAAATCTCTTTTTTTTTTGGGTCATTTTTTGTCAATTAATGTCTTACTTCATCGTACAAGAGTGAAACGTTAACCCATTTTGTACGGGAACGCGTCTGTTTAGCTTTTAACCATCATTTTAAACTTTAGCTGTTGGAAATATAGCAGATCTACAAGATCACTAAGTGCCGTGCTACGAGCTTGTAGATCTGCAATTTAAAAAAGAATCATGAATATGTGTGCAAATCATTGAATATTATATTCGCTTTTAACTCAAATCTTTGCTTCTGGGGGGTCCCTGGAACAACATATTTTGAGATTGGGGTCCGGGGAGAATTACGTATAATTCTGGCGGTCCTTCACTTGACATAGTTTGAGAACCACTGACATAGAAACATATATATATATATTTAAACTGTCCTCGATGTCCTGTCCTGTCCCGTCCATGATTTAGAAGACATTTTGTAGAATCTGGTCTCAGAAAAAAAGCCCATCCACAGGCTCACAGTCAATGCGTCACCTATACCGGTATTTTCCGCCCAATTCAAAAAAGTTACAGTTTGGGACGTGTACAGTATGAGGTTTCCACATGCTGTACCGTACGACAGCGACGATTTACAGGTCAACGTTCATTCACTGTACTCTTTCCGTCCTCCCTTTTCCTCACGGCGTTCTCTCGTCCGTGGCTGAGAGAGAGAGAACACCATCGTCGGTGTTGTTTGAACATGGACGGCGTGTTATTGAGCTCTCACTCAGATATCACGCCAAAGGCCCGCCACTTCAACCAGACCCTAAACATATCTCTATAAATGCTGCATTAAAAAAGTAAGAGAAAGAAAGAGAGAGAGAAAAAACGTTAAGAACTTTCACAGACTTGCTCCTTCCTTCCCCTTCTCTCTCTCTCTCTCTCTCTCATGTATTTCAACACCCTGTGTTCCTCTCACTTTCCCCCAAACAGCAGGAAATGATTCTATCTCCACACCATCCCTCTCTCTCTCTCTCTCTCTCTCTCTCTCTGTTCATCTCCTCTCAAGAGGCGATGGCAGCCGTTGGTGTTTCATAAACCCTTGTCTGCTTTTTGCATCATTTCTGCTCTTTCAGAGAAATATACAGTATATATTAATATAGTCTATTATACATATCGTCGCTGTCGGGAGGGAAACCTCCTAACTCCATTTTTTATTTTCCTCCATAAATCAGTGCTACTGAACACCCTTCACGTCTGTGTGTCGTTTCGAAAATATGGAACCAATATGGAAAGTAGTAAAAACACACACTTTGGACAAAACCTCTTAACTCCATTTGGACCCTCAAACTGTCTGCCAAACCAGCTAACTTCTCCCCCTCTCTCATGCAATGTAATTGACAATATATGAAGTCACAACAACACCCAACTTTGATGGGGCAGTATTGCTTTGTTTTCAAAATATAACGTTTTCCTTATTTCCTGAAAAAAATCATATTTATTCATTTCCTGATAAATGAAAATTTTGGACTTCCCGACAGCAGATGAATGCCCTACACATGATCCTACCGCAACGTCACACCAAAGCATCAAAAGGAATAGATCTGCAAGCCCAAAAAGTGACATGTTTCAAGCTTGGTGATCTGAGCTACTTTTGGATATTATTTTAAGTACCAGTTTAGAACATGTGAGGTTTCCACCCGACGTACTCTGACTGCACGGCGTCAGTCCACAAAATAGTGTTAAAAAGTCCCAGAGAGGTAATCGACTGGTTGATGAATGTGTTGTATAATTCACCGCTCTGGATTTACGGCATAAACTGTGTGTTTCCCCTGTGTGTGTGTGTGTGTGTGTGTGTGTGTGTGTGTGTGTGTGTGTGTGTGTGTGTGTGTGTGTGTCCCTATGCACCAGTGTAGTGCACTGAGAATAAGTGTTAATGGCCTCATCTTTCAGCATATTGAAAAGAGAGCACGCACGCACACACACACTAATGTATAAGGCGCATTGCACACATACCTGCTGTCTGAAGGGTCTGGGACATGAGAATCACTGTGTGGTTTCTTCACCTGCAGGGAGGGAGGGAGACATCATTATTTATTAGCAAATGCACATTACATGTCCAATGTTTCATTATTTTGGATTTGTGCACAAAAAAAAGCACAACATGTATGGCGGATGCTACACTCGGATCATAACAAACCAGGGGAGCTTTTTTTGCTGGATTTTCGCGGATTAAAAGCCCAAATAATTCAGCGTATGCTCTAAAGGTAATACAACAATCTCGGCAGTGAAGGGGGGTTGATTAAAAGTCCGGTAAATCGTTTTCCGCAGTCAAACTGTTAAGACACTGAAAAACTGTATTTTTATTTATTTATTTATTTTTTGTACTGTACTTTGTGTGATTTGCACTGTTTTATATATGTATTTTACTCTTCTGTGATATGGATCTCCCTGGGTCCGAAATAATAAAGCATTGATTTATATACATTTTATTTCCCCCCATAGCTACTCAAGGAACACACACACACACACACACACACACGCACACACGCGCACGCTGAGATTCATCGCCACCATGTAATAAGCATTTCACAGTATACAATTCTGACACAATGTACCAGAGAGAGAGAGGACACACAAAGGCACAACGTTGCTAGTTCGACCCAATCACTGGTCATCATGCATGGTCTATACCATGAGAATATTCACTCCACAATCACTGGTCATCATTCATGGTCTATAACATGAGAATATTCACTCCACAATCACTGGTCATCATTCATGGTCTATACCATGAGAATATTCACTCCACAATCACTGGTCCTCATTCATGGTCTATAATACCATGAGAATATTCACTCCACAATCACTGGTCATCATTCATGGTCTATAATACCATGAGAATATTCACTCCACAATCACTGGTCATCGTTCATGGTCTATACCATGAGGATATTCACTCCACAATCACTGGTCATCATTCATGGTCTATACCATGAGAATATTCACTCCAGGGGCCGCGTGTGCAGCCAGGGCTGGACTGAGACAAACATTCGGCTGTGACATTTTCACGGAATTTGGCCCAGACTGGCCCACCACAACCAGCATGCAGATACAAATATTTTGAAATACATATATAAGCCCCTTAACCCATTCTGGAGGGGAACCCCTTTTGGTATTTTAAGCATGTTATAATTTAGCTATTGAAAAAAAAAAACAGATATACATACATGCTCATATAGCGCGGCTGCCGCGGCACTGTCGCGGTGTGAAGGTAGCAGTGGCGTGCACAGATAGACACTAGGGGGTGCTAGAGCACCCACTGCCCTTTTGGCAATGTGCTCTTAAAAAAAAAAAAAAAAAAAAAAAAAGTTTTCTTTTTTTTCTTAATTTGTAGTGTGTGGACCATGCGGTGACATTGATCAAATCTTGATAAAAAAAAAACGCTTCTACTATATTATTTAGGCCCCCCACAATCTAAAGCTATGTTTCTATGTCAGTGGTTCTTCGATTAAAGAAAAATAGCAGACCTACAAGCTCGTAGCGCGCCACTCGGTGGCGCGCTATGAGCTTGTAGATCTGCTATTTTTCAATAGCTAAAGCACCTAAATGGGTTCCCGCCCCAAAATGCGCTGCACAAGGTGCCCTTTTTTTTCACTTGAGCACCTGCCCCTCTAAATGTCTGTGCACGCCACTGGAAGGTAGGATCCAAATACAGGACTGGGAGGCGCAGAGAAGTCTAAATGCTAGAGGTTTTATTCACCAACATCCAGGATACAAGCAACATCACACTTAAAGGTATATTCAGTGATTTCACTCAAAAAACCTTAGGTTTCGTTTTTGGCCTGGGACCCAGCCTTTCGTCCAATCAGGATAGAGAGTCAAAAACGAAACCTAAGGTTTTTTGACCCCCAGGGGTTAACTGGGGACAGGGAGGAACTCCTTATATGGCCAGCACACTCTATAGTAGGGAGGATTATCACAACAAAACAAAAAAATAAGTGATATTTGAATTAAGTGAAATCACTGAATATACCTTTAACATCCAACAATGAACTGACAAGGAAGTCAAAAAACAGGGGAGTATATATAAAGACACAGGGATAAGAGGACACAGGTTTTGAACATAACTAAAAATCAAGACAGGGATTGGCTAAGAGACTAACAGAGCACAGGTGGAGCGAACTAATAATCACAGGTGGTGAGACAACACAGGTAACAAAGGCAACAGAGGAAACCAAGGGACCAAACATACTACAAAATAAAAGCACAACGGAAAACGTCACCGATCGTGACAGGCACCAAAGTGCCGCCCTATGTGCTTGTATATCTGCTATTTTTGAAAAAAATCTTGGAAATGCGGCGCAAATCTTTGAATATATATTCTTTCAGAGCGAACGTTTTTAACTCAAGTCTTTGCTTCTGGGATGGGGGTCCCTGGAATTACATATTTTCAGATGGGGGTCAGCGGCCAATTATACATAATATTTTTTGGGGTCCTTGACATGAAAAGGTTTGAGCACCACTGATATACAGTACTGTAGAAACATAATGTTTTTCAGAAAACTGTCATGATTTAGAAGACTTTTTTTTTTAATTTATTTCGACGTCAGGCTAATACGTGGGTTAATACCACCACTTTTACAGAACAACATAAATGATACACAACCAAACAGACAACTACACAGAAACAAGTGAAAACACGTGTCTGGGCCAACATTTGGTGGCCCCAGACCGACCCACCACCCCCTCTGCCCAACTACGGCCGGACAGATGTCTGCTACGTTGAGTGTTCAGTCCAGGCCTGTGTGTACTAGCCCCCCATGGGGTCTCCATTTCTCCCCAACCGCACAGAACGTACCACAGACACTGTCCAGTCTCAGTGGTCTGCCATGAGAATATAACCCTTAGAGTATATATTTCTAGAGGAAACCCTGAGGCGAAATGGACATAGTGGCCGGATTTGGTATTGCAGCTCGAGCCAGCGCTGCTCCGTTGACTATCATTGCGCACGTTCATGTGATTGGGGCCATGACACGTGAACGAATGTTTCATACGTGAACGCGCACAAACGGCACAATGATAGTCAACGGCAGCGCGTTCATGTGTTTGTAACCAATCAATCCCAGAATGCACTCTGTTCCTACCAGGAAGGAGGAGTGAATCCGCCTCATGCGCTTTTGAGCAACTTAATGCAAGTGGATGGAAGGAGAACTCGGGTGTCTTCTCTATAGATATATAACTCTATGATATAACCACACAATGTGTGGTCCCCAGAAGGGCCCACAGGTGCACTGATGCCCCAATCTGCAACAAACGTCATGGAGCAAACGCTGTTCTGTTCAGGGTCCATCTGGCATGAGAACTGTCACTCCAAGAAAACAAAATCGCTCCTACAGTATATGGGAAACTATATAGCTCGATTAAATGTATATCCATTTTGATTAAAATGCTCCACTTTTTCATAGTTTTCCAGCCACTGGGGATGAATCACAAAGCGAGGCCCCAGTGTTCCACCACTCACCCTGGGGGTGAATCTACCACTCACCCTGGGGGTGAATCCACCACTCACACTGGGGTGAATCACAAAGCGAGGCCCCAGTGTTCCACCACTCACACTGGGGTGAATCTACCACTCACCCTGGGGTGAATCTACCACTCACCCTGGGGGTGAATCTACCACTCACCCTGGGGTGAATCTACCACTCACCCTGGGGTGAATCTACCACTCACACTGGGGTGAATCTACCACTCACACTGGGGTGAATCTACCACTCACACTGGGGTGAATCTACCACTCACACTGGGGTGAATCTACCACTCACACTGGGGGTGAATCTACCACTCACCCTGGGGGTGAATCTACCACTCACCCTGGGGGTGAATCTACCAATCACCCTGGGGGTGAATCTACCACTCACCCTGGGGGTGAATCTACCACTCACCCTGGGGGTGAATCTACCACTCACCCTGGGGGTGAATCTACCACTCACCCTGGGGGTGAATCTACCACTCACCCTGGGGGTGAATCTACCACTCACACTGGGGTGAATGTACCACTCAGACTGGGGGTGAATCTACCACTCACACTGGGGGTGAATCTACCACTCACCCTGGGGGTGAATCTACCACTCACCCTGGGGGTGAATCTACCACTCACCCTGGGGGTGAATCTACCACTCACCCTGGGGGTGAATCTACCACTCACCCTGGGGGTGAATCTACCACTCACCCTGGGGGTGAATCTACCACTCACCCTGGGGGTGAATCTACCACTCACACTGGGGTGAATCTACCACTCACACTGGGGGTGAATCTACCACTCACCCTGGGGGTGAATCTACCACTCACCCTGGGGGTGAATCTACCACTCACACTGGGGTGAATGTACCACTCACCCTGGGGGTGAATCTACCACTCACCCTGGGGGTGAATCTACCACTCACCCTGGGGGTGAATCTACCACTCACACTGGGGTGAATGTACCACTCAGACTGGGGGTGAATCTACCACTCAGACTGGGGGTGAATCTACCACTCACACTGGGGGTGAATCTACCACTCACCCTGGGGGTGAATGTACCACTCACACTGGGGTGAATCTACCACTCACACTGGGGGTGAATCTACCACTCACCCTGGGGGTGAATCTACCAATCACCCTGGGGGTGAATCCCAAAGCCAGCCCCCAGTGTTCCACCACTCACCCTGGGGGTGAATCCCAACGCCAGCCCCCGGTGGGTGTTCTATAAACCACTCACACTGCCATCGGAGGAACCGCTAACTGGCTTTTAAGTGACAGATATTAACTTGTTCACCCTCGACCCCACTTGACCCCCCCGGAGCTCGGAACCCTCCTCCTCATCCTCCACTCTTTTAGGAGAGGAAAGGTCACCGGCGGGGTCACGCCGGGTCGCGGTCGCTCAATCTTCGCTCTCTTAAACTGGCCGTCTCCGTAGCGGCGAGGAGGAGGAGGAGGAGGAGGACACTAAATCGAGACTTGACTTTTGGGCTTGAACTGTGACGGAAAAGACATGAGGTGATGTCAATCAATGAGCGCTGGAATCAGATACTCTGTACATTACACCCCTGATCATTTCACCACACATCTGACGTAGAATTAGGAGGACTTATCAACTCAAAGACTGATTCTTTTTACTTTGTCGTGCGGTGGTGTCACGTCACTGCTGCCCCCAAAAACAGCCAAACTACAAAACGCATCCCAGATGCCAAGCGTGGTGGGCTTGTAGATCTGTTATTATCAGACGCTCCCAACACTGTTCTGCTGCAACACACACACACACACGCACACACGCACATACTGAATACATACACAAACACGCACGCACATACACACAGCATGACTCACGACCATACACACGCGTGCACACACACACACACACCCACCCCGTGGGGTGTGTGTGTGTGTGTTTGTGCGCGTGAGGATCAGTGGAGGTATAAGAAGCGAGTGGCCAGCGGTTCTCTATTAAAATTCCTGTCTCTTATTTGGAACAGGAACTAATTACAACAGTAAATGCAGGGCGGAGCTCAGCGAGCGCCTCAATGTGTACCAGCTGCCCCGTAATCACTGTGTCAACACGCCGGAGAGGTGTAGGGCACGCGTGGCTCTGCCAACCACACACACACACACACACACACACACACATGGAGGACAACCAAGACATACATAAACACACACACGCAATGCACACTCACACACGGGCACACGCGCACACACACATGGAGGACAACCAAGACATACATAACACACACACACAATGCACACTCACACGCAGGCACACGCACGCGGTAACACGCACGCGGGCACACGCACACGCACGCACGCATGCCCAACACACCAGAAGAATTAACTAGTGCCGATATCCAGGTCATTTGCACATTATCGCAATCACAGGCCTGCTTTCCGAGTAACAGCGCTACCTTAAGCACACACTGACTGAACTGAAGGTATTTTGGAAACGAGGACGCGCGTGCATGTGTGTGCGCGTGCATGTGCGCGTGCATGCGTGTGTGTGTGTGCGTGCGTGGTGTTATGGTTCTGATTAGAGGGTCCCGCTGAGAGAGAATAAAAAGCAGCACTTTGCTGTTTAAGACAGGGTTCAAAGGTCAGCCGGTGCCCTCGCATGGATCACTTTACACATGCATGTACCCGGGCGCGCACGCACGCACGCACGCATGCACACACACACACACACACACACATACACACACACGTCGCGCTCACGCACACACACACCATTTCATGTCACATTTCATGCTTTCCTGAGATTTTACAAGGCTGTCAGTCACGACATCTACCACACGGCCGTGAGAAACTGCAATCCGCATGTAGCACACATGCAGTGGCCCCATTCACACACACACACACACACACACACACACACACACACACACACATCGCTCCCTGTCCATTTCTGTTTCAACATGATCTGTGAAAACACAAGCGTACACACACACACACACACACACACACACACTAGTAGGCTTTGATCCTGAGAAGCTTTTATCATCGTCCACCATCCGTAGTAGTACACACTTTCTCTCTCTCTCTCACCCCCAACCCTCTGTCCACGAGGGTCTCTTCACACACACACACACACACACACACACACACACACACACACACACACACACACACACACACACACACACACACACACACACACACACACACACACACACACACACACACACACACACACACACACACACACACACAGAGTGAAAGATCAACAGCTATACCTACAGACCGTATTGTTGTGAAAGACAAATCCTCACGTTTTGGTGATTAAGTGCTTCTCCTCCACTTACACATCCAGAACACACATCCTTAAAGGACGGACAGCACATATAATATAATATCACAGTGACCCCTAATGCAATGTATTGACTGAGAGAAGCTCATGAAACTGCAGTAAAACGAAGTGGGGGAAAATAGCTGGTATTGTTTCGACAATTCAAACGGCATAGACTATTTCAGAGGCTAAATTGTTACATCAGCAAAAAGGGGAGCCTGACATGCCATTCTAGACATTCCCAGCATACACTTCTTCTTCCATAGACCAGAGGTTCTCAAAGTGGGGTCCATAGGGGCCCCCCCGTGGGGTCCTTGCTGCGGGGGGGGGGGGGGTCGGTTCCAGGGGGTCCCTGCATGCAGGCATCTAAATTGTTGATAGTTAGGAACCAAGTGGACTTAACCCATTCTGACCTGAGATCAGATTCATACGAGGTTTCCGCCGGACACACACTGGTCTGATGAACCCATTCTGACCTGAGATCAGATTCTAAAAATGTCAGTCGTTCTTCGATTTTTTTCAAAAATAGCAGACCTACAAGCTCGTATCGCGCCACTCGGTGGCGCGATACGAGCTTGTAGATCTGCTATTTTTCAATAGCTAAAGCATAACATGATGCTAACACCAAAATGGGTGCCCGGTCAGAATGGGTAGTCTGCGACTCTGAGAGCGTACACATGGAAACGAAGCGGAGTAGCGGACTCTTTTACGGGTCAATTTGGTTTCGGGTCAATTTGCTTGTACTGTAGATCAGCTATTTTCAGCATGCAAACCAAGTGTAAAATGACTTATACTGGATCTCTCTCGTCCACTAGTCCCTTCCTAACATTTTAGCCTAGTTTTTTATTTGTTGACGAAATTGTCTTAGTCATCGTAGCTTAGTTTTCATGTAGTAAACATTTAGTTTTCGTCAGTGAAAAAAGGTAGTCGACGAACATTGTCCGTCTTAGTTTTAGTCGACGAAATCAACACTGGTTCTGTGGCCAGTAATGCATATATATATATATATATATATACCAAAGTGGCGGTCCTTGAAACTGGAAATGGTCTGAGAACCAGTGGAATGAAGACACCATTCTGACTTCACTCACACATCGACAGGCCTCAGACAGGCTCTTATAGGTGGCCACGATGATGCCTGAAGGACCCATCGACAGGCCTCAGACAGGCTCTTATAGGTGGCCACGATGATGCCTGAAGGACCCGGCGTGTGTGTGTGTCATCAGACAGGCTCTCAGGTGGCCACGATGCCTGAAGGACCTGTGTGTGTGTGTGTCACCTGATCCACTTAAATAGACGACCTTTGACCCCGGTTGGCAGGGTGACCGCTCTGAAGCACAACCTGTTTGGCCTGGGGGGGGGGGGGGGGGGGTTCCCCCAGGGATACGTACAGGTGCCCCCCCGGTTAATTAACGTTAATTAGTTTATAGAAGGAGATTACACTTCAATAATGTTATGTTAGCGTTTCCTCATTAGGCCTCGTTGAGCCTAACGGCGTGACTCTCCTGGACTATCTTATACATATTCAGTGAAATGGCTAAAGAATTTAATTGTGCCTTATATTTTTTTTTGATTAGCGTCAACTTCTTTATTTTATTTTGTATCTAGGCCTGTTTCTGATGATATATTATATATGATTATATATATATTATATATATGATGATGTGCTTCTATAGAATGTTCAACAGTGTTGAAAACACCTTTTAATTTAAGGTGCTTAAAAGTGTATTATTATTATCTTTGGCAAAAAGGAAAGGAGAGGAAGTGTGTCAGAGAGAGAGAGAGAGAGAGAGAGAGAAAGAAAGAAAGAAAGAGAGAGAGAGAGAGAGAGAGAGAGAGAGAGAGAGAGAGAGAGAGAGAGAGAGAGAGAGAGAGAGAGAGAGAGAGACACAGGGTGACAGGGGGGAGAGAGAGAGAGAGAGAGACACAGGGTGACAGGGGGGAGAGAGAGAGAGAGATACAGGGTGACAGGGGGGAGAGAGAGAGAGAGAGAGAGAGAGAGAGAGAGAGAGAGAGAGAAGAATAGTGCTGTGTGTTTCTGGTAATAACCCAACCCATCTGCAACGGGACATCCGACACCACGCAAGTGTGTGTGTGTGTGTGTGTGTGTGTGTGTGTGTGTGTGTGTGTGTGTGTGTGTGTGTGTGTGTGACACACACACACACACAGCTTTTGAAATAGTTGTTGCATTAAGCCGTACTGTAGATACGTTTCATTCGTGAAAGAAAATTCACGTGCATTTTATTTCCTTACACTAAATGTGAGTTACAAAACTAAACCAATTTGTACATTTCACAACAAAATCGTTATTTTACTTTATAACTAATTATTAGTATTAATAATAATAATAATAATAATCTAGTTTTAAGTTATGAGGTGTAAAGAAGGACTGAATAAATAGCCTGAATGAAGTTAATGAATTACAATTATTATTACAAAATGGATAAATGAACAGCAATAATTTTACTGTGAATGTAAAGAACAGGACCGTAACTTAAAAACTGTACTATTCAACCTGAACTCACTCAGGCCTGTAGAGACAGTCACATACAGTAGAGACATACAGTTATAGATACTGTATATTGTTTAGAAACGTAGCTTTAGTGTGAACTGAGAATCAGTGTTGATTCCGTCGACTAAAACTAAGTAGCAGATCTACTAAATAGCAGATCTACAAGCTCACAACGCGTCGCAGCGCGACGCGTTGAGAGCTTGTAGATCTGCTATTTTTTTCACTGAGGAAAACTAAACGGAAACTAAATGAAAACTAAGCTATGATGACTAAAACTAAATATACTGACAATTTCGTCAACAAATGAAAACTAGACAAAAATGTTAGGAAGCGGCCCAGGCCGTAGCGTAACGGTCTGGGCACCGGACTGGTGATCCAGTTGCGGTGTGCCGCGGGTTCGACTCCCGGACCCGACACGGCCTTTACTGCATGTCATCCCCCCATCTCTCTCCCGTTTCCTGTCAGCCTACTATCTGTCCCTTAAAAAATCAATAAAAGGCGTAAGCCGCAAAAAAATATCTTAAAAAAAAAAAAAAAAAAGTTAGGAAGGGACTAGTGGACGAGAGAGATCCAGCACGAGTCATTTTACACTCATGTTGAAAATAGGAGATCTACAAGCTCATCTACAAGTTGTGGGCTTGTAGATCGGCTATTTTCAGCATGTGTAAAAAACGGTCATCGCGACGGCATCAACGCCCACCAAAATACATTTTAGTCGACTAAATCAACTGTAGATTTAGTCAACTAAAATCTTACATGACATTTTAGTCGACTGAAACTATAGACTGAAACACTACAACATTCCAGGTGACTGAAACCAAATGAAAACTATTCAGGAGACTATAATTATGACTAAAACCTGCTGTCAAAAACAACACCGCTGTGAATAGTGTATTCATTTTAAGTCCTCTTTCTGACGGACGCCTGCCAGGCAGCCCCTCTGCCCTCATATGTATATATATATATATATATATATATATATATATATATATACACAGCTAGAGAGATCTTTGTCCTATTAACACAAACATTAAAACTAAAGCCATTGACAATTAATGGAGAATTTACGTCATAATGTGTCTGAGCAAATCGACATGTTACGTCGTGCTGGTGTACGAGTCGACGATATCAACAATTGGGCTTTCTTATTGCAACAGAAGAACAATTATTGTTATTATTATTATAACCTGCTGACCCAATGTGGACGCAGTAGCTATAGCCTGCTTAACTTTATATTCATTCATTTATCAAATCAAATCAAACGTTATTTTTAAAGCACGTTTTAAAACAACCACGGTTGACCACAGTGCTGTACGGATCAGTGGAAAAATAAGAAAAAAACAACACCAAAAAACACAATGAGAAATGTTGGCGTGATACAGGGAGCTAAATATAAGCACGGAAGATAAAAAAAAACTAAGAAAGCTAAGATTAAAACAAACATTACATGGACTCAAGTGGGATTAAAAGCCAAGGAAAATAGACGAGTCTTATAAGGTGAGATTTAGCCATAATACAATTTAAAAAACGGATGACGTATACTGTAGGAAATGCTATTTATCATAATACGTTCTTTTTTTAATAGAGCCAATATCCGGAGCGGTGATGACTATAACGGACACAGTGAATATTACGCAATTACTAATTACACCGTTAATTAATTGATAGAAAACCAATAGCGTGTCTCCACAGGGCGTGCATGCGCACGCTCTCTCTCGCCTCACATACATACATGCATGTGTGTGCACACGCACACGCACACACACACGCGCGCCACACACGCACACAACACACACAGTGTACACAAGTGTGTAGAAAGTGCCATTTCTTACCTCAGAGTGTGAGCATGTCAGAAAGCAGTCCTACAGTAGATAGGTCCATATAGAGAGCAGCACAATAGAGCCTAGTAGTACAGTACAGTCCACCCAGTGTGTACGTTATACCGTATACCGTATACACCTTCAGAAAGGAGATACAGCACACTCTATGGCCCGCTGGTCAACACACACACATGCTACACCACGTGCACACACACACACACACGCTCACACGCTCACGCACACTCGCCGTACAACTGTGGAGGCGCGTCATTCCACGGGTCCTCTATATCTATTTATCTGAGTTTCTTTGAACTCCGGGTATCCAGCATCTTGTTGCTCTCTCTCTCTCTCTCTGTCTCTCTCTATCTCTCTCTCTCTCACACACAGACAAGTAGCTGCAGGAACGGCTTCATGCTGTTGAGAAGAGACAGTGAGATACTGTGCCTATAAACTACACCTCTCTCTCTCTCTCTCTCTCTCTCTCTGTGTGTCTCTAATGCTCGTTCGCCCTAGCTCCGTGTGCAATAGGTCAGTCTACGAGCAGCTCCTGTCTCACACTGCTTCCGGTGAAGGGGAACATTTCTTCTCCCCTCCTCCTCCTCCTCCTCCTCCTCCTACCCCTCCTCCCCCTCCCCTCCTCCCCGTACTCCTCTGCCTCCTCCCCCAGTCACTCCTCCTCCTTCTGTTAACTAATTTAGACCTGAGACCAGATTCTATACAAATGTCTTCTAAATCCTCCTGACAGTTTTCTGAAAACCTCATGTTTCTATGTCAGCTGGTTTTCAGACAATTTCATGTCAAGGACCCCCACAATTATATGTAATTGGCCACCATTGACCCCCATCTTAAAATATGTTGTGCCAGGGACCCCCCCCCACCTTCCCCCGCAGAAGCAAAGATTCGAGTTAAAAACGTTCGCTCTGAAAGAATATATATTCAAAGATATCCGCCACATTTTCACGATTTTTTCAAAAAAATTGCAGATCTACAAGCTCGCTATGAGCTTGTAGATCTGCTATTTTTCAATAGCTTAATGACAAGTATAACATAATGCTTAAAACACCAAAAGGCGTTCCCGTCCTGAAGGGGTTAAATTACACTGTAAATACCCACTGATCAATATCTCTGAAAGGGTTAAGAAAAATAAAAAAGACCTGTAAGGAATCAGTGGCAATCTACAATTAACAATTAAATTAAGCAACAATTGACCCAAATGGGGTTCTTAGTTGGGTTACACCATTTAAGATATACATTTGTTTTATGTATTTATGTGTTGTTTATTGTGTTAGTTATTCAGTAGTTAATTATTTAGTTATTCAATTATTCAAATACAATTAAAGTAAAGACCAAAGGAGTGTGGTTAAATGTAACAGGAACGCTGAGGTCTGTTTTAATTCTACAATCAATCAGATTAATGTCTTATCTGTCTTACTTTAGAATTGGAACTAAACTGGACTGTGTTCTTATTTATTGAAACAGAAGAAAACTCAAATAGCCTGCATGGCTTCATAAGTAACAGATGTTTAAGTGCATTATAATTATCTATATATTTTATGCAGTACATTTTGGGAGATTGGAAGCTCTGGTATATAGTCCTATACAATATGAATGAATGAATGCTCCTATACTGAAGTATAAATTAAGCACGCAAAATTGTACTGTTACAATTTTGTGTGCTTCATTTAACTCTGAAGCGATAGAGCAAAAATGGAACCAAATGGTCCATTTGTATATACTATTGGAGTTACCACGATAAAATGAACTGTGTGTGTGTGTGTGTGTGTGTGTGTGTGTGTGTGTGTGTGTGTGTGTGTGTGTGTAGCCGTCACAGATGACATGCATGTAGATGTAATGTCAGTGTCTTGCTGCGCAGTAGAAAGTAGAGCCCAGACCATAAACTTCACACTACGCAATTAAGACCCCCCCACACACACACCCCCCAACTCCCACACACACACACACACCGAGACCCACATGTATACTACCAGCAGAACACACATAGAATCTGCGTTAATTGGAACCATGCACACAGCCTACATGTGTGGATCAGATGTGGTGTGTGTGTGTGTGTGTGTGTGTGTGTGTGTGTGTGTGTGTGTGTGTGTGTGCCCTGCAGCCTAGCCGGGCCGGGCCGGGGGGTGGGGGGGGGCTGCGGTTCAGGAGGGTGTGTGTGTGCGCAGCATGACTGGTCACAGTAACTGTATAGTGTGTACCACCTAGGTGGACTCACACACACACACACACACACACACACACACACACACACACACACACACACACACACACACACACACACACACACACACACACACACACACACACACACACACACACACACACACACACACACACACACACACACACACACACACACACACACCAAACTCCATCTCCCAGCTCCCAGCTGCCTTCGTCTGAAGATGTCCCCTCTCTTTCCCTGTGCTGTGACTAATGAAACACATGATTTATCTGAGTACTGTACTTAAGGAAATTAGTGTCCAGTATAGCGCATGTTGTGAGCTTTTAGATCTGACTTTTTTTTTTTACCTGACCTGAGATCAGATTCTAAAAATGTCAGTCATTCTTACATTTTTCAAAAATAGCAGACCTACAAGCTCGTAGCGTGCCACTCTGTGGCGCGCTATGAGCTTGTAGATCTGCTATTTTTCAATAGCTAAAGCATAACATGAACACCAAAAATGGGTTCCCGTTCAGAAAGTACAAATTTGGCTGAGCAACTAGTTGAGGGATACTGTGATATGATGATATGATATGATATAGTACTTTATTGTCAGTTCACAGCACTGACATTTGTCAACCAAGTATGCAGAACACATAATACACACATTTGACATAACACAAAGAACAAGACAATTTACATATAGGACTACATAAAGACATGAAGACAAGATAACCCCATGGCTATACCACAACTCCTGATTAAAGGGACACTTCACCCTTTTTGCAAAAAAATATATGTTATTGACGTTTAGAAGCTTTAGAACACTTTCCTGGGGGTCTTTATGTGTGTAATATGTGGTTTTAGATATTTTAGATTGTAGCAGTGAGCCCAGTGTCTCTGATGTCATGGACACTGGTCTCACTTCCTTCCTGGACTACAATTCCCAAAATACTTTGGTGCACTGCTCCTCCTTGTGGATAGGGGAGGTCTGTCTTACTGAGTACACATGTAGTCCAGGAAGTAAGTGATCCCAGTGTCCATGACATCAGAGACACTGGGCTCACTGATACAATCTAAAATATCTAAAAACACACATAAAGACCCCAGGAAAGTGTTCTAAAGCTTCTAAACGTCATTAACA